>NW_022984956.1:271366-636250 GCF_010015565.1 Dissoconium aciculare CBS 342.82 | reverse complement strand
CATAAAAACCTGGCCGACTTGACTTGGTGACTAACCGCATTTGGATCAAGTCAAGCAAGTCAAGCAAGCCGGACTTGCTTGTGGCCACCTCTGGACGCTTGGCCTTTTCACATTGCACGCACGTGTTAGATTGACCAGGCTCGCATTTGATTTTCTTCTCTCGGCAGTCGAGGCAGGCCTGCGCAAGGCGCTTGCGCGGCCTCATAGCTTTGGTCAGACCCCAATTCGGATTGACGGCCTCGCCATCTACCTGAGCGGGAATACGATGCCCGCCTTCATAAACGTAGAATTTTCCTTGACCGGGCACCTCCTCGGCTCGCAAGAACGTCTTGTTAGATGTCTCTACATTGGTGGGCCCGCCGTAACGTCCCACTGAATGGTCTGTGGTGCTGGCGGAGCGATAGTGCTGACCGTGGTCTGGCCCGTTGGATAGATACGGAATGTGAGGAGGGTGACCATTCACTCCATTTGATTGATGACCCTGGACAACTTCCTCGCGCCTATAACCATTAGAGTCGCGCGTGCTGTCAGGATACGTGGAATACGGTGAGTGGGTGGTCGGAACATGACCCTGTCTACCCACGGGAGTCTCCAAGATCGGGAGGTCCACCTTGTGCCCCGGACGGCTTTGCAACGACGATGCCACCGGACCCTGGGTTGTGGGAGGAATTGACTGCCAGGAAGGATTCCCGTATGATGCTTGCCCGTGAGGAGGACTTGCAGGAAACGCCGCAACGCTGGAGCCTCGAATGTGTATCTGGTCCACAATGTCGTGCAGGCGCGGTAGCACATGGTGCGTCGGCCGCGGATCGGTATGACCACTCATAGGACTCTGTGCCGGGCCTTGCGGACCTCGTGGAGCGAAAACGTTGACGTGATTGGGCCGAGACGACTCCGATGGCCTCGGCTCGTAAGGTGAAGGCAGGTCCGCCTGTGCACGCGTTGGAGCGGCGTAGGATGCGTAATGTCCGCTGGCCTGCCGCTCGTGTAAAGGTAAGTCCCGCATAGGTTCAGCCAAAGTGTCTCCGAAGTACATGGCTCAATGGTAAGTTGCGATCATCAAAAGTCCCCGGAATGGCCGAATCGTGTCATCAGGACTTATCAGCGGTCCTCCAGAATACGCAAGTGGCAAGGAAGAAAGGTCGTTATGGCCAAGGTAGACAATTCCTCAACACTTTGAGATCAAAGTGGGAAGGAATAGATGCTTCACATAAAACTCAAACGAACGGTTGAATGATTGAAGCGCAAGGAAGCGATCGGCGCTGACGGCGTAGTAAGTAGATGAAGTCGAAAACGTCGAGTTCGTCGACCGGAAGACCTAGAGAGCTGCCAACTGAGGAAGGCCAAAGTATTTACTCTCCGAAAGCCTGGACGATGCAAATACAGGGAAAGAAGGTGTTGGCACTGAAGAACACCTCAAGTGGCGAAAGCGCTTGTCAATCCTGAGGATGGCTAGAGACCATATATATGGAGACCCCGAGTGAGATACGACGATGGCGCTAGTAAGCAGTGCGGAGCACGAAAGGTACAGCAGGAGAGGCCGGGATCGAGTGGAGAGGTTGAGAGCGCAGAGATATAGAAAGAAAGAAAGGTAAAGCGATTGATCTCGCTAAGCAGGGGAACACCGAGAGGAGAACAGAACAGAACGAGACGGCGACGGCGACGACGACGAAGACGATTATGATGCTGGCGGGCAACGGAGCAAACAATACCGGGCACGGTCTGACCCCCGGGATCTACTGTGAGAGGTGATGGTAATGCTAGCGAAATGTATAATATAAGATAGAGCGCGGGAATTCACCACCACCACCAACACCACACAAGGCAGAGAGGCGGCGGCGGCAGACAGAAGGGGAGGTACATGACACACAGTACCTGCTGCTGCCGATAGCAGTCTCGACTCGCCGGGTGAAGACTGCGCTCGTGGTGTGGTGTGGTGTGGTGTGGTGTGTATGTGACTGCGTGAGTGTGTGCGCAAAGCATATGTATGTGTGTCTGGGTGTGAGTGCGCGCGTGTGAGAGAATGAGAGCAAAGCGTGCGCCAGGACAGTACAACCCGGACGACAATGAATGCCACCTCCACCTCCACAATTACAATTGTTAACGTACAGTAGTCCTCCAGGGCTGTAGACTGCGGTCAGAGCACCTTCTTCCCGCCTAAAAGTAGAAGGGGGGTGCCTTAAAAGTCTGATGCTGTGGTGGTGGTGGCCTGCTGGTCGGTAGTTGTGGACTTCGTGTGTATCATCGCCGTCAGTCCATTATTATCACTTCCGTGCGGGACCATTTGTGTGGGACCATTGTACAGTGCGATCTACTGGCTCCATGGGCGGGCTGTTTAATGCACCTGAACTACAGGATGATTTCGTTGTATCCCTCAGCTCGACGCATCCATGCATGTAGGCACTTCACTCGCGCTGTATGTGATGCATCCGAACACCCGTACAGTTCTTACGCAAAGGGTCAACATGTACAGCATAAGGGAGCAATCGTCCTTCTGAGTTAGTGAGGATTGGGTGAACAGATGAGCGCCTCTCCACGTAAAATGTACCGCCACTAAAATAGTACGAGATCATGGGATATTGGATATTGGGCTACTTTCGAAGGTATATGGGTAATTAGCATGGTACTTGATGCAGTGATCAGTTTTTTTTGACGAGGGGATAGTGCAGATGGAGTGGGTGCGGACGTGGCTCTCATGTGTGCGCGCGCTATGGCGTATCGTTTGTCGCAACGCAGCTAAAGTTTGGCCTCCGAGTGTGGCACCGCTGCATGTGTGATGGCGTTGCCCGATTCGTCGACGGCAGATGGATCGTGATACCAAACTCTGACACACTGGTAGCAGGATATTCTTGATGAGTACATACGTCGACCCGTACGGCAAGCAGAGGGAGCACAGGCAGATCATTCTGGTCGCCCGGATTTTGGATCATGTCTACTGTTCATCGCCAGCATGAAGTTCTGATCCCGCTTCCATAGGTAATTTGACGGCGCGCGATGTGAAAGCTCGGTGAGCGTGCCGGACGATGCGTATGCGTGCATGGGTGCAATGAAGTAATGGGGGACGGCGCACGGTAAGTTGGTGGTTGTGCGGATCGCTATACTTTGGTCCTCTCGGCTGGGCTGGTATGGACTACTTCAGGATGGTGCCGGCATCCGCAACAACAGATGCACGACTTTGTTCATTGCTCAGGAGATGTGCTCGCGGTACCCAATAATCAAATGGCGATTCCAAGTACGGATATGGAACTCACTCCCGGGAACTCTGTGACGATGCTTCGTGTTTCCGCGTGCAAACACATCGAAGAAGGTCATTGGTACTGTACCTAGGTACTCGTGGACTCACCACCTGGACAGTCTGCAAGCGCTTACGACTTGCGTTTGATCTGTGCGTTGGGGAGCGGGCAGGCCCTGACCTATGGCGGTCGACAAGGGTGCTGCCTCCTCCACATCTCACCCGCGCGCATGGCCTCTCGCGATCCAACTCCCAAGTGATGATGGAATCAGGGCGGCCGGCGTCAAGGTGTCGTCTGCTGTCGGCATCTTCCTAATAACACATCGTCCGGTCAAGGTAAAGCGCTGCTCACAACGACTCATCTTTGGAAGATGCCCGTGGTATCCAACCCACTCATCATTCATACTGTACACGGGATGACCGGAGTGATGACACGGCACATGCATGTTTCACGGCTAGGGCACCGGCGTTTGCAAAACTGGGCTGCTCGCTTCTTCTTTGTTCATTAGCGTCTGTGCCGCCGGGCGCTGCGATGGGAGACGTACCACGGATCGAGCATCGCCTTGTTCGTTCCTTGAGTACCTAGGTATGCCGCCGAGCGAAGACCGAACACTCGAATGTGTCTCTGCCGTAGCCGACAAGTTCTACAGAGCGATTGGACGCCTGGGGTCTCCTTTTTGGTGTACAAGAGAAAGGATCGCGTATGTCTCAGTACTAAGTCATGTGCTTCAGCCCTTCCTTGAACTGTGATCGTATCGATCTCGGCGGCGTACGCGGCACGGTCATGGTGGGCATGTATAAACTCTATCAGAATTACACTCTGGGCGGACAGCAGCATTGTGGAACGGAAGCACAAGTCATACAGACTCAAATCCTTCACCTCCAACAGCAGTCTTCATGTTCAGGGCGGGCGCACGGGCACAACAGGCACAAACATGTGCTGGACTGGAGGCCGAGAAGCCCAAGCAGACGACCGGCGTGACCGCGTCGGTACTTGCCAGAACAATACAAAAGACTTCCATGCTTTCCGAATACGTATATTGTATTCACCCGTGTATCACGAATTTAGTTCAGACTTGTGATAACAGCAAAAGCATACATAGCCCGTTTCCCCGCAAACGATTACACCCTCCCGAAGAGTATTATTGTATTATTAGCGACGAATGTTACATGTCAACCTGTGCTTTCCGACATTAGTGGTTTGTCGTGTTTGGAGAAAATTCAGGTGGCGGTACAATGGGTCCAACCTCGTGAGTATTCCTATCATCAGGGGCGGTGATGTCCCAGGACGGGCGTCAGTGGAGGGTCGACTCGGTTTGGTATCTTCGTTCAGCCAAAGCATCGCCAGGGAGAAGCCTTGAGCCTGCCGCAAGCGATTCCAGAAAAATCAGCCGACCGGGGCACGAACCATAATCTCGTGGAAACATCGGGGCGTTGTTGAGGATCTGCAATGGGCGGTGGTGGCGCCATGCTTACGTGTGGGCTCCCGAATCTTCGGAGGGCTCATGGAAACGAATTGACCATCGTTGCAAGTCACGTATTTCATCACCCATAGTGCTACAGTACCATGCTCCAAGATCAAGGTGCATGCACCCGAGGTTGGGAGAGCGTGTCCGTGTTTCGAGTGATTACTTGCCTGACGAGGTTCAGCCAAAAGACTCGAGCGCACCTATCCAAAGCTCGTTACACAGTGTTTTGTACTCGGCCGCCTGGGCCGCGTTCGTTTTTGTTGCAAAACACTATGCCGCGCACGCGATTCCTTCCCATAACTTGTCCGTTGCAGGTTCCCATCGCTTCGATGTCCAACGATGCAGTTGCCACGACGCCCAGGAAATGGCAATGCTGTGTTCATCATTATGTCGTACTGTGACGATGTGATAGTCTCTCGAGACGATCGGAGTTCAGTTCGAACAGTAGAGTCGAACCAAGGATCCCTGCTGATGAAAGGCACATGGCAACGAGTCATAAAATCTTCGGGTCGGCAACACTGTCACACCTTTGCGAAGCTATGTTCGGCGCCACGTCTGCCCGGCCATCCGCATGACGATCAGACAGAACCGAGATACCTGTCTCAGCGGTCGAACTGTCAACGCGAGACAATCAATTACGACCCACCGTCCTGGCACATTTCCGGCGCACGTCCCGACGTCCTTTGTAAGCAACGATTAAACTTTCAGCGGTAGTTTCCAATTTGTTCATCTTCTTACAATTACGAGCGTCTCTGGACACCAATGGGCGTTCAACCTCCAAGGGAGTAGGAACATTTTATGATTTCTCGTAATAGCCCGGGAGTTCTTGAGACGAGTAAATTGCTACTTCCCGTCAGAGGCCAACACGGTAAGGCCTTTCCCAGGTTGTTCTCGAAACTGCAAGGGCAGCCTGCATGCTCGGCGCATTGCTCGGTAGAGCGGTTCCGGCACCCGCATCGGAACGAGGGCAAAGCTGGTTCCGCAACCCTGACCCAGAAGTTTGGGCCACCAGCTCCTAGTTCATCAATTTCACGTATCAAGTGACTTGTCGTGTCGCAGGATGGAAACTCTCCATGAAGTTGGCTTCGATTCATCGGCAGTCTCTATCAAATTGAGTTTGCGATATGGAGAAAGCTGAATTCACCATGATCCGCTGATAACGTCGCAGTCTCGAGAATTTGTCGCTTTCTATGAGATCCCGAAGTGTCTCCATTTGCAGCACGAGTCAGCACTAATGAACCATGGATTGTCAGGTAACGATGAAGACGTACACCATGAAGATTTATTGGCTGATATGCTCGCACGGTACAAGACAATGTCCCGATCTTCCAAGACTGCCTGAGCGGCATCTAGTTCGGGGCGTACGCACATGCTACTGCACATAGAGGAATTCTGAGGTACCCACAAGTGACATGTGAACACTCAATTTAAGTGCACACCACTTTTCGACGGGCGAGGGCTGCGTGCCGGCTTCAACAACAATGGCCAGAGTTCCCTTGGAACGCCTGGTCATACGTATCACCTGATTACAGGGTACCTGCGTACATCCATCTCAGGCGTATCATTGCAGCTGCAGACCACCCTTCGACATCCCCCCCTCACCGACATAGAGGGGCCTGACGCACCCCTGGGTTTGGGTGTTGCGAAGAGTGCTTGGTAGCGCTTACTGTATCGGTTCTGGTGAGCAGAACTTACTCGGGTTGAGCAGCTTCGCCCATGGGATACATGTGCCTACTCAACATATACTGCCCTGTCGCTCTTAAGTTCTTGGCGAAGTGGCACGCCGTGAAGGGGTAGACGCCACTCGTCCTGCTATTTCACTTATTACCCAGAGGAGTACATGCTGCGCGGCGAGGGAGACCATACGCCTCCACAGTTGATCATAGTGTTGTAGAGTTGCTGCAAGGACGAAAGAACATGTCGCAGCATGCTTGGCATTATCCCTAAGTAGCGGTACATGCAAGTAGTCATGTCTCGGTCACGGACTTTATTCCAGATAGCGGACTGCCATCTGGGCCATTCAAAAGCTGTCCGAAATGATCTTCCAATTGTTCCGATCATACTGCCACTTGAAATTGACTGCATTTGGTTAACTGAAGGAGTTTGTGTACTTCAGGAGATTGATGCCTGGTTGCCATAGGGAGGGATGACTGTGGACGAGCTCGATTTCCGAAGCATGTTTTGAGGCAATCCCCGTCTCAAACCCCAAGGAGGCCCCTACTAAAGCATCGCTGAGGCCGCAGGGCTGAAACGTTGCGGACCGGACTTCGAGCTCACTGCACTTGTCCTGGCGAATTGCGATTGAAGATGACCTTCAGTCCGGCCGAACAGGTTGACACGACAGCTGGCCAGTGCCTTCTTTTGTGACTTGTCGTTATCTGAAGAGTTCTCAGCGCCGTGACGAGTGGTGACGACCAATAGTCAAGACCTTGAAGCCAGGAGGGTGTGCAGGTGGTAGGATGCGCACGCCTACACGGGTATTGTTCTCGACGGAGGCACAAATCGGACCATGCGCGTCGACTTCGCCAGTACAAGCCGGACTGTACTTATCCAAGTACCGTGTGAGACGGAGAATAGCGACTCGAGCGACTGGGAAATGGTTGGGAAAAACTGTGTGACAACCTATACGAAGAAATACGGAGATACTTCGACGTGCATGGATAGATTATGGACACATTTCATGTGCCACCATGTACAATTGGGAATTGACCTTTCGACAATGGTTCTCCGCCTATGCGCTTTACAGCGGGCGGAGCGATAGCGAGCGCGCGCGAGTCAGTCTTAATCACTCGCGTTGATTTGATGTCATGTGAAGATCGTCAACAGGGAATATGGGATATCGCCGAGCGGCCTGGTGCAGCTCCTCAGCTCTATCAAGCATCTAGACATCCCCATCCTCGCAGGGCTGAACCACGAGTGCGGCCAAACTGTGGGGGAATAGCGCCACTCGTGTGCTGAAGCCTGAACGCTCGCTACTGTTGCAGTACTTCTTGTTGGATAAATACGTACTCCATATATGATCAGGTACTTGAAGGAGAGAACATCGGTACACTTTTGTGAAATTCTCTCTTTGTTGTTGTGCCGCACCTACATCACGGTCTTCATCGCAACGGTGTGGGCCGGTGCTCATATGCATAAGCGAAGCCGTGTATCATCTCGAGCGCTTCGACCCTCTCAATTTGGGCTCCTTGAACTTACCCACGCCAGGACGAATGCTGGCCTGGGGCTTATCATATATGTCACTATTACGATGGGTCAGACTGTCCCGAAATGCGACTTGAAGGCGCGATCCCATTTGAGATTGTGCCTTCTCCAGCCGCATACATGCATCCCATGCGACTAAAAGAGTTTCTTGATCGTCTCCGGTCCTGCTGTATTCGACGACGCACAATTCCTACGCGTGCTGCTTGTCGATAGTCCACAATGCTACTGTGACCTAGTTTTAACCGAACACGGTCGATCGCTTATCCATGCTTTAGGAGTGTCATCGCACATGACGCAAACGAGCGAACGTCAATATTAGATGTAGATCAATAGAAACAGATCGATCACCACGAAGCTGTGCAGAGTTCGATCAAGATATCCGTCACGGACAAGTGCTTCAAGAATAGTCGAACATCAACAAGTGTCAACATTCGAAATACGTTATTTGCCTGTGATAGCGAGTCAACGGATGGGTACCCAGGATATATTTTACGACGCAACATACAGTCGCCGCGAGACAATGCGCGGTGAATGTTCGATGCGGCGACTCGGAGCATTGCGTCGCCTTCATCCCGCATACAGCACTTCCCGATATACGAAGACCGAGTGAGCAAATGATGGAAGGCAAATTCGACATCGCTGTCCAACGATGCTTGCACTGAGGTCAAAGAGACACCCCTTTCTCTACAGGAAGACCCGCTGTCCTCGGGCCAACCACTCGTAAACATCTGCACAGCGAGTGCTCGAGGTGGCCAGCATACGCAACGAGATCCATGTATTTTTCATCATCCGGTGCTCTAAAGATCAAAGATGAGCCTCCTCATAGTCAGACGCTGATCTCGAGAAGCAAGCATGCTCTGGGCGCAGAGATGGTAAGACCGCAGCATCTCAGACGTCGATGACCAAGGAAAACGTACACGAGACGACACCATCGTTCCAAGTCTTGCTCTTTCATGGCTGGTCGGTCGATTGGTCAGTGAAGTTCTCCTGCGTCCATAGACGATACACAGAGTGAGAGGACCTCAGTGTAGTGACAACATGGTCATTGCTGATTGCTGATTGCTATTGAGCTGAGAACGCTGGAAGCGTCCGTAAAGATGTTGCCGTAGTAAGTTATACCCAACGACACGAAGACTCAAATTTTGTCAACCTGTTCAAATGACAGAAGTGCTGTAGATCATATGCCGGCTTTCCATCGGCAAGAGTCGACCAGGAATAACTTTGTGCTCGATACGACAGCTGCAGTCCATGGACTCTGTGGATGTTTTCATAAGCCATGCACATGCAATCTAATATTTCCATACATCCATGTTGCTCAAAATCAGCGTCTAGTGGCCTGGCCTTTCACTCGTTTCCATGATCAATCTGATCTATATGGCTGCGTTTTGAGTATCATTCTCGACCAGCTCACGAGGAAGTCCAATACTGGTCGGTCAACATCAAGCGGGAAATGCAATCCCTGTCTTCCCGCGACGTAGCAATACGGAATCATGGAGATGAAGTTCGACTTCCGGCTTGGGGTAAAATAGATTGTATGCTCGCGCAAATGAGTGATGAATGACATGTTTATTGATGAATTCTGTGGCCCTGATATGAAACGCATGAAGCCCATCGATCGAGCGTTATGCGCGATTAACTACGGGCAGTTGGTCTTGAAAACTTATTGCATCAGGAAGCAAGACAATACGCCATGCTAGATGCTCGCCGCACCTTCATAAGTGATTTCCAGACGGTTGTGAGATTCCTGTCGAAAAGGAAGCAGAATTTGATCGGGGACGGGCGAGACGAACTTATGGTCGCAATAGCGCCAAGGCTTGATTATCATTCCTCGCCGCTGATTGGCGCGGCTCCATCCGCTTTGTCCGAGGTCGCGACGAACACCTCCTCACGCTGCGTCGTGATCACAAACGAGATCGGTACACGATTGTCACCAACGTAACTCATCACATCATGTTGGCTCAACAGATTGCGCAGCAGTCGCTGCGGCGATGTATGTGACTTCTCCCGCTGGACTGGACCTTTCACTCCAAGCAGAATGCCTACTGACAAGCCCTATAGTGGCCACCCAGACCAATGCGTCCCTTTTCGCGGCACCAGCGATGCTGGGAGCCTCTCGCAACGCTTTCGATGTTCAGCGAAGGTACGATACCGCAACGACGTATTGGAGAAAACATTGAAGGACCGCAGTTTTGACATGTCTATCTTTCAACAGACTCGCGACCGCCGCCGCTACTCCTAGCCAGCAGGCCAACCACGACATCCTCGTCAAGCAGCGATTGAACCGCCCAGTCGCGCCGCATCTCACCATCTACCGCCCTCAGGTCACCTGGTACTTGTCCGCTCTGAACCGTATCACCGGCTGCGTGCTCAGCGGTGGTTTCTACGCCTACGGTGCGCTCTACCTCATCGCGCCCACCCTCGGCTGGCACGTCGAGTCGTCAGTTCTTGCTGCCAGCTTCGCTGCATGGCCCGCTTTCCTGGCCATCACGACCAAGGCTCTTGTCGCCTTCCCTTTCACCTTCCATTGCCTCAACGGTCTTCGTCACCTGACCTGGGACACTGCCAGCATGATCACCAACAAGCAGGTCACCACCACCGGCTGGGCGGTTGTGTATGCCAGCATTGCGTCGGCAGTTGGCTTGGCTTTCTTGTAGGTATAAGAGAGGGCGCAGGCTGGATTGACGGGGATGGCGTACAAGATTTTCTTGGGTGTATTTTACGCAAGCCATTGAGGCTGGTACAATGAAATGATAGTCGACCTTCCTTTTGTTAGAGTTGACAGTCTTCACTATCTGTGCAGTGTGTTTACACATTTGTCCCAACACAAAGTACTCATGTCTGTATTCACGCTCGAGGCATAAATGTTTCTGATATCGGGTTTTCACACGGAACGCCGATGCAAGCACAAGGACGATCGTGATATCACAGGCACTCGCACCACGCGAATCTGCAAGTATGGCGTTGCGGAGTACGGATGCTGCTGCTGCTTTGATATTCTTGACACGCCGAAGACATCTTCTGAGCAAGTTGCCAGATTAAATATCTCGCGGACCAGGACATTCTATGTAGGAAGCTGCGGCCGTTGCATGTATATTTCTTGTTCGACCTTGAACCCCAAAGGTTTTGTGGACACCCACCCGGATCGACATCAATGATATACCGGCAATTGGAAACAGTCTGACTAATGCGGTGCAGCCGCAATACACAGTCTCATCGAGGAGTTTCCTCCGAACGCGTGGCGCTTGCAGCTCCTGCAAAGACGAGAATGTGAAAAACTCTTGATACGACCTAGCCCACTGATATAAAGGGAAAGTAGACGCAGTACAGCACCGATCGCCCAATTCCATGGAATGCCAAGTTGGACACACAGGCGTGCTCACCACGGGCTCTCAGGGAAGGTCTTGCAAATAGCCGAAGGCGTTGACTAGCACGGGATGAGCTCGAAGCGGGTGTATGCTTGCGAGTGGAGCAGGATAGACATTGACGCCTCGAGGCTTTGTAGATGCTTTGCTTGACACGAAGCTGTCTGCAATTGGTCGAGCAGAGCTAGTGATGTTGCGCTTGTCGCTGTCAGTGGTAGACCACGCACAACCCCATGCTGACGCCAGACACGATTCCTAAAATACGGTGCCATCAGAGAGGATCATGATAGGTGGCTCCTTTGTATTTGGCCGGCTGACTTCGGCAATCTCTCGCCCGCTCTGTACAACCAATGTTAGCCCTGCTTTATTCACTGTAGGTACGTGAAGAGAGAAAAGACCGACCTTCCAGGAGCCAGCTTCGAGCATTTGCGCCAAATTGAGCTTGTCATTGCCAGACAGACCGAGGAGATTGTTGACTTCCAGGAGCAGTTTGTCGAGGAAGCCAACCGTGACCGCTCGCCACTCCACTATCACGTCGTCATCCGCAGTGAAAAGCGGGACCACCTCAAAGTTTGGCTGTCCTTCACGCGTGGCATTCGATCGATACTGCTCCTCACCCCGCTGCTGATCAGCCTTCTTCAACGTCAGGAGACCTGTATCGACCAAAAGTCCACCGTTGCGATATTCTGGTAGCCCGGTCATCAGCTCGACTCCAGCGAAATGGACGTTTGCCAGCTTCTGCATGGGCACCATGAGAGAATAGGTCAACCATTGAGTGAGTTTGTGAAACGGTACAATGCTTTGCCAGGGCTGCGAGGGCACTGATGGCATCGATTCGCAGGGCCAGGCATCTCCAAGGGCCTGGCCATTAATCTGGGTGCGCGTGGCTGGCCAAATGGCAGTCAGGCTGTGCATGAGCGTATCCCACAGAGTTGGGAGGGTGACTACGGTGACCGGGCCCCGGTGCGTTGATGGATGATTGAGAAGGTAGTCTAATAGATTGCCAGGACGCGAATTTGCGCCAAAGACTTCTTTGTTGAGGAGGGATTCTCCAAGTTTGACGAGCAGACTCGTTCGACCAGCTAATCCATCAACTGGGTTCTCCGCCGAAACCTGCAAGCCTTTCCCAACGCTCTCCGGAGTAAGACGTTTCAAGGCGGTGCTGTCGACCTGAAATGGCTGATTGTGATCGCTGGAGAAAAGGCCCGCTTTGAACATTTCCAGGCTAGCCACTGCGAGACCTTCACTGCGCTTGAAGACTCTGCCGTCTTCTTGGGTCTTGTATTGCCATCGAGCACCTGCACCTGCATCCAATAGCACAGAAACGAGAAATAGATCGATCAGTCTCCGTGTTCGTTCTTGGGTGTCGACACTCGACGGCCAACTTTGTATCAGCTCGTTCACTCTGGGTTGACCGCCAACATCGAAGTGTTGCCATCGACCATGAGGAGGAATCTTATGATAGTCGGGTTCGAAATCGCGCTGGATTGATCAATGAGCATGAAGACTCCGCATCAGAAACCTACGTGTACGGAGAGGAACTACCTTGATGATCGAAACAACGTATTTGGCTGTGTCAGCAAACTTGGTCATGTCAACGTTGAAATGTCGTAGTTGATCGTTCTGAGCCTTCTCCATTACGATGCGACTGCGTTCCCGGACCGAGTAGATGCTGCGCAGGTAGCCAGCCGGATCGACATTTGGGTCGGGAGCTTTGGGCAAAGTGACATGTGGGATGGCGTGGGTTTGTGCTGGCACTTCTTTGTGACTGCTTGACTGCAGTGCCATCTTGGAGAATGGACGTGTTAAGCTGCTGGTAGTAGACGAGACGGATGGTCGTTTGCCTTGCGGCTTGAAGCTATTCTTACGTGAGAATATACCCATGCCAGGCGTTGGTGGTATCGCTGCTGTGGATCTGGTGCACGCTAATCGCTATCGTACAGCTGCAAGGTCAGGAGGGGTTCGACCATCTACCCTCACGACCGGTCAGTACACCTTGCTTCTCCGCTCTGTACAACCAGAGATTTGTTTTGGTTGGATATCCCTCCAGCTTGATCATTCCTTGTCTCGCGTATTAACAAAGCGCTTCCAGCATCTCGTTCACGCAAGATCGGATCGCTAGCCTCGCAGTTGTGCATGGGGTGGGAAGGATCGCAATATTTGACGACGGTGCTCAAGGTGCAAATACGAGAACGTCGTTGAGCCAAACGATGTTGTGCAGCCCGAGACGACGTCGAAGGCCAACGGAAAGGATGGTCGAATGTAATCTACATGCGTAAGATATCAGGTTACATGCTACGAATTATTCGGTCTATCTTTATCCATACCTGACCCGGCAACAAACGCCGAGAGCACTCTGTCAAGACCAAGGAAGGTACCTAGGTAAGGACCACTTCAAGTGATGCAGGATATTGCCGCGAAGAGGCAATGACAGAGCTGATCGCCGTCATCATTCGGGTCCGGCGGCCAGGTTGTGGTTGCTTATCTGCCTAAAAAAACAAAAACGCCGTTGACAGACCGACGCACGCACGCACATGAACATCACCAGAAGATAACCGAAAGTCCAATTCAAGCAAGAATGCAACTTGGTATTGTTGAGCGCGAGCCTGGCCTTTCAGCTTCTGTACCCGTGGCAGGTGATGGCGAAAACCTTGACCGATTAACAAGAACATTATTCGGTACCGTTCAGTGGCATGGACATGTGCTGCAACACGAGACATCCTGGACCTTACCATCATGATAGAATGAATCCTACAGCTTGCTGTTTAATGCCCCTTGCAGTAGCTGTAGCCCACCTTCCTTGACCTCGTAATGATGACCTCGTGTCCAACCCATCCACTGGGCCAGAACACGTTCCCCTCCCACCCCTGGCTGAAGACCATGAGCTGACCAACCCGAACCTTCCACGCCTGCACCCTGGCCCTCAGCAGGCTTACGCTTCGTAGCATCACCCTGAGCGATCGCATATGCAGGCGTAGAGGCAAGGGTGACGATTGGTCTTTGATCAAAGCCGGATGTCTCCAACTCTGCTTGCGTCAAGACAGGCGTACAGCAGGCGTCTGTGCCATCAAAGATCTTTTCCCACTCGTCGCGGGTCTTCTCCTTGAAGAGCCTCGTGAAGGTCGTCCGCAGTTCCGGCCAAGTACTCCGATCGAAGCGACTTTGCGCCCAGCGTGAAGGCGCGAAGCCGAGTCCTTGCATCAGCGCGGCGAAGAATTGAGGCTCGAGTGCGCCTACTGCCATGTAACGTCCGTCACTAGTCTCGTAAGTGTCGTAATATGGACAGCCTCCGTCTAGGATGTTCGTGCCCCTCTCCCCGCTCCACAATGGCGTCTTCATAGTTAAGCGCGGCAAAGATGCAAGATGCGCGGATCCATCAACCATATTGGCCTCGACTACCTGGCCGCGACCTGTCCTTTCGCGCTGAAAGAGCGCCAAAAGTATGCCCATGAAGCATACTGCGCCACCTCCAGCGAAATCGCCTATAATGTTGCCCGGTGCAAATGGTCGGTCGCCCGCTCGGCCCAACATGCTCAAGACTCCAGACACGGCGATGTAGTTGATGTCATGGCCAGCCATGTCCTTGTATTTGCCATCGCGGCGAAAGCCTGTCATGCGACCAACGACTAGTTTAGGATTCAATTTCTGAAGCACTTCCTCTGGTCCTAGACCCATCTTCTCCAGAACGCCTGGTCTGAAGGGATCGATGACGACATCGACATGTGGTATGAGAGATTTGATCAATCTAATTCCCTCTGGACTCTTTGTGTTGACCGTCACCGAGCTTTTATGCCTTGTGAGTTGGTCGGAGGTCGCAGGTGGAGGATCAGAAGTGTGAGCCTGCGGGTGCGCGCGATCAAGACGGAGGACGGTAGCACCGTAATCAGCAAGTAGAAGACCCGCGTAAGGTCCTATTCCGCATGCAATTAGTATATTCGCACCCGAGGAGTCTTACGAAGCGCGCATACCAGGAGCGAGACCTGCGAATTCTAGCACTCGAATGCCTTTCAAGGGCGGTGGTTGTGTCATGTTCATGCAATTCTGAGGGAATGGGTTCAGGCCCGAAGACCACTACCCAACAACGGAGCGGTCACATCATATAATAAAGAACGAATCGTTAGTTTGTTGTAGAAAGATGTAGCGGAACATTAGATTTAGCCGCGGATAAAGATGATGCCTACGATAGTGTGGGGAAGCGTCATTGCGGAGGAGCTTTCACACGCGTACTGTACATCGTTGGGAGCATCTCTTGCATTCAAAACTCCTTTTGTCCTTGACATCAGTACTGATCTCAAATGTCAGCCTCTGCACAAGCTTGTTCGAAGCATCGATAGGTGTACTATTGCTCTCGCACCAATTCCACTACTGTATGCAGGTGTCATCGATTGTCGGTCCTGACTACTTGCGTCGAGTCGCGGCATCCGTGTCAAAATCGGAGGGCGTTTTAGGACCGTCTCGTCTTTTCGTATAATGATTGCCCTTGAAGTATTCCTAGTCGGGGATACATCAAACCAGCTAAAGGCGTGACACCATAGGTCACGTCCAGGCGCCGCCTGACCGATCAGTATCTTGAGCTGGTCTGGTTGATGGCAGACAAGCCCGTCTCGTCCGCTGGCATCGACATGTTTCCGCATGCAACGGCATTTGGGGGCTCTGGTCAATGGACGTCTAATGCATTTCCTTGTTTGTAAGGAATGGGCAACGAACACACGAGGCATTCCTAGACCTCCCGAGGTCTTTGTCCAGAATGCAAGGAAATAGAAACTCGCGCTCTACCTTTGCGGGAGAACAGCTCTAGGACAGCATGGACAGCTAGGTAGTCCCGAAGGAGGTGTATCCTGGGCTCGCGTGACTCTCCACTTTGGTTAGGTGCTCCGTCTCTCCTCAGAAAGAGCAGCCGATAGTGCGGCGCCATCACATGTCTCTACTGGTTGTGAGGCTCTCCACAGCACACACTCCTGCGTATGGGTTCGTCTCTGAACACCAACCAAAGATCATCGCGCGGACGGACATGGCGTGCTTGGGAAAACTGTCGAGGATATGCGGCATCCAGCGTAAATCATAACAGGGCATTGTTCGCACCACTCACAAGCGTCAGGTCGTAAGCCGGGCGCGTCCACCTTGAGGGATGGTGTGTCAGCGTTCCTGCAGTCAGAGATCCGACACTGCCCAGCTGGATGATCTACATCATTTGGCCGAACCACCGATTTGACACTCGTCGTTGCAACGGATAATCTACATGTTACGTGTGAGATCTGCTTGCTTGGTGTGTTGAAGCGAAGAAGCTGAGAAGATGGACGCATAGATCGGAGGCCCAGGGTTGAGCGCATGTCTACCAAAGCCCGGGTGCTGCGGTTCCACATGAGATCGTCACTGCTATCTACGTAGACGCCGTGATGCACCTGCTTCACGCACGTCTTGAAGCCGTGCTGATGGTCTCGGGTTCATGGGGCCTAAATAACCCCATGATCACACTTCAGGGCTGTAGTAATCGAACATACCTACCTACCTAGGTATCAATCTGTCTCACTGTCCGAAATCTTTCCATGTGAGCTTGCACCACCGCATCTTTCGTGAACTCATGATTTGAACCAGTCCATGCCACCTCAGCTTCACCGAGATTCCCCATCGAGAACGACACAACGAGCCAGCGCCTCTTTACTTCACAACTCACGTGTCTCTTCCGATCGCGACAAATCTACGCTCGACTTACTACAGCTTTCTTCGGTGGCCAGCAGCCCCGGTTCATGTTCTAAGCATCTTCTAATCAGCCACCACGCCTGACAACTTGCCGAAACGCCGCCGCGGCAGGCCTCATCAACGCGCTGGATAACGAACGGGTCAGACCTACCACCACCTCTCCTCTCACGGCCACCCATACACCCACCACTACTGAGACCGACACTCCTCATTCCGCTAGATTGAACGTAGAAGTTTCTGCATCTACCACTCGCCAACAACCTCGATCATTGAGTGCAACATCACGTTCGCATCAGCCGGGTTGCAATCTTGAGCACAGCTTGCAAGGCTCAGTGAAGCGAAGGAGAAGCTCACTGGAGACCCCCGAAGAGCAAACAGGAGCGTCGGGCTCTACTACATCTCAGAGACGGCGCAAAAGGGCACGCACGTTCACAGAATTCTGTGTGCCCCAGAAGGCCCAGATTATGCGGCCGGCTGGTGGCGACGGTGTCAATCGTGGGCCAGAGTCAGGCACGGCGATCAATGGTTCATCACAGATACCAGCTTCACCCTCAAATAATGGCATCCATGCCAATGGGAATAGTGATGCAGCGTCGACGAGGGGAGGCAGTGACGAGCTCTATATGGGTGTACACGATCGGGAAGAGATGACGCGGATCTTACTTCAAAGTCTAGGTGACCTCGGATACAATCGGACTGTGGAGCAACTCTCTAAGGAGAGTGGCTTCGCTTTAGAAGTACCGAGCGCTGCAGATTTCCGAGCTGCCATACTGGCAGGTGAATGGGAGTTGTCAGAAAACCTACTGTTGGGTGCAGACAAGCTCGGCAGTGGATTGCTCATCACACATGGTCACTCAACGACGACTCGTCCTCGAAGCCATAGCGATTGCGTCTCGGAGAATAGAAATGGTACTCTCACAAATGGGCATAGACGTCACAAGGGACTTCGTCTGGTGGCAGATGCTGACACCGTAAGGCTTCGATTTTTACTCCGGCAGCAGAAATATCTCGAGTTGCTCGAGGAAAGGAAGATTAATGCAGCACTCAACGTACTACGCACAGAATTGACACCGCTCAAAACAGATACCAATCGCCTTCACTTTTTATCTAGTTTGGTAATGTGTCCAAGCGCAAGAGATCTCCGCGTACAGGCCGAGTGGGATGGCGCCGAAGGTCGGAGTAGGACTCAGCTATTGTCGGAAATATCTGCATCGATCTCGCCTTCGGTCATGATCCCAGAACACCGTCTTGCGTCGATGCTAAGCCGGCTGCAAGATGATCAAATCGAAGAATGTCGGTATCATAACACTGCGGATCGGCCTAGCCTCTATACCGACCATGAGTGCTCTGTGGAAGATTTCCCCCTGCTCCCTCTCCATAAGCTCGAGTCGCATGAGGATGAAGTGTGGTTCCTCGAGTTCAGCCACGACGGGTCCATGCTAGCGACAGCGGGGAAGGATGGTCTCGTCTGCGTCTACGATACCATGCGATGGCGACTGAAGCATGAGTTCCGCGAACACAGTTCCCGAGCCGCAGGCGGTTCAGGCACCGGCTATCAAACTGCCTCTTTTGGCAGCCGAGGCGGAGTATGCTATCTCGCGTTTTCTCCGGACGACCATTACTTAATCAGCTGTTGCGAGAACAAGGAGTTCGTCGTAATGAACGTTAGAACTGGTGCGCGCGTTGCTGATGCACAGCATTTTGACTGTCCCGTGACATCGGCTGCCTGGCTTCCAGATTCACAATCATTCGTCATTGGTTCTCAAAGCTCTCGACGACCTTTGACTTTGTACTCTCTGCGCAATGATACCGCCACTCCGACAGTCGGCGAGTTGCACGAAGTACATACGTGGCGCGATCCGCCATGGAATAGTGTACAATCGCGCGAAGGCACCACGAGAGACTACACGCCCATGTGTAGGATCTCCGACTGTGCCATCGACAGCACTGGTAGCTTGTTGGCTGCAACCACAGGCAACCACATCTGCATCTATTCGCTCGATCCGGCGGATGGCTATCGCAAACTTGACGACTGGCCCATGGAGGACAAGCTCACATCGGTAAACTTCGCTCGCGACGGAGATTTGTTGGTGAGCATGAACGAAGGACGCATTTTCACAATGGACGTCACTACGGGTGACATTCTATCAAGATACGAGGGCGCGGTGCAGAAGGAGTACGTTGTGCGAAGCTCATTCGGCGGCGCGAATGAGAATTTCGTCATATCTGGGAGTGAAGGTAAGTGTAGCCAACAGGAATCCCATGACTGCGATCACGTTTCATTTCTTTATACTGATCTATGACAATACACAGATTCCCATGTCTATATCTGGCGCCGGCCGACCTCGATACAGGTGGCTGCACTCCCGGCCCATAGCCCTGGGCCGGTGAATGCTGTTGCGTGGCATCCAACCAATCCAGCCATTTTCGCGAGCGCCGGCGACGATCGAAAAGTGCAAATGTAAGTTGTTTTCTAGCCACGTGCGTTGTGGACTACGCGTTGATTGACGGGGTTTCTGAGCAGATGGTCATCGCGTCGCGAGATAGAAATCTTCTTTCAAAGTCGCCCAACCGGCGGCTGAAATGTTGTCAATACGCCCGACAAGGAAAACGCTCACGAGAGGATTGACGAAACGAAAGATCACAAACTCAGTGATTGCCGGCGAAGCTGTTCGTTCACCTTGGTGCTTCCACCACAGTAGTGCTTGGATGTAGGCTCCATAGATTTTTAGTGGCAAGGATGGTTATAAGGGATATTGACCAAACATCAAATGGCCAACTCATGAAACATTTGAATCAACATCGCCATTGAAGCTCTCACCGAAGCACAGACATCATCTTGCACCTGCATTGTGACTCGCAATCGTGCGCTCGCTGACAGTCTAGACTGAGCCTGCTGAACACTCGGCCGTACACGAACTACTTGACTGTATAGGGCGTCAACCACTTCTCGGAAGGTCAACTCCGAGAACAAACATGACTCTGTATGTACCTATGTGATAGCCAATGGAGTGCCCACTCTGTCAATCTACTATACGAAGCCGACTTGGGCTCTCCAGAGCCAACGGTACGATTGCGGAAAATCAGATAAGTGGACCCCCATTATGCCGGGCTCTGATGCGCAGAGGTTTGTTCCAGGATCATAGGCCATGGGTGGTCAAAGTGACGCAAATCACGATTTCGTCGCCAGGCGCCGTCGCAGGATCGAGAGCGGTCAATAGACTCTGCCCACAACACTTGGAAACGATCCTTGCGTCCAGGGCAGTATGTGAGAATGATGTTCGTCTACTATGGCAGATGCCAAGTGAGGTACATGTGGGGCCGCGCCAAATGTCGTTCGTCCGTTGTTGATAGAATGCTTGCTGTAAACGAGTCCGATACTCATGGGTGGTCCGTGTGCATTTCGGGGCCACATGCTCTAATGAACTCCCGGAGCCAGAGGGCTGCATCGAACCTTGGAGGATTTTCATTTTTCGACAGCACTGTCGAATCGTACTGCAATGGTGATAACCATTATTGGGCCATAGGACGACAGCACAAATGTCAGCCCGTCTCGGCCGACTGACTCGCAACTGAATGGTTGAATACATATGTTGACACGCTGGCAATCTGGTTGCTGTGGCGCGTCGGGAGCGCGTCGATAGTACATGGCCACGTCCACCACCTTCGTTGTGGTGACGGAGTTAACAGTCATTGCGCATTGTAGATCAGCCGGCAAGTAGATGGATGATGAGCATTGCGAGGTACAACAAGGACTGTCCGGCATCCTGATTCCTGATTCCTGACCACATCAGCACGCAAACCATCGGAGCCGTTGGTGTTCACCACGCTTTTTAGAACGATCCGGGGAGTTTAATTTCCTTGATCTTGTAGCGGGCGGGCTTACCGGCTCAATGTTGACGCCAAGCAAATTTCCAATGAACGAAGAAGAGCCCCTTCCCTTTCATCACCCAATAGAGCCCAGGAGTAATTACTGCGGTTATTGTGACTGTCATGTGTATTCCCCATTGCCCTTTTTGTTAATATAACGGCTGTATGCTTTGTGAGGGCCGCCCTCCGCTTCCTCTCTTTTCTACATCTCTTGACTCGGTCCGACTTGTTCGTGATCTTGCACTTTTGCCTCTCTCTGCTTTCCTTCTTTTGGCGATTGAACGATCATCATCGCCGCCGTCACTCCTTATTTGCGGCGTAAAGCGCGCCACTCCCGGCCGAAAGCTACCCACGCGACTAAGCCACACACCTCCGCGTCGTCACTCGACTGTCGAAATATATTTCTGACATCTGTCAACTTCATTTCCGAAATTCACCTCGTTCGCACTCGCTGCAACAGACATCCAGTGTCATCATCTCACCAGCACATAAATCGCCATGTCGCTTCCCAGTTGGATTGAGTTGAGTGTGCCCTCACTCGATCGACCTTTTGGTCTGCATCTTTGGCCCATCTTCGCAGAGGCATGGACTGCCGTGGTAGGATATGAGCCTGAAAAGTTCGAGTTTACACCCGGCGTGACGCCAATGGCCACCTTGACCGAGACCGGTATTGCCCTCATCACATACTACATCATCATCTTCGGCGGACGAGAGCTGCTTAGGGATCGCGCCCCTTTCCAGTTGAGCTTTTTGTTCAAGGTTCACAATTTCTACCTGACCGCCATCAGCGGCACTCTCTTGGTATTGTTCTTGGAGCAATTGATTCCGACCCTCGTCAGAAATGGCGTTTTCTACACCATTTGCGACTACAATGGTGGATGGACAAAGCCGCTCGTGGTTCTCTACTACGTGAGTAATCTTGTGCCTGAATTTGCTTCGTCTGACGCGAATCTCTGATCTGGATTCAGCTGAACTACCTGACCAAATACATCGAATTCATCGACACCTGCTTCCTTTTCCTCAAGAAGAAGCCTCTGACCTTTTTGCACACCTACCACCACGGCGCCACTGCTCTGCTCTGCTACACCCAGCTAATCGGCTCGACTGCGGTATCGTGGGTTCCCATCACGCTGAATTTGACAGTCCACGTCGTCATGTACTGGTACTACTTCCAATCCGCGCGTGGCATCAAGATCTGGTGGAAGAAATACATTACAATTCTTCAGATCCTGCAGTTCGTCATTGATCTGGGCTTTGTTTATTTCGCCTCGTACACATACTTCGCCAATGCTTACTTCCCGTGGCTTCCATCTGTCGGTACCTGCGCCGGCAAGGAATTCGCTGCGTTGGCTGGTATTGGTATTCTCAGCTCGTACCTGGTTCTCTTCATCGGATTCTACATTTCGACATACAAGAAGCCGGTCAAGAAGGGCCGCGGCCGTGCCACCAGCGCTCTCGTCGAAATGAAGGATGAGCAGGTTCCTGACGTCAAGGAAGTTCGTCGTCGTCTGAGCGGTGGTGCTGCTACCCTTCACCAGCCCAGTATCGCTACAGGCAAAGAGACTGTCTCAACCAGCAACCGCACCACACGTTCAAGGAAGGCGTAGGACCCTCAAGACCTGCGTGCGTTTGACCGGGCAACTTCGCCAGATCGCGGTGTGGGTTGGGACATCGCAGCTTCGCAGCACACCATGCACCAGACTGGACCATTGACATCAGGATCAGTACCAGCTACTGATCATTTAACACGCACGGACCCACCGCGAGGGCTTCCAGGCAGCTGGCCGAAGCACAATTGACGGATGAACCTGCATCTGCTGTTGGAAAGAGTCGGCCTTGCACGACATGAAAGAGCAAGGGAGCTATATGATATGGTGGATAGGCGTGACTCGGCTTTGAAATATGTAATTTTACGAGCAAGACGTGTCATGTTGGGGAGGCCTCAACACGACTGTCAATTTGGCTTTTTCGCGTTTGAGGACACAGAGCAAGTCTCGCAGGTTTTTTTTCTTCTTCTTAAACCTCGAGCCTTGTTTCAAAAATTCTCTAGAGTAGAGAGTTACGCCGGAAACGATGTTCTCCTGCGACAGGTGTGGCCAACATAAACAGGCCGTCAACATTTTATTAGCATAGAGAAAATTAATCTGAAGTGTGATCGATTTTGAGCACGATGAATCTCAGAAGAAATGCGTGTGTGCAAAGAGGATGTGCATCACTATCGAAAGATTGTTGCCCGAGCGAGACAGTATTCCGACTTCAATGATTCGCACTGAGCAGGCAAGCTGAGGCTTGCTTCTTGTGCTCAGGCTCGTCAATCTGCACCCTACCTAGTATCGTCAAAATCTCAAGGATCCGACTTGCCAGATGAATGTCAGGCTCCCAAGATTCAAGGTTGCTAGATGTGAGGGAAGGTTTGACAGAAGACTGGACGGAAACGCCGATCCTCAGCCCGATGAAGTGTCCTGATATTTTGAGCCGAACTCATGGGCTACCTAGGTACCAAGGTACTCTTGTGTGCAAGGTTCATGGATGCTCTGCCCTTGGACAGACGATGCGGCCGCCCCAGTGGCCGCGCTTGCCGAATGGATTCTGGATTGAGGTTAATCCTCACTATGGCTGGTTCTCTTCAACATGATCGGTTGTCTAGATGCCCGAGTACCTAGATAGGGAGCCGACCACCTTAATGACGTACAGCAAGTAGACCGCATTTTGGCAGAATCACACCATGGCTCTACTCCGTCGAGGCGTCAGATTGCATGATACATAGACACAACAGCCATGGATGCGTTGATTGACATCAAGCAGGTTGTTCGCGGGACCCGAATCCTCATACCCGCCTATTACTACGTGACTATCCGGTCGACGACAAAGTGAATGTTTCTGTATAACAATCACATCCCACCTTGGCCTGCCGAGTCTTTAGTTGTTAGACACGGCTACCGCTGTGTCCCTTTCCAGCGTCAAAGGTTGTAATATTCTCGTATTAAAATTACTATTTAATACCTAAAACACCTAACCTACTAAGCTAGCCTTAGGCATATAGTATCTTATACTAATACTACTATTCTATATCTAAGGTAGCT
Source organism: Dissoconium aciculare CBS 342.82 (assembly GCF_010015565.1). Classification (NCBI taxonomy): domain Eukaryota; kingdom Fungi; phylum Ascomycota; class Dothideomycetes; order Mycosphaerellales; family Dissoconiaceae; genus Dissoconium; species Dissoconium aciculare. Next base: position 612,330 of record NW_022984956.1, on the reverse strand, counting down.
AATAACTAAATTAGCCTAAGGCTAAAAGCTAATAGGTCTTAGTAGGTAGATAATATAGTAGTATAGGCCTTAGAGCAGTTAGTAATAAACTAAGTCCTTACCGCTACGTAAAGGGCCCGGTAAGATTATGATACTATTCAGAGTACGCTCGGCTTTTAAATCCTGCTAACTAGCAATCGGCTCCTAAAGGGTAGCCATCTAGAGTACGCTCGGCTTTTAAACCCTACTAACCGGCGATCGGCCCAGCTGTCTAGAGTACGCTCGGATTTTGAACCCTACTAACCGGCGATCGGCCCCTAAAGGGCAGCTGTCCAGAGTACGCTCGGCTTTTAAACCCTACGAACCGGCGATCGGCCCCCAAAGGGCAGCCCGTAGATCGGGCCACGTTCACTTCGCCTACTACACCGACTACAGTGCTATGAATTCTTAGGCACCTGCCATTTCCAGCAACCCTCGCGGTGTACCATATGCTATCTAGTTCATACGTCACTTATTGGAGCCTGCCCTTCTGAGTTCACACGTAGACGATCGATCCGCATTGATAGACTTTAATAGAGTCATACGTACGAAGTGATTTTCCTCGTCATGAAAATATAAAGAGATAGTAAGACTCACCACCGAGGTTAATGTATGCTCCTTCTCTTTATCAACTTCAGTTACATCCAAACGATTATTATACGTACATCTCGGAGAGAAGTTTATGCTACTAAGTCAACATGCGCTCCACTCTTTCCCTTCTCGCCTTCACCAGCAGCGCGGTCGCCCAGCTGAACATGTGCGGGCAATATCAATCTTACACCAAGGAAATGTACACAGTGCAGAACAACCTCTGGGGCGAGGGCGCTGCAACGTCCGGCTCGCAATGTAGCGCACTCAACAGCGCCTCTACTTCGGGTGTATCTTGGTCGACGACCTGGCAATGGGCTGGCGGCGAGAACAACGTCAAGTCATACTCTTATTCCGGCTTATCCTTCACAAAACGACTTGTGTCTTCGATCTCTTCCATTCCGACGTCAGCGCGGTGGACCTATTCCACATTAGACAACGTGCGAGCAGATGTTGCGTATGATCTGTTTACGGCGAATGATATAAACCACAGCACTTCCAGTGGAGATTACGAGCTGATGGTGTGGCTCGCGCGCTTTGGCAGTGTCCAGCCGATTGGCAGCAAGAAGACCACTGTTACCATTGGAGGGTATACTTGGGATTTGTGGAGCGGATACAATGGAAACTGTCTCGTCTTTAGCTTTGTCGCTGACACCAATATTTCAAACTACTCTGGAGACATCAAGAATTTCTTCGACTACATCACCGCCAATGAGGGGTTCCCGGCGAGCACGCAGAATTTGTTGAGTAAGCCTTCCTTCTTGTCTTCTTCCTATATGAGTACATTGGTATTCTGGGATTTTCACGGATCTCTTGAGGATTCACAACATCCAGTCCGATTAAATCAGACAAAGTGGTTTCATCCTGAGAAGGAAGAGATTGAGTTTGTGACTGACATTGATGTTTTCAAACACAGCGATCCAATTCGGCACAGAGCCTTTCACCGGCCCGCATACGACGTTCGATGTCCCGAACTGGTTTGCCAGCGTGAACTGATTGAAGCGGTGGCGTTTCTGAATGGAGGTAAAAGTCGATCGGGTCAGGTCGAGTGTGCGTGACCAAGCAGAAATCACAAAAATCAACCTTCTAGCCCATTCCAACCTCTCCATTCCCAGGCTGTGCCGGGCCCATCTTTCGTTCTGGACTCGACTTCATATACAGATGAGTGAAATAGCGCATGGTGCTTAATGCTCCGTCGTTCCACTTATATAGGCTCATGAATTCAAATGGTTCTTCCAGACTTCCTACGCCGCTATGGCATTGGCCGAGGACCTCCGCGAAAATGATAAATCAGAGAAAAGCCCCTTCTCACCCCCAATATCGGAGACATTATTCAGGCTCTTCAATTCACAATCAAAGAATCCCGAACTTTTCTGCTATTGTTTTTATCGCCGTCTTAGGACCAGCAGCGAACCTAATAGGTAATAAGCCGCAAGTCCTTGAACTCTGTTCGATATTTGTCATGAGAATGAAATTTTTGGGTCGCATAAACTGGGATACTCGAACTAGATCAACGAAGTGGGGAGATTGATGAAGGAGCCACCGGTGGAAGCCATAAACTCGGAGTTTCTCAGATGGAGGGTAACATCTTCGAACGAACACATGGAATGAATCTTGTTTTTCATGCTGTTGATAATGAGTGATGGGGCCAGGAGACTTTTAATGGATAGCATTTCTTGAATTTGATAGTCGGGGGTTTGCCCTGGTGGGTGTAGCAGGGGTTGTGACAGTATGCAGGGAGTTCGGCTGGTGGCTACTGGACGACTAGCCTCTCTGTGACGGATTAGCTACAAATGGAAGGCAAGAAACACATCAGATGATACCTTACACCATGTTCACAGAATTAATATAGAATTGGGAAGTGACATCTCGATTCCAAAACCTTCAAACCTCGTGCCAGGTAATAGAGCAATGGTCGCTGTTCGTGGGATGTGCGGTGCTCGGGCCAGTCCTTTCATCTTACGCCACAGGGCAATACTTGGAGGGATGCACAACGGATGCTCAGATTCAATTGATTTCTCGTTGTCTAGGCAGGTTTCTCGTGGTGATATGAGTCATTATGTCGAATTCTGTGTCAAGTCTACGGCCTATCCTTGATTTGTTTGATACCCAGCTCGGTGCGAATCGAAGTCGAGCGCCCGAGCATTTAAGTAGGCTGTAACCTCTCGAGTGATCAACTTACGATTTATCTCCTTCCCGAGCAAACTCGTTTGGCAATTCATTACTATTATGGACAAAGGTCGTCTTATTTCTCATCCCTACTGTACCACACAATGCTTGCGGGCTATTTTACAAAGTCACAACGAGCAAAATGATCCTCACTGCCCCTCTGCTGCGGCACACAATAACAGCTCATTATCGCTGAATGCCTTCCATCAAGAATTGCGGCTTTGTCTCAATAATGTGGATACACGGAATACTTGCATTCTTGATCTAGCTCTCTCAGGACATCGGGGGAGCATGTTCAAGATCTGTCATCCTGTCTTGAATTACTGCTTGATTGCAAAGGGATTTCAACGTGGGGATGCCGATAGCATGCGCCGCGAGGAAGATGTATACGCACGATTGAGCGACTTGCAAGGCGAGAGAATCCCTTTATACTGCGGTAGCATCACGCTTGACTACCCTCTGGAAAGCCCGGCAAGAGCAGAGCCTATAGAGCACCTTCTTCTACTCTCCTATGGAGGCACGTCTATTTTGAAACGTTTCCCAGAAGGGGAGCCCATATCGCTGGTTTACAAAGCACAGATTCTTGCAGCGACACGAAAACTTCACGAGCGTCAGGTTATCCATGGAGACCTAGAGATGCGCAACGTTGTGGTAGATCCCGACAGCGACCGGGTAATTCTCATTGATTTTGAGCGCAGCAGGCTCTATGAACGGCGTCCCCCATGTGACGATAGTCGCCATTGTCGCAAAACATATCACGACAAGAAGGGCCGGCGGCGCAAATGCATGTACTGCAGGGAATTTGATATGGTCCAAGATAGCATCGAGAGGCCCGACTACAGCATGTAAAACAGCATAGTGCGAGTGGTAGGACTTCCATTTTTAACCTGAATTACACAGTAACTTGCAGCCAGCGAATAAGCTGATCTGTCATGTAGCCTACTGTTAATGTGGGCATATGCAAAGTGCTCGCTCATCGGCGCTTCGCCGCACTGCCTGTCCCGTTTTGTGTATGCTCGCTGGGCAGTCGTTTTGCACTCACTATGCGGCTTCTCAACGTGTACGCTTTCGCATTCTGTGATTCCTTCGGACAGACCCCCCGCCTTACGCGATCGCCTCGCCTCGACGGATCGCTAGGACCGAAGCGATGTGGGAAGACGTACAGGAGAGGAAAGAGCTGGACACGGCAGGGTATCGCAAGGTAAAAGGGTTTTTAGCGTACGTGAGAGCGTATCTGCCGCTAGTAAAAAGGTTATAGATCGATACATGCTGCATCAAGCAAAACAACGAGCGCGAGGCATTAACGGCGATCAATTCCATGTTCCGATAATATCAAGAAGCGGAGGTGTGTCTGGCATACCTGGAGGATGTCCCGACAGTGCGCGACATGGACGCTTTTGAGCGGAGCGGCGGGGCTGGACGTTGCAAGAGCTGCTTGCACCCGGCTTAGTGGTGTTCATGTCGCGGCACTGGCAGATGCTTGGCCATAAAGGACACAGCAGTCACGGACGGAGCGGCATGTCGATGCAGACCGGCCCGCTGCTGGAAGATCAGATAGCAAAAATCACCAGTGTCGCGATCATTCCGCGAGCCGTGCTGCATCGCTACGATGGAAGCGAGCAGATCAGCGCCGAAGAGAAGCTGACGTGGGCCGACGATCGAGCGACGCTACACGGATAGGACCTGTCGCACTGTCTCTTCGGCATTCTCGGAGTTAGCATGAACATCCGCTATGGCGAGGGCAAGGAACGCAGGCGGGAACGTCTGTTACATAAAGTTCGGAAAGTCCAAGGAACAGCAGCACCTGGCGAGTACTCCCTCCCTCTCCATCTGAAGGGTGTCCCTGCGACGGACTACTTCGTAGCTCGCAAACAGGACATGCAGCATTTGGCAGACTTCTTCGCCTCTCCCTCGCAATCGCCTGAGCGGCAGCAGCGGGTCTTCATAGTGCATGGCCTGGGTGGTATGGGCAAGACACAGCTGTGTGCAGAGTTCGTCAAGACGCACGCAGACTGGTCCAGTGCGGTGCTCTGGCTGGATGGTCCCTCGAAGGACTCACTGACTGACCCGACCAGTGGAGTCCAGCTATCATCGAATTCGGCAGCCGTACAGGTCTATCTACAAGCTTTCAAAGCCTACGAGGAGACATATCCCAACATGCGCATCGAGATCTGGCGTGCAAATTATGTGCTGCCGGGGGGCAAAGTTTCTGCCAACTTTGCCGTGAAAGTTCGTCCCTCCGCAGACTCGCAACCCTGCGCGAATGACTTCACTGAGGCTTCTCACTGGCTGGGGTCGGTAGCGGTAAATCCGGGCTCACCAATCATTGATATCATCGGGGACGAGCTCGAATTTGACATCACCGACTGGGGTGGCAATGTGGTCCAGCGCGGCTGCAGCTTCGTCGGTACCGGCATTTACAAGCCTCTCGCAACAGTGGCACAAGAACTCGCAGGCAACCTCACGTGCAGTGGCGGCTATACCGTCTCGTGCGGTCGACCGTCGTATAACTACGCCACCACTTGTGGAAGTGCGGACGTAAAGACATGCGGAGATGTGGGTAAGAATTGCAACCCGTACTTCCAACTCCTAGCTGAATGCCGGTACTAATATGTGCGCGCGGTTGAGCATGAGCCTCTTTACGAGGTCTTTGATGCTTTCTATATGCTCTGCTGCACGAATTCATTGCGATATTCCTATCGCTTGTTCTGGGCCAATTGTCTGTCGTTACAGAGACGCATCTTGTTATCAATGCACGTATCAATATTCTGAGATGCGAAGTGTCGCTCAATGCTTCAGTATCGAAGCGCGTGATATTGGACTGCGAGAGGATCCGTTGGGCAGTTGTTAGGCCAGTCGTTATTGAGCCTTCCGCGGCGTCACTGGCAGCAGCATTTAGACGACCGTGCTTTTTTTCGAGCTCTCCACGCCTCCACGTCTGCGATAAACGTCGGATGGCTGCCTCCCTGGAGCCTCTCGAGGGCTGGACGCGGATCCGCACCGTGGTCAAGCAGGTACCACGTCAGCTCGCGCGTGTCGAGGACTTCCCAGGTCTCTGGGCCCGCGCCGTATTCGAGAACGTCGGAATCCGAGACATAGCAGAGCGGTGGGCCACGGCGCATAGGCAGTCGTATCTGGGTGGGCGGCTGGTCTGGTCCATTAACATCGAGCCCGAGATCTTCAACTAGATAATACACCATAGCCATACGCTCGGCGTACGTCTGGGCCTTAGGATACTGCTCCTCGGATGTGCCAGGCGTTGGCGTGCCGCCGGGCCTGCCGCTCATCCAGGGGAATGTGGCCGCATGAACAGCGTGGTGCAAACACCTCCAGCCCAAGGGAGCACCATAAGCATGCAGCAACTTAAACGTAGCTACAGTCGCTTTAGCGGCCGCTTTCTCTAGTACAGGCGGGCAGCGAAGCTGGTCTTGGGTAATAAAGTCGGGCTGGAGCGGGCTTTGGCCTTCAGGATGGACGCTCGCGCCGTGCTCAAGACAGTACTTAACTAGGTCTTCGTTCGCAAGGACCGCCCAGAGAAATGGGCCGCTACGGCGACCGGCCCTATTGAAGCGTTTGTTGATATTCCAGCCGTAAGCGAGCAAAACATCAAGAATTTGGGTTGAGAGGTCTCGCGGGCGATTCATTTCATGGTTGCTAATATTATCCGTACTGTAGCCGCCATCGGAGAGAATGTAGGTAAGTATCGCAAGGGCGTTGTGTTCAAAGCACTGTTCACAGGTGTAGTGGAGGAGCCAAGAGGAGCTATCATCATTGATGTTTGTTGCCGTGATTCCTTGTGCCAGGAGGGTGCGCGACAGTAATTGCACATCGTCTAATCTGCACGCCTCATTGATAGTAGGGCATGGCTCTTCGCATGGTCTGATGTAAACCATTCACAAACGCGGCAAGGTGAGCGATCAACAAAGCTGCGATGAATGACTGTAGAACTTTGCATGATACAAAGTGATGGATCAGGCAACTCCGTAACGAAGCTTGCCTACGGATGCAAGTGCTGCGGCACAGCATGCGAAGCTTGGCGTCGCCATCTTGTCAGCCTGTGGCAAATTCCCAAGTCGGGCTACGGGCTGGGTTTGTTAAAGGCTATTGGCATTTTTTGGCAATGGTCGCCGCCTGCTACTCCTGAAATGACCTTCTCTAACTACCTATTATCGGGATATCTGGGGCACATCATAAGCTTGCCACGAATACCGTGGCAATATAATTCAGGGATTTTCAGCCAATCCGCTCCCTCGCTGGCAGTCTGTCCGACATGGACCCGGGAGAATGACCATGCAGGCTTGGTCTGCAGCGCGTCATTCGCCCGCTAGTACTGATGTGATGCATGCATCCTCCAATCTGGACGGCACTGTCCAGTCGTCGACCAGCTCTGCCAGTCTGCTCTCCGGCATTCCAAGTTTCACGAGAATATGTGTCTACTAGTGGTAAATGGCAGTCAAGCGGAAGACCAGCCAGTGTCAATGTGATACGCATGCGTGGTCGTCTACCCGCAGACCTCAGTGCCTTATCGAAACCTCCAGTGCAAGCGAACTGTGGAAATTCCAAGGCAGGCGGGGCGGTCGGTGAGAAACGAACAGTGAAGGTGTGTCTCCATGCCTGCTGTATGCATATGCACAGCTGCGTTTTTGACCTGGTGATCTGTCATCGCAACCTCGTGATCGCGTTTCGAAGTCGCCGCCGTATGAACAAAAGCACAGTCTTCACAGTAGATCTTTCTACTTGCATATATGATGGGGGTAATCAAATCAGTCGGTCAACGTGCATGAATGCTTCTGGGTTTCTGTATACTCTGTGTCGCTACGTGGACACGTACGTAGGTGGATGAAAAAGAAGTACTGTATGCAGCGTGTGCATGTCGACACCGATGCCAACAAACAGCTTTTTTGTCATCAAGATAAAACATCATTCATTATTTTATTACACGACATGCGAGGGTACGGCTGTCGTATAATAACAAATACTGCACTCCCGATTTCTTCTACAATGTAAGGAGGTTGGGAAGACGCTCTGATCGAAGAGCAGGAGGAGTCGCTCGCACTTGCGATACATACAATAGTAGAGTACATGCATCCGGGCAGTACAGTGCATGATAACCTTGGATTGTGGACGGTCCTGGAAGCAAGCGTCCAGGCTTGCTTTGCTGGCGCCCATGAGTGGAGATGCAGCTGTCACGAAAACTCGGCCCCTACCCGACTGCAGCAGCAGCTTCGGCCAGTTGCGGAAAGGCGTGTCTGTTCATTAAGCATGCCCGGTTTCATGGTGACATGCGATGCGTGCGACGAAGAAAGTTGCAAGTCACTCGCGTCTCTTTGACTCTACCCTACACACTGGTACCCAGGTATCACCATTGCCTGGGTATGGTGATGACTGATGCCAGCGGACTACGCACGAGACCCCACGACACTGGACAGGCCAGTACATAGAGGCTCACGCCTCATCACCGGTCCGTTTGTTGCCTCTTCCTTCCAATTAGACGAACTTTCCTGAATCTTCGCTCGACGGTGCCAACTCGTCGCACAATTGCCCGTCGGGTCACATTTCCCGAGTATACTCATTTCTGCGAACCGCCACGTGCGACATGGTCTGATTCGTGTGCGCCTGCTGCGATGCCCAACGAGGATTCACCATCGTCAAAAGAGGCAGCCCTGCCCGCGTCAGCAGTCGTGACGACAACACCAATGACCACGGCGGAGGCGGTGGTGGAGAGCGACGAAGCCGACGAAGCCAAAGAAGCGTCAACACCGTCGGCGCCAGCGACAGCAGCGCTGCCTCCGGTCTCAGCAGCGTCGACCACATCAGCACCCGTACCCGCATCCGCGCCGCCGTCACCGCTGGACGCATTTCGTATGTCCCCATCCTGTCGTCCCTGCCTGGCTTTTCCCCCTGCCCTTGTACACGAGGTTCATTCTGCCCTATGATTTTTTATCGTCACCTCTACGGTAGTGTTGCACGCACGTATTCGCCCAGCTTGTTTTGCTGGCTGACTGCCGTATACCCTACTTGTCGTGCGGTAGTTTGCTGCACTATGCTCGTCTCGCTCCTGCACGAACCAATCAAGCACCCATGTCGGCTGTCGTCCTCTGACACCTCACTGTATCCGGAGCATGTACATGTTGATGAGCTGGCAACCGCTGCGCGCCCGCAGAACCATCTCTCTATCCAACCATAGCGGCTGGCTAATGTTGCGTCTGCTGCAGCTTCGTCCTCAACACCTCAAGAAATATCTCGCCATGTTTCCCGTTCATCATCGCCCGGTATTTCTCGCTTGGATGGCACGCCGTCGCATCTCCTCAAACCTCTCCTCTCCCTCTCTCACTTCTCCACTCCTCCTCCCGCCGTCCCTGTTGCACTCCGCTCTCCCTCCCCGGCCCTGCAATCTCCGGCCTCCCCAAGGATACCGTCTTTATTTCCTCCGGAGGTGCGTGGCCGGCCCGGGATGTCCGAGGAAAGGATGGATGCCTCCACGATGGTTCCAACGCCGACGGACGAACGTGCCGTGGCAGCTCCGGTCGCAGATTTGCAGGACTCTCCCAGGACACAAGTGCCAAGGTCGAGCGATGAAGCGATGGCCCAACCGTCTCTTATTGATTTGTCCGTCATGAGTGTCGGTCAATTAATTCGTTCGCAAAGATATCATCGACGAAAGACCCACCTGGCTCAGGAAAACCTCAACCGGCTCCAGACAGCCGCGGCTCGAACGGTTCGCTTGGCTTGTGCTGCACGCTCGGCCCATCGTACATTCGCCGAATGTATCAGACTGGAAGACAAAGCCAACTTTGCCAATCTTTTATATGCTTTCCATGATGCTTCCGATGCCTGCTTCTTCCCGGCCGACTCCGTCGATTTGGATATTCACGAAACGCCGCTGTTAGGACCCGGTGTATCTTTCCTCGATGGCCTTTCCTCTCCTTCTCGTGATACAGTTCTGGACCTGCTGTCCAGGTTGAGGTATGATGGAGCATTCGTTGCTGACCGCTTGTCCTCCCTTACGCAAGGCGAGGCTACAGCATTACTTTCTAATCGTTGCAACCCTCGTTCCACGGAGACTTCAATCTTCGGTGGCATGTCCAAGGTCAGTCCGCGGGCTTCCAGCGCTTTGGGTCCTCTCGCGGAGTCTCAAATGGAGCTGCTAGCATCGCAGGGCTTTGGCAGTCCGTTAGAAATGTTGATATACGTCCCGAGGAGTGTTACGAAAACCGACCCAGGAGAAGATGATATGTCGACCGAGGTCTGGTCCCATGTGTGTGCTAGAATGATCACCGATCGCAACCCGGTGTGTGAAAGATTCCTTTCTACAGTGTTCGACGTTTTTGCACGAATGTGCCCCTGGCCTGGAAAGGAACGTCTTGAAGTTTGGATGCTTCAAACACTCCAGCAGGGAGCATTCCTGCTGGAAGGTCCACCACCAAGGACGTTCCGCGCCCGCATGGAAGGTGAGAAGGACGGCGGAGATGAGTATGATGCCCGCAAGGATGCATTTTATTCAAAAAGTGCACAGTCTTTACTGGAGCTACTGGCCGACCCAAATGGAGCGAGCGTCCTGCCACCGGGAGCTCTAAGGATATGTCGCGCCACGAGCTCTAACCTACAGGCATCACCCGAATTACAACATGACTACTCACATGCAGTGCTATTGAAATGGCTCACTTCAGATTTCCTGATAGACGCTATTGTGGCACCTGAGGTAAGTGAAGCCTTCATACATGTGCTTCTTCACAGCTGACGTAGACAGGCCCATGGAATGTTGACTGACCATCATTTGTCCGATGTGGCTCGTCAACGGATTCTTCTTGAAGTGGCGAAGAAGTGTCGGGAAGTCGTATATAATGTCTTGTATTCATGGTAAGCTATGTTCAGCATTTTACGGAATTTATGCTGATGAGCACAGGCGAAAATTTGTCGGCATTGTCTCGCCAGAGATGACCCGCTCTGTGCATGCTGTACTGCACAGACTGCGACACTCGCCGTCCGCTGTCAGTCTGAACGCGGTGCAATCCGTTCGACTGTCACCTAAACAGCCGATACGGGCGGAAAAATTTCTCGTTCTCTCTGTGACGGAAGCTCTCTCTATCGTCAATGCGCTTTATCCACGGCAAAGACCATCGTCCGCCTCCTCAAATTCTAAGCATTTTAGATCAGGCCCAGGGTCGTCGGCATCTTCAATATCGGGATTATCACTTTTTGGCAGCCCTGCCAAGTCAATGGAATCGCGCGAAGTTTCCAGTTCGTGGATGCCTGCAATTCCGCCGCATGTCGAACCTACGCGAAGAGACCGTGTGCCCGAACAAGCCTTGAAGCCAGAGGTTTATATGGAACTAGAAGAAGTTGCTGCCATAACCACCCGGACCTCAAGGCAATACTGGAACGTTGTTCTCGCGCGCTCTCGGAGCCCAAATTTATGCACAATGCACCAGGGATGGGCCACCCTTTCTGACGGTACTATCGTCCAAGACAATTTGAATGGCCCGGACATGCCGGGAAGCCCCATTGGTCTCCCTCTTGGGGAAGCGTTCCATGCGGCGAGAGAAGCTGTCGACATAATGCTACAATACGCGACCGTGAATGACTACATGGACAGCACACCAAGCCCTGAACACGATAGCAAGCCGCATGACCAAATTCAATCATTGTTCAGCCAGATCATATCTGACGAGCAAGAAGGCTCCGAGTTTCTATCGTCCCATGCATGGCATTGCAGACTCCAGGACTTCCTAGCTTTCGCCCCAGTAGGCAGTGATCCAGAGCTTGTGCACCTTCTGCTTGGCGACATCGCACGATCTGTCCAGCGGTCTATGGAACGATTTCAAATCCACCAGGCAGGATGCGAACATTGGGCATATCTCCTACGGCCTTTGACCAAACTCCGAAGCGAACTTATATTCTCGACTGCCGATCTCAATGAACGTTTAAGGGACAAGATGTGGTACGTAGCTGACGTAAGGGCATCAGCACAGTTCAACGATGCCATTGCGGTTATGAAAGCGCTACGCACCATGGGCAAAGCCAAAAAAGGTGCTCACTCCAATATTCCGTCTGCCGCACGACCATGGAGCTCCACAAGACCATTGGGGGTGAGCTTGCACCTGAAATCTGATGAACAAATATTTGAGCTGCTCAGTGCGAAGGTGTCGCGCGGCGGTCCGAACAAACTCACCGACGATATGGCTCGCTTGACCTCTGTTTGGATGGAGCGCCAAGGTATCGACAATCTTTGCGCAGGTGAGGAGCGACTTCACAAGCTCTGCATGGAGATCAGGAAATGTGTCGATGCTAGCACGGCCAAGGACGCAGCAGAAGATTGCTCACTGGGCGGGAATGTTCTGTTCGCTAGGGATGGCTCTGTACCACCTCGGCCGGCTCTACACTTTACCCCGTCAATGCTGTCTCTGAGCAGTCAACATAACTCTACAGGGACCGTGAGATCGCTCAACCTGCACAGCAACGCTCGAAGCCTGGATGCAATTTCAAACGCTTCTCATACTCTATCAAGCATGAGCTCCCGCGACTATCTCGACTCTCGCAGCCCGACGCTAGCCACGCGCTCTTCCACGTACTCCAATGCTACCACAGAAGCGGCAACTGCTTCGAGCGTCACAAGCATGGGTACTTCGAACACTCAATCAGCGTATACCCCGACGGCGCGCGGACGATCTGGCAGACATAGGCTGCTGCACCCAAATGCAGCCGATCGACTCCGGGAGAGGCTCACTAGCCTTTTGGTCAGCGACCTCACAGCACACTTGTTTGTCGATGGCAGCGAGACAGATCGCGCCTTCAACACAGGTCTTGCAGCCGACATTGTTGAGAAACACCGCCGTGCCACCACACAAATTCGGTTCAACGCCTACGCTGCTCAGACCGGAGCAGATCTTAGATCAACATCACCTATGTCGATTTCAAAGTTTGATTACAACGCTGCATTTGCAGGACTCTTACGAAAATTTTCGGCTTTCTCAAACCCTGCCACGAAGCTCGCTTGCTTGTATGATATGGATAGATTGATTGTGCCGTACATGGCCGAGCGATTGGACGAAGAACTGTCGCAGTCCTCGCATAGCACCTCGGGCGCCACACCAACTTCAGAATCGCGCCTGCGCGCCAAATACACGACCGAAGCGAATGTACGCGGCTTCCGCGATATCTTCTCCCAGGCCTCCCTGCGGCCGCTGACCATTTTCCGCGATCTACAATTCATTGCAGCTCTGACGCCCTCCTCGGTCTTGCAGAACACTGCCTCTGGCAAGGCCTTTTGCAACGCTGCTGTTGCGCTAATGGACCTCAAGCACGAGGCCAGAACCATCATGATTGAGACCGCAGATAGTATCATTGCGCATGTCACGAGTCGCCGGGGTCATGAGCGAGCGTCGTCTACCGCGCAGCTGCAACGTGATGAAGCAGTCTTCAGCACGCCGGCACGCACGCCGCCAGCCGCGGACATTACACGCTATGGTATGGCCGATGCTGCATATTTGCTGCAAATCGCGGCAAAGGAGGGTGATGCCGTCGCTCAGCGCGAGTTAGCCACGCTGTACCTGACGCATCCGGAAGTCATGGACCTAATCATCGCACCCTTTTCATTGCCACGTGAGGTTTTCAAAGAAGAGTTAGAAACCAAGTGGCGTCGCAGTCAAGATCCGAAGCGGTATGATCCCGTCACCATGTGCGTTGCTCATCATTGGATGAGCCTCAGCGCAAAAGGCGGTGATACCTTGGCGACCGAGTTCTTACGCCAGCGGGAAGAGATGGACAGTTTCTAGCATCGATCGTGTTCGCATCTTGTCGACTTCTATCCATGCTAGATTACGCACTTGAGAGAGGCATGGTTTGTCTTCGCGACATATACAATACAGTGGCGCTGGCGCAATTGTACATTTGAGGAGACGCACTTTTACTGTTTTGGCACATGTCGGGATTGTGATACCCAGTGGAGGACTGTATGGATGCCGAGGAATTATTGTCGGAAAACATATATACATGCCTTTGTCTTTCTATGTTTCGCTCGCTTGTTATGACGAGTCCTAAGGTTGCATACGAGTCACCAGTGATCACACAGCGGACTGTGTTGGGTCACGCACTGGCGCTACAATAATTGTTAAACACATTCCAAGGTTCTTCACTTCACAGTGCCGCGACATGGTACTGCGCAAAAATCCTGCTTATCAGCAAAACGGATCGCGCGAGTGAGCAATGTAACGCTACCCACATATGCAACGCTGGCGTCAGAAGCAGGGAAACGCCTTATCTGGATGTGGCTGTCGATAGATTTGCCACTGCTTCCCGCTGATGAATAGTAATAGGCGTCCAGCTTTCAAGGTTCGGAGATTGGGGAGGATTGCTCCAGAACTGTTGTTATTATACGCAGAAAGTGCAAAGGGAAATTCATCACGCGCGGAGGTCTGTCCACTTGCAGACAGGCGGCGGATGGGACGGTAGCCATGGTCCTTCCTTCCGTGCGCATTTCTAGAAACCCTCACAATGGCGTGTTTCTTGAATACATACTGTACACTAAACGGCCCTATCGACAAGAGATGCTGCAATCGCCGTTTCATCGGACGTGTAGAAACAACACACAGCATGAACGTTGATCATCTCAGTGATGATTGCCCAGGTGGCAGGAAAAGACGGAGTCGCGCGTGAGAACCACGGGACGCACGACTGGTAGGAGATAAGCTGGCATTGTTGGCCCGAGCATTCGAGATCTTCGCCCTCACTTTTCCCTTTCTGGGTCTAGTTTCCGTCTCCACGCTGCATCCCTCGTGGCGGCCGGCGACTGTGCCAACCATCTGGGCAACGCTCGCAGTACAAGAATCTGACAGTTGCCCGATTACATTCGAGATCGCATTGCAGACGTTGCCCGATCACATGTGATCCCACCTTGCAAAGTGCGACGTCAATCCCAAGAAGCACCTTTGCAAGTGCCAGCCCACAGCAAATAAGGGAAATGGGATTCGACGAAGAAAAGGCAGTGCCTCATGGCGCCCCGCAGGAGATTTTCGAAGACCAGACTCCGCGACCTCAACGCCCATTGACGGCAGCGGAGAAGCTTGAGGCGACCCGCATCGACATCAATCCTCGCCGCTCATCCAGCGAAGGCGACAGCTCTGCTCCAGAATGGCAAGAAGTTCAAGAGGAGCGGGGCATCCTGGCCCGCCTGCGTGCATTCGAGGCGCTGATGGATAGGAAACTCGGCGTCGAGTCTGAGGCCATCGTGCGCAAGCTTCCCGAGGAGCGCCAGCCTGTCTCATGGGCTGCCAAGCTGAGCATGTTCTGTCTATGGGCCAGTGGAACGATGAACTTGAGCTGCTTCGCGACAGGGTTCCTAGGCTGGAAGTTCGGCCTGACCCTCACGCAGAGCATCTTAATCATTGTCTTTGCGTCGCTGTTGGGTGGTGCTGTGAGCGGCTTCTGCGCGACAATGGGTCCGCAGACTGGCCTGCGACAAATCTCTATTGGCCGCTTCAGCATGGGATGGTACCCCAATAAGATCGTAGCGCTCCTGAACACTATTCAGCAGATCGGCTGGAGCTCGGTCGGCTGCATTACGGGTGGTCTGGCACTGACTGCCGTGTCTGACGGGTCGATATCAATCGCGGTAGGTATCATCGTCATTGCAGTGTGTTCAACGACCATCAGTGTTGTTGGACTGCGCGCCATTCTGGTGTACGAACGATACGCTTGGCTTGTTTACCTTGTCATCTTCTTGGTCATTTACGGCCAGACTGGTCGATACGCCAACGATGCGGTCATGGACGAGTCGGCTCGTATCACTGGCGCAACCCTTAGCGGGACCATTTTGAGCCTGTTCGCGATCGTGTACGGATCATCTGCCAGCTGGGCAACCATTGCATCCGACTACTATGCACATTACCCAGTCAAAGAGAATCGCACCAAGATCTTCATCATGACGGCACTGGGTATCGCGTTACCCACCAGTTTCGCTATGGTGGCTGGGGCTGTCGTAGCTTCTACGCTCAACACTCGTATAGATCTGGCTCAAGTATATGGCGAACAGGGCTTAGGCTTTTTGGTTCAGGAGATGCTTTATCCCCTTGGATTCGCGAAACTCATTCTCGTTCTCCTGGTCTTGTCCGGCATCAACATGAACATCATCAACACCTACTCCGCCGCAATCTCCTGCCAGCAATTCGCGCGTCCCTGCGCGCAGGTACCACGCTTCCTCTGGACGCTTCTTTGCTTCGGTGTCATCATCGCCTTGGCACTTGCCGGCCGTAATGACCTGCTGACCTACCTGGAGAACTTTCTCGCACTTCTGGGATATTGGTGCACGTCCTACTTCGTGATCGTCTTCACCGAGCACTATTTGTTCCGACGAGCCGACTTTGGCAATTACGATCTTGACGGCTGGAACGATCCTGCACGCCTGCCCAGGGGCTATGCTGCGTTTGCTGCATTCTCTCTCGGGGTCATTGCCTGGGTCATGGGCATGGTTCAATCATGGTGAGTCCCATTCCGTTTCACAACCCTCCAATACCCTGACCAGCTCTTCTGACTCTTCTCTTCGTAGGTACGTTGGACCATTGGGCGGACTCATTGGTGATTTCGGCGGTGACGTCGCCAATCAGATGACTTTCGTCGTCACGCTTTTGACGTACATACCTGCGCGATATTTCGAGCTTTCTTACCTTGGTCGATGACATGTGGAATGACCCTTTTACGTAGCATATGCGAATGAAATTTTATGACTTCCAACTCCGCATCTCTTTGTACTCGTAACACAGCGGCTGGTGATACCGGAGGCTGTCTTTCAGATTCCCGTGTTGGAGGAGAAAGGACGACGTAATAATGGGTGGGCTCAATGCAAGAAGAGTGGGCCGTTGTGTGACACCCTTACCGGGCACGGATCACTGTCGCTCTCAGCACTTGGACCCTGATGATGATGTTTTGAGCTTCAAAGCTTCCGGAATTTATTCTTCGCGAATTTTTTGGAGCGTCAAGAATTGACAAAGACTGTGTTAAGATTCGTTTTCATTTTCGAGTGCGAGCAACTAACTACCTATACAACTGCGATACAATTGAACATATCTAAGTATACACCACAACATGGCCGAAGACGCAATTCCAGTTTCATACGAAGACCTCGCTCTGCTCGAGGAACAGTTCGAAGAGGTTGATGTGGAAATTTGTAATCACACTCTAGCCGTCTCCGCGCATGGTAACGGAACACTGACTCCTCAATAGTGCGCAAGCAATATGGTCTCACGAAGGAGCTCTACGCCAAGCGCGCCGAGGCCGCTGCAAAGATTCCCAACTTCTGGCCTCTCGTCATCGAGCAAAGCCCTCTCGAAGTCGATCAGTACATTCAGCCCAACGACTCTAGAATCTTCGTGGAATCCCTTGAAAGCATCGACGTAATTCGCCACGAGCTCGATAACAATTCAAACGGATCTCCCCGCAGCTTCACGCTGAAGTTCACCTTCAAGCCGAACGACGAGTTTGAAGAGACCGTACTAGAGAAGAAATTCGACTACCGCCGCGCGCGCGACGGCGCAACTGGGCTGGTCTCCGAGCCGGTCAAGATCACATGGAAAGAGGGCAAGGACCTGACGGAAGGCTTGACCGACGGTGCATGGGCACTGTTCGAGGCGCGCAAGAAGAAGGGTGACATGACCGCCAAGGACATTCCCGAGTACGATGCTTTGAAAGAGAAGACAGAGCACTGGAACGGTGCCAACACCTCGTTCTTCACCTTCTTCGGCTGGGTCAGCACACGACGATGGGTCAGCGCAGAGGAATCGGCCAATGCCAACGAGGAGTGGGCGGCGCGCCAGGCAGCACGCAAGCGCGGCGAGAAGGTGGATGTGCCGGAGGAGGAAAGCGAGGAGGAGGATGATTCGGACGTTGAGGTGCACGAGAGCGGTGAGGATCTAGCCATCAGCTTTGCGGACGACATCTGGCCCAATGCCATCAAGTTCTTCACGATGTCGCAGGAGATCGAAGAGATGTCCGACATGGAATTCGAGGACGGCGACGACGAGGATGACGATGATGATGAGGGCGAGCCGGTGGACATCCGCGCCTTGGTCGGCAAGGGTCGCAAGCGTGACAGCGACATTGGCCCTTCAAGTAAGAAGCAGAAGAATTAATTTTGCCTGCGCGCAAGATGCGCATGAGGCTGCCCATAGAGGATGAGTCGACGGATGCGAATTCTCATGATATCATGATCAAACGAACAAGTCGCTCGGAGGAGCTGCCTGCAGATAGCATTCTAGGATCACAAAAGTAATAATTTCCTGACGTTTCCCAATAATTGCGGTGATGGGGACACGTGTCGGCACACCAAACAATCATTCTCCTACTAATGCCGAACGCAAGGGTCTCTGATCGTTGAGTCGTCCGGTTGCGATCTCTATGGCGCTTTCGACAGTCGAATCCAACATTCGTTCTTTATTGCGATTACACAGGAACTTCGCTGAAACCAAGATGAGAAGTATATCTCCACTCGCCAAGATGATTTCATGAGAGCAGGCCCGCATTACAAACTCCAAGCTTTTTTCGAACAAGATTCCAATCACCACGCTTTTTCCTTCCTGGCCAGCTGAGCCGCCAAATCAACAAACCCAACTCCCAAAGGAGAGTGCGCGCGGTCGCCCTGGTTCCCCATTAATTCGTCGTAGCATAGCGCAGAGGTACAGCAAGTCAAGGTGACCACGGCTTGTTGCAACGCATATGCGGCTCAAGTTGCATAGTTGAGTCAAGCAAAATGATTCCAAAAGTTCTCGTGTCCCCTCCAAATTCACTTTGCGATCAACAACTTCCCACAAAGAAATTGCCAGCACCGCTCTCCGGGTGAGCATACGGCGTGTGAGTTCCAGCGATGCGCAAGGGTGTGCTTGAGCCTCCCGGCGTGGCCGGCGGAGTGTTGTCACCGAAGCCGTTGGTCTCGCCACGAGAGTTGTTGTCCTCGTCGACCATGTAGCGGAGCCCGTTGGCATATTCTTCGTCTAGAAATGCTTCCTGGGCGTACTCCTCGATGCTGCGGAATCCCTCCCAAACGCTCCGGCCCTCATTAGGATATTCAAGGTCGGGTCCAAAGTACGGCGCGCGTTTCCAGCCGAGCGTTTCTTGGAGAATCTCGAGGTGCTCGCGATAGCCGCTGGGTGTCGATACTGCGATTTTGACGGGCCCGTGGACATATCGGACAGGTCGTCCGACACCTCGCGCGAATTTAGCGCAAACTTGAGGTGGTGTGAGCTTCTCGAAAGCGATAGTCACTCTTTTGACATAGTCAGCAAATTGTGTCTTTGGGAGTGCGGACTTGGAACCAACCTTTGTCCTTTCCAGTGATTGGCGCCCATCTTGAAGATCTGTAGCAAAGCTGGGCCTACGTCGTGTTCCGCGTCAAGCCAAGGTAGTGGGTCATCAGGATGGAACGGTGCTTGCCAAACGAAGCTGCCATCTTCTTGTAGCTCCATTTGGAAAAGTGGATAGGGAAGCGAAGTGAAATTATTGTTGTAAATTCCGGTGTAGATGAACGTTGCAGGAATGTCTATCTGACGCACGTAATTCTCGATTGCGAACTTTGTCGACCAGAATGGCAAGCCTCTCCAGTCTTTGCCAAAGGATGAGTGGTCCGGCATGCTAGAGTAAATGTAGTGGGTGATGCCAGCCTTCTTGGCGGCTTCTGCGCATGCCTTTCCAATAGCGACCTCGTCTCCCCAGTGCGTGGTATTGATGAATGCGATCTTGACTCCCTCGAACAGGCGGGCGAGTAGACTCTTGAGATTCGGTCCGGTGAGGTCACCTTCGATCAACTCGACATTCGGCAGCTCCGCCAGCTCCTCGGCGACGAGACCCTCATTGCTGCGAACTTGTGCGCGAACTCGCCAGCCGACGGCGGACGCGGCACGGACGAACGAGGCGGCCTGTCTTCCGGTCGAGTTGATGGTGGCAACAGTCTTCGCGTTCATTACAAGAGCGGCATTGGTTGATGACGGAAAATACGACGTGGAGGATCTCGACAGAAGACGTCAACCGAAACAAGGGGCGTTTTTGAAACACGCAATCCAAGATAGCGGCAGTCGCGAGGAGTGTTGGTGTTCAAGCTCTGTTATTAGAGTCCACGGCCAGCCTGGTGCAAGATGAGTTGCGGTTTGTCACGATGTGGGTGCTGCACCGCAATGGTTACCGTGAAATTTTCTACGGCGGCACCGGTTCTGTGGAGATCACGTTGTTAGCTAGCAGAGGATCCGGTGTTTGTCAAGGGTGGTTTGGTTTGGAGCCGGAGTGGGATCAAGAAGGCGCCAGCGATGTAGCCAACGACCTGTTCGAGGCAAGCTGGATAATGAGACACGAGCCGTCCGATAGGGATCGCAGCTTGCACCTGGAGCTTTTTTACAATTATTACATATTACAAGTGCGACTAAGCACTAGCGGCAAGGCAGGTTTCTGGTCAAGCATCCAGGTATGTACAGTAGATCCGAAATCTCTGCCGGCGTCGTGGTGAGCAAGATAGGTGCTGTATTGACTGGGATTTGTACAATGTATGTGTGTGTCATGGTTTGTCAATATACCTAGGTACTAGGTAGGTGTGAGTGTGTCTGTGCGATGAATGATGAGTGAGGGCAGGTGATTGTGAGACGCCCGTCTGCAAACACCCACACGCAGAAACCACCACTTTGCTCTTCGCATTGATCATTTGGCAGCCATGGCGAGCAGAGCAGAACAGAATACACACGCGCGCGCCCCGAACTTGGCTGGATCGGCCAACCTTGTTGGGTAATTGTGTGATGTCGTCAAGGGGAATAGGTGAGAACGTCGGGCGGCTCGGCAGCTAGAAAGAGCTCGAGGCGTCTGAAGAAAGCGACTAATCCATGCAGATGCAGCCCGACACAAAGCTTTATTACGGCGGCGGACATGTGTTAGGCTTTTGATGGTCCATGTTGTCGTGATGATACACTGCAGTTGGATATGTAAGAGTAACTAAGTCTGTACAACAGCATCGCAACACACTCCATCTATGTGATGTACCGTGTCTCGCTATTGTAGTCGCACAACAGCGCCGTCTGCGAGTTCGTGCTGTCCGCCGCCGCCGCCATCGCCGACGCCCTGCTGACGATTGGGGGGCGAGCATCGTGATCATCCAGCACGGCGTATACTGTACGAAGAGAGAGGGGACCTCGAACAGAGCTGGCGGCGGAGCCGAAAACTCTATGCCATGGACTCTATAGCAATGCCTGATGCGGTTTCCTCATCCATGCGAGACAACACACACGGGAGGTATGAACATTAGTACTGCAGGATGCATCTATTGGCCTGCGGAGCGGATCATCAAGAGCTGCTGGTGACGAACGAGATCCTGTAGCACACCTACAGCCAAATTCTGCACATGTTATGGCGGAGGAAACATCGCCGCCCGCAACTAGCATTTGCATGCCCATGTCGTCTCGTTCATGTAGACCACATGTTGATGCAGGTGTAATAAATGATCGTCGAATTGCTCCACGCCTGCCTAGTGTGCATTATCGTAAATATTCCCGAGGAACGCAACTACAGTGCCCCATAGAGCGCAATACTCATCAATCTCCAAACGGCCCGCTTGCCGCTTGCGGTCTCGGAGCGCGCTCGTTGCGTCTCTGATACAGAAGTGAGATAAGAAGTTCTTCTTCCTAGGAACTCCGTCAAATATGCATACAGTACTTGTACATTCGCAACGACAGTCCTTTCCTGATGGTGGTGGCGAGGCGAGATCGGGGTATGCGCTGTCTTCATCGCTCCATCGATAGCGGACTGCCAAGCAAGCGAGTAAATGACCGACGAGGTTCCTTCCTCGCACGTTTCTGTGCGGTGTAGAAGACTGTTGGTCGAAACGTGTCCGCCTGGTGCAAAAATTTACATAATATTTTCACTTGCAGAGTCACCAGCGTAGTCTTGGTGCGGCACGCGCCCCCCAGCAGCAGCAAAAAGCTCACGACATCGGGCGTCATGATGAGTCCGGAAATTTCCCTTCTCGAGAACAACGCTTCCCAATGGTTTTCGTTGATGATGCTGCAGATTAGATCGTGACGGCGAGCAGTGATGACGAGAGCGGGTGGGAGATTGACACAACGCATGGCCACCCGTTTATCTGTTGCTAGATCCGAGATCGAGCCGATCAATCGCCGTTTCCTCTCCATTCCAAGGTTATTTCACAAATTTCAGATTTCAGATTGGTTCCACAATCCATCCGTGGAGCTATTCCTCCGCATCACGATGTTTCATATCGAAGACAAGGGCAAAGCAGATGTCAGTGACGGAGCGAAAGCGAATGGCAATACCGTGCACGTGTACGCGGCCAGAACGCTATTGTTTACTTGCCGTGAGGGGTCTGCATGTAGCCTCTTCATGGCATGGTCGTTGTCGTCGTGTACGTACATCATGTGCCTGGATTGGAACTGTGCTATCTGAACCAACTATGGGTGTTGCGACGTGACCGACCAGAGTAATAATAACATGAATATTTCGGTCAGTAATTTAGTGCACAACATCCTTGGGATACACTGTACATCTCTTTGTTCGTTGTCCAGCACTAGAAGAGATATTGCCAACGTCTAGCCGCTTTCCAAACATGCTCCGGTCAATCTCGATGGGGCCCTTCCTGGTGCAGAAATCATTACATTCCTTATGCTTCAAGGCCTTCAGCGTCCCCAGGACGTATCATGACCATCGCCTTTCTCGTGCGCAGTACTTACGTGGACACGTATGGCAGACTGCTCACCGCTCATGACACGTTGACGAGCCCCTGTGCGCCGTGACCACGAGCGAAATATTCCACATATTCATCTGAACAGGTCATTATCCCGTCAATGCTCGCATCGGGCAGCCGGCCGGATGACGCGATTTGTTTTGCGGGGTTCGACGCCGAAGACTCTTTAGGCCTCCCATCAATTCGCGACAGATAACTGCCGTTCCGTAGGCATTTATAAGAAAATTCCTTTCGTGATAACGACGAATAGCGCAGGGACCTCTCATCAGCGTTGCGGGCATCTATGACGTGACTACTACATGACTTTGACTCCTCGACCGCGGGATATGACTTATGACTGGTATTGTTGTGGTCTGTGTGGGCAAGGCATCAATTCGATGAAGACAAGAATTCGGACGCTGCGTCACACCTGGCTGGAGAATCGATAGACCCCGCGCATGTAGTGGGGTGACACGAGGCTTTGCTGACCCTACGGAAAATAGGAAAACGGCTTCCTCGCGATGATCTATCCGATAACATCGCCTTCACGGTAATCAACGACGTTGCATAGTGCCTGCTGCACATGTAAATGATGCGTCGTCGGTCGTCTGTTGACGTAAATGGAAATACGAGCTCGCGCGCAGGCTTGTCCGAAAACGATGGTTCCGACGTCCTGGGCCCGAGAACCACCTGTTCCCTATCGGCGGCGGTACAACGCATCCGATGAGCCGCCGATGGTTTCCTCCGTGGGGGCAGTGCTCTCAGGACAGAGGTGTTCCTGCGGGAACCGCTGAAACACATTACCTGAGGCGCATCTAGCAGAATCTCAACCCGCAGGTACAAGATGATTGTGCGGTTTCGGCCATGAAAATGGTTGTGATTCCTGAGACCGATGTGATGGAAGTCGCCGATGTAGATCACCACGAGCTTGGATTGACATGGTAACATGGATTTACCCGTCGCCGTGATCCACACGTCGATCTCAATAGCTACTTTCGCCAGCCAAGGGAAATGTTGCGAGTAGGCAATGGAGTTGTTCGGTTCGATGTTGCCAAGCGGGGAAATATTTTCTCTAACTTGTCCCTCAACCATTTCGACGATCTACGATCTCGCGGAAGTAATTACCTTCGAGTACAGCATACGTGGAAGTTGTGCCATGACATATTGTGTTTGATCCAGTATCCATTTCAATGGCGGTTCACCGAGATGTTGTGTTCGTTGCCAATTTGTGATGCATCATAGTTACTACCTAGGTACCTTTGTGCTTAGCTTTGCGTTCCAGAGCTCTGACAAGCTCCCAATTATCTCGAATCCAATCCATTGTCATGTCCTGGTCTAGCAACGAACTTGTATCGTCTGCAAGAAGGTATCGTAGTTGAGAGTCATGGTCGCTGTGACTTTCGGATAAGACGCGTAGCTTGCCATCAACCACTGCAACCCATCTTCGAAGTGATCGAAAGATTTCCGTCTGCTTCGACTCTGCAAGGCCAGTTGCCTTGCGAACAATCGGCTTCAGCAAATGGGAAACTGTTTGTTCTGCAATCTCCTGTTCCAAATGCGCGCAGCCTTGTGTGTACTCCTCGAGCTTATCGAACCTCTCAAGCGCTTGATCCTTCCAGATCTGCCGCTGCTTCTCATTACCGACCACACCGATAGTTCCGCAAGATATGTGCCACTCGCTGTTCAACCGATTCTGATCATCGATGAATCCAGGCAGCCAGTCCTTGTAAAAGCGCAAGTATGCTTCTGGTTTCGGCTTGCCGTTAGCTCCATTGTCAGTAGAATTCACCTCAATCGATATGAATTTGCAGCAGGTCAACCAGGTGAATAAGCTCTCCCAGGTCGGAAATCCTTCGTGGTAGGTTTGAACAGAAAGACCAAAGAAATCCATGACTTTGTCGGGCTCGTTCGACAGCAGACAGTAGCCCAAGGTGGCAGGCACCTTTAGATGTGGGCGGCCCTTCGTGTCGTCGTACGCCTGCAGGCGTATTGAGAGCCCTTTGTCATCGATTCGAAAGCCTGCATGTGTTGCCATGCGGCCAAGAATAGCAATTAGACCGCCATAAGCATGTGTAAACATGTGCCACGCAAAATCCTGTGACGCAATAAATCGGACATCAACTTGAGCATAAATTTCCGGTTCGGTTTCTGAAGCATCTTGCTCAACAATCGGTCCACCTTTGACTTCCGTGAACACGATGGCAGGATTCGGACTCCGCAGACCATCTCTACGACATGCAAGGTAGCAGGCCCCTGTCGAAAGAATGATCGCATGGGCTCCGAGTCCATGGGCCACTTTCATGTAATCAATTTCTTGCCCATCACGCGACACGAGGAAATCGATGTCGCCGTGAGATGTCTTCTCTGGGGCTTGGATGAGCGTTGTAACGTGCCGATCGGGAAAAGTAACACAGAGGCGGGTGTGTAAAATTTCCACGAGATGACAATACTCTGCCGGTGACATCCGGGGTGTCGCAGGAGAAGAGTGACCGGCGGCGACCGCTCTCACAAAAGCTTTACCGCCCATGACCAATGTGGGTTGGTTCTTTTCGAGACCAGCTCACGACGCGGCGGTTTACAGTAGGAATGATCTCAATGTCTTTCACATGCCGGCCACAATCTTCACAAGTCGCCGAAGTGACGGCATGCAGATTTCTCCATTTCACGTGTGGACATTTCTTGCTCTTCGGGAAAGTCGCAATGCTGTCGCATGCTGTGCGGTCGATGCAGCCATGGACATAATGGCCATGTCGAATACATGGAAAGTTATGCCGAATGGTACTGTAAAATGAGAAACGTCAGCGGTTCCCTTGATTTGCTCCGGTAG
The DNA here is from genome assembly GCF_010015565.1 of Dissoconium aciculare CBS 342.82. NCBI lineage: Eukaryota > Fungi > Ascomycota > Dothideomycetes > Mycosphaerellales > Dissoconiaceae > Dissoconium > Dissoconium aciculare. The sequence goes on along the minus strand of NW_022984956.1, from coordinate 587,029 downwards.
GGTTGGGGTTACCTTTTGCTCGATCAACCCTATCAACAACCGAGCTCCAGCCAGCTTCCTTGATTTGGTACCCATCACCCGGGCGATTAATTCATCGATCGACATGCTGAGCGATTGACCCAAGGTCTGATAGACAACATGCGAATCGATGCGTGAAGAAACATATATGTTTGCACTGCTTGCCAGCGCTGCAACACGTTTCAAACGTCGGACCTACAGACATCATGAAGTTTGCCAAAACTCTCGACGACGAGGCCATTCCTGAATGGAAAACCAATTACTTTGACTACAAGCAAGCCAAAAGGAAGCTGAAAGCAGTCGGAAAGGCAGTACGGAATGTTCCAAGTAGCCCGCCGACCAACAGAGACTCAAAGGTTTCTGGATCGTCTCTTACCGACGCGCCTGTATCTGCGCTACTGAAACGACGTCAGACCTTTGGAGGTGGGACGACTGACAATGCACCGCCAGTGCAGACATCCAAGAGTGATTCGTCAGACCAACCTCTGCGTTCGCACCTAGCGACAGGCGCCGACTTCACACCAGCTATCGCTTCCAACGAGAATCGGAATACTGTTCGAAACAATAGGCCGGCCACTGCTGCCAACGAGCGTACTGCTCTGAGAAGTGAACAGCAGCGCGACGCGCTCCGCGACCTACCGCACGAAGCCCCGAAACTCAGAAGCTATGGTAGCATTATCGGAAGCCCTCCTGGCAGTGACGAGGATGATAACAGCCAATTGAGTTTGAAGGAGTCACCGACTTCGCTGCGCCTCCCAAATCCGGCAGTCCCACTGCACGACGAAATTGAGGACGAGCCGTCCAGTCCTTCCGTGGGAGGATTACACCGAATTCCACCGCGCGCTATCATGTGGCAACAAGAGCGACCTACAAGTGCATATGAGGTTAATTCACCACCAAGACTTCTGGCTTCGAGACCTCTTGCCGAACGTCTTTTCTCCTTCACGTCCTTCACTGGACAAATTGGAGCGAAGAGCAGAGGTGATCTTCCACTCGACGACATCGCGATTGAAGCTTACCGGGAGCTGGATGCGAAGAAGGCCGAATTTATCGCTTTCCTCAATTTGGAGCTTGCGAAGATCAACGCCTTCTACAAAGCCAAGGAAGAAGATGCAGTCAAACAGCTTTCCATCCTCCGCGAGCAGCTGCACATCATGCGAGAGCGGCGTTTGGCGGAGACAGAGCATTTGAAAAGGTATGGAAGATCTTCAGCAGCAGCAGCAGGGGAGACAACTGGGGGCCACGACCATCGCTTCCGCCTCCCATTTATGCATCATCGTGAGCATGAGCCTGAATCTCCATCACGCCCCCGCAGTCGACTGTCAAGCTCAGTAGGTTTCGCACAAGAAACGCTCGACCGCGTCCGTACTGGCCATGTTGGCAAGACCTCGACGGCAATGGCGCAGCTGGGGACTCCGACTGGAATCTGGAATCCGCGACCAGACCAGCGTGATTACGGGACCCGACAGCCAGATGTCTCTCATCACACTGCTAAGCGAAAGATGAAGATAGCGATTGCAGAGTATTACAGATATCTAGAGCTGATCAAATCTTATGCGACGGTCAACCGCACTGCCTTCCGGAAGATTGTCAAGAAATACGATAAGACTGCACGCTCACGACAGAAATCGAAATTCATGGACGAACATGTCAACCCGTCGTACTTTGTCAAGTCGGAGAAGCTTGAAATGCTAATAGTTGATAGTGAGTCATTGTACTCTCGATATTTCGAGCGAGGCAACCACAAAATTGCCGTATCGAAATTACGTGCCAGAAGTGCAAAGGCTAGCGACTACACTGGCTCAGTTGGTAGGACCTGCTTCCTGCTCGGCGTCGGTACATTCATGGCGCTTTACGGTCTCGTCAATGGCGCGGAGATCCTTACTTCACCAGATTCACCTCGCCGACAGACTGCATCGTTTCTGATGCAGCTCTATGCTGGCTATTTTTTCATGTTATTACTCACAGGACTTTTCGTTCTGGACGCCGCAGTGTTCGATCACTACAAGGTCAATTACCCATTAATCTTCGAGCTCGAGCCAAAATCGCGATTAGACTGGCGGCAGCTGGCAGAAGTCCCGGCATTATTTTTCTTCCTGTTTGGCGGCGCCATGTGGCTCAATTTCAGCATTGATGCAGGCGGAGACGTTACGTTCCAATGGTGGTTCGTGGTTCTCCTTGCACTTTCGGCGTGCTGGTTCTTCTTTCCCGCCCGCCTGTTTTACTACAAGACACGCATATGGTTCCTGCGGTCGCTGGTAAGATTTGAACTTTCGAAGTGCCTTTCACTCTGGGCGCTCGGCAAACATGGCTAACGACGATTTAGGGACGGCTGGCTCTGTCAGGATTTTACACTATCGAATTCCGCGATTTTTTTCTGGGTGACATGTTCTGCTCACTCACGTACTCCCTCGGCAACATCGAGCTATTCTTCTGCCTTTACGCACGACAGTTCACCTATGATACGGCACAATGTACATCGAGCAGAAGCAGGCTACTCGGATTCTTCACTGCCCTGCCAGGAATTTGGCGTGCAATACAGTGTGTGCGGCGATATGCGAACACAGGAGCTGCTTTTCCGCATATGTTCAACTTTGGCAAATACTGCTGCACGATCTTGCAGTACGTCAGTCTATCAGTATATCGAATCGACCGTACCCCCGGTACACTGGTATTTTTCATCGTGGCAGCAACCATCAATAGCATCTATTGCATTGTGTGGGACATCAATTACGATTGGAGTAAGTCATGCGTGTGCCAGATGGAATTCTCACTAAGCTCAACTAATCTTGGCGAACAGGTTTGGGTAATTTCAAGCAGAAAAAGTACCGCGGACTACGTGGGCAATTGTCCTACAGGAAGCAAGCATGGCTGTACTACTTGGCAATGGTCGTGGACCCGATATTGCGATTCAATTGGATTTTCTACGTCATCTTCCGGGCAGACCTTCAGCACGCCAGTCTCGTTTCATTCCTGGTAGCCTTGTCCGAGGTTTTCCGTCGCGGACTATGGACGCTCTTTCGAGTCGAGAACGAACACTGCACCAACATCATGGGACAAAAGGCCACTCGAAGCCTCAACCTTCCCTATGACACAGAAAGTCTGCACAAGGCCCCCGCCGATGGCGCAGTTGACCCGACCGCCTCGTCTTCCACGTCGTTGGATGCGTCGGCAGTCGATGCAGAAAGTGGCCGCACGACCGCTATCGAATCCCCGGTTGTACGCACGCTGCATCGAGTAGGGACTACATTGAGAACTGGACACCAGCAGGATTACGTCAAAAAGGCAAAGATAGATGATGATTTGCCAGCAGACTCAGACTCGGACGAGAGCGATGAATGATTGAACGGCACCTTCGGATCATAATTCAACGCCGTAGAGATACATCGGCAGCCATTATTGAACGCAGGCAGCCCGAGGAAATCCTCTGGATGGCAGTTTGAAGGTAGGGCTGCATTTCCCAGTTGCCGTTTCATTTGATGCCGCATTTCGGACTTCGTGAAGTCACCACGACTTATCGACCCTGGTGTAGCGTTCCAGGTATTTCATAATCAGACAACAAATTTATTTCGCGAAGCCCCAGCATACATCCGAGCAGATCTTGTTACACAGCCGTGACACCAAGCACTCTTGAAGAGGTGTCCCGCCTTTTTGGGAGACAACTTCGGTTTGTCACGCATACGGCTATATTCTGGAGGCATCCATGTATTGGCGCTGCTTACGACATGCACTGTACACAAGTAATGATGATGAAACAAGAACTCATACACACCTGCAACAAGACGCAAAATATCAAGATGCGTTCACAAAATAGCGAGTAAATTGATAGATAGCCCGAGAGGAGTACCGTGATGACCAATACTTCCCATTGTTGTACATCCTTACACAATTACATTATTTAGAAGTATTGACCCTCGCCGACTCGACCAATAACGCGATGTGCGACGGTGGTCCATCAAGGTGCCTTTCATGCCCTGTAGAGTACATGTAGTTCAGCACTGAATAGCAAATACTGAAGTTGTGCCGCCGCCCGTCCCGAATGGATGACCGCCGGCGCTGCGAGGCGGTGCGCTTGTATTCTGCCCGCTTGTCGACGGTTTGACCATGAAACGTTCTGGGTTGACGCCCGCCGCCCGCAGCGCGCGCCTTGCCTCCTCCCTTCATCAATGATGACGGCGATACTAAGTATCATGACAGCGCATCATCGCCGCCTTCAGCCAGCAGTTGGTTGGACCTGGCCATTTACATTTGCTGGCCGACACGTGTGAACACTTGCCAGATATGCGTCCCGGTCGCTGAATTCGCGCATCTCGTCCTTGCTTTGTGCTTTGTCTCCGCCGCAGCTGCCTTCGCCGCCCCTCCTGGGAAGCACTTCCGACTTAAATGTATATGTGCTCCCTCTCCCGCCTCCGTCCTGGTCCTACGTACTGTTACAATAGCTTGACGGCTTTACCTTCTGTATCAAGGCAGACCTGGGCTGTGACATCGAGAATACCGACCAACAAATCTTGTGCCGTCACGACCACTGCAGCAGCAGCTTTTAGCTCGAGCTCGCGTGCCTGCTTCGCAGCTCCTGTCCAAGACTCAGTCTTCCAGCGAAAATCTCCCACCTTCGGCTTAAGAGAGGCTGTCAACGCAACGATGATAAACAGGTCTCGTGTCTTTGCGACTATGGAACATGTCCTACACAATCGGCCGGTCGCGACTGAGCGACTGGCTGAGCAGCTGGAGAAGCCATTGTTGGACACGAGGACGTACCGAGTCATACGACTGGGTAATCAGCTTCAGGCACTCTTGATTCATGATTCTGAAACGGACAAGGCAGCAGCTGCCATGGATGTCAATGTGGGGAGTATGGCAGATCCCGAAGAGATGCAAGGGATGGCGCATGCGGTCGAGCATCTCCTGTTCATGGGAACTGAAAAGGTGAGTGCACATTGACGTTTGCCTTTCGAGCTGCGTTTTCTGATAAAGTTGATATAGTATCCAGGAGAAAACGACTACAACGCCTACCTGACCAAGTACGGCGGCTACTCGAACGCCTTCACTGCGTCAACATCCACCAATTATTACTTCGAGCTTTCCGCCACGTCCACCGCGAGCAATGCTGCTTCGAGTTCTGACGGCAGCCAAGCCAAGACGCCCATATCAAAACAAGATGCTCCTTTGTATGGTGCTCTCGACCGCTTCTCACAATTCTTTGTGAAACCGCTGTTTCTGGAGGATACTTTGGACCGAGAGCTTCGAGCTGTGGATTCGGAGAATAAAAAGAACCTGCAGAGCGATACCTGGCGAATGATGCAACTGAACAAGAGCCTGTCAAATAGCAAACATCCATACCATCTGTTCTCTACTGGAAATTATCAGACGCTGCACGACGAGCCACTCGCCCGAGGTGTCAAGATTCGGGAAGAGTTCATCAAATTCTACGAGAAGCACTACTCAGCAAACAGAATGAAGCTTGTGGTGTTAGGTCGGGAGTCTCTCGACGAGCTACAGCAATGGGTCGAGGAATTCTTTGTCGATGTACCAAATCAAAACCTACCCCAGCTTCGTTGGGATGAGGAGGTGGCCCAATCTGCTAAGGAGCTCTGTCAGCAAATTTTCGTAAAGCCTGTGATGGACACGAGGACACTGGACATCACGTTCCCATACCCCGATGAGGAAGACTTGTTCGCTTCGCAACCAAGCCGCTACATCAGCCACTTGATTGGCCACGAAGGCCCTGGCAGCCTGCTGACCTATCTCAAAGTCAAGGGTTGGGCGAACGAACTCAGCGCTGGTGCCTCGCCGATTTGCCCCGGAACTGCATTTTTCTCCATTTCACTTCGGCTGACGACAGAAGGACTCAAGAACTACGAGCAAGTTGTAGTTGCGATCTTTCAGTATATTGCTATGCTCAAAAGCCAAGAGCCGCACGAATGGATCGTAGAAGAGCAGAAAAAGCTCGCGGAGGTGAACTTCAAATTCATGCAGAAAATTCCTGCTTCTCGCACAGTAAGCCATCTCAGCGGTGTGATGCAGAAGCCGCTGCCCAGAGATTGGCTTCTTAGTGGCCAGTCTCTCATTCGTGAATTCGATCCCAAGGCTATCCGTCGTGGTCTGGATGCCCTTCGTCCTGATAACTTCCGTTTCACTGTCGCTAGCCAGGACTTCCCAGGAGATTGGGATCAGAAGGAGAAGTGGTATGGGACGGATTACAAGTGCGAGAAGATACCGCAAGGACTTATGCAGAAGCTCATTGCAGTCACGCAAGCCCCTGCCAGCGAACTGCCAAGGGGGTTGCATTTGCCCGCCAAGAACGAGTTCGTCCCTCAAAGGTTGGACGTCGAAAGGAAGACAGTGCAAGAGCCCCTCGACCATCCCAAACTTGTGCGACACGATGCGAATGTTCGCGTCTGGCATAAGAAGGATGACCGATTCTGGGTTCCGAAGGCGAACCTCTACGTCTTGCTCCGAACACCACTCATCAACGACACGCCTTTCACTTCCATCGTTACACAGCTATATCAAGAACTTGTCAACGACAGCCTTATCGAGTATGCGTACGATGCTGAGCTTGCTGGACTCGGTTACGATATCGGAAAGATGTCTGAAGCGTTCGCTGTCAGCATTGGCGGTTACAATGACAAAATGCATGTATTGCTCGAAAAGGTACTGATTGAGATGCGTGACATTGAGATTAAGCAAGACCGATTTGACGTCATCAAAGAAAGACTCGTTCGTGGTCTACGCAACTTCGACTTCCAGGAGCCTTTTCGTCAGATCGGCAGCTACAGTCGCTGGCTGGGTAAGGAACGCGTGTGGTCAATGCATCAACTGCTGGAAGAGTTACCTGCCGTGACTGTCGAGGATGTCCGACAATTTTATCCTCAGATCCTTCGGCAAATGCATATCGAACTCCTTGTGCATGGAAATCTCTACAAAGAGGATGCTCTTAGAATCAGCGACATGGTAGAGAGTGTCTTCAAGCCGCGCCCTTTGCCCCAAGCGCAGTGGCGCACAAGCCGGAATCTCATCCTTCCACCTGGCTGCAACTACCTATATGAGCGCACGCTTGCAAACCCCGAGAACGTCAACCACTGTATCGAGTACATCCTTCATGTCGGCGATCCGCAGGAACGTTCTCTTCGCGCAAAGCTGCTACTTCTGTCGCAGATGCTCGAGGAGCCCGTATTTGATACCCTACGCACCAAGGAGCAGCTCGGATACATCTGCTCTGGTGGACCACAGTTCAACGGCGCTGCAGCTCACTACCGTATACTGGTCCAGAGTGAGAAACCGTGCTCATTCCTCGAGGAGCGCATCGATGCTTTCCTTGTGAGCTTCGCGAACACGCTTGAACAGATGCCGCAGCAAGAGTTTGAGGCGCACAAGATCGGCACTATCAACAAGCGGTTGGAAAAGCTTAAAAACTTGAACCAGGAGAGTGGTCGCATGTGGCACCACATCACCTCTGAGGCTTTTGATTTCGAGCTCGGTAAGTTTGTGACTGGTCGAAAGACGTGAATGTGATTTCTGTAAAGCTAACATGCAATTAGTTCGCCGAGACGTCGAAGCCCTCGAGCCTTTATCCAAGAACGACATCATTGAATTCTTCCGCCTCAAGTTCAACCCCAGCTCAGAACTGCGGGCCAAGGTCTCTGTACACCTCATCGCACAAGGATCATCTGCTGCGAGCTCTACCGCTACGACTACCGATGCGTCTACTCCGGCGCCAACGACAGCTGGAGAATCAAACCAGACATCGACACGGGTGTCGGTGCGCATCACAGATGTGAAGGCATTCAAGGCCAGTCTGGCCTTGAGTGCCGGCTTACAACCAGTCAAAGATATTACCGAGTTCGAGGATTTGGGAGCCAAATTATGATCAGCGTTTTAATCCCACTCGTCCAGGACCGAAAATACATTGAAGATTTGATGCTGCAATACCCGCATGCAGAGACAGTATAGATCCGCATGAGTCCAATGAAATACAAACCAGAAATGCTAGCATTAGAATACTTCTCCATTCGATCAGTCGCATATGTTCGCAATTTCATACCCTGCATAATTGTTCCAATAATGAGAGAACCAATGTTGATTATGCGCCGACAGCAAGCTGTTTGAAGACGAGCATGGTTCTCTGGCAATGGTTCTATTCTTTGGCTTCGTGACCCCCAGGTGGAACTGCCAACGTTTCTTGAACCCGGATATGCCGTTGATCGACAACCATGGAATGACCTGAGGAACTGACAGGAACATTGTAGTTCGGTTCGTGGGCTGATGATTTGCACCAGGCTCACCAAAGGTGGTGCCTGGTTGCAGATGAACTCGAAGGGTCCATTTCGACGAACCCTGGGAGGCACTACGTAATAGCCCAGGTAACTTTAGTGATGCACATCCATGGATGCTAAAGGCTGAACCAATGTATGTTCTGCACACCTGACCTGATGCTTCACCGATGCGAACGCGACCTTTCTTCTACAGCACAACTTGCTTATATATAATCCCTCGCCAGATTAGAAGCGTCAGACACCCGGCAATGTCATAATGGGCGCATCGGAAAGCAAGCTTGCTTTCAAGCAGAGCGTCTTCCTGCTGGCTGGCGACGAGGACATTTCACCCTTCGATCCATTGTGGGCGCAGGTGCGTACCGGCGCAGACTGATGATATTGAAGCGATCTTGACATACGGAAAGGGTTGTGTTGCTCACTGGCTGTGTCGCAGTTCTATACTCTTCCCGAAAGTGCAGAAGATGTCTTCGCACTTTGGTCACCGAACGATTTGCGAGCGCTCACCCGAAACACCGTTGACCTCCGACCTCCACTTCATACCCAGATCGCACCGAGAAAGAACCTTGAAACCCTCATTTACACAACGATCGCACGACTACAGGCGTTTCAGCGTCCTCAGGACTCCGACAATGCGCAACTCACGCCTGTTGCCGAGATTCTCAATTGCATGCGAATTCTAACGCGCCTGCTACCATACCTGTACGAAGCAGATCATTTGAAAGACTGGCAGCAAGACTTCTTCTGGAAGCCGCGCCGGCCCACACGCGTTCTAGGTGGTACCGACGGCAGAACACCGATATACTTCGATGGGTTAGATCCGCGCAAAAAGTTCCAGCGGGACGAGATCGAGCAGGCTATCGGCACACCCATCGGCGAAACACTTCTTGAGCTTATCATCGATTACCTCTTCTTTCCAGGCTTTGCCATCCCTCGAAGAGTGCGGGAAGATGGCACCCTGGATACTGAGATCGTGGTGAAGGTCTGGCAGAGTGGAATAGGGAGTAATAAGAGCTTGAATTGCACGAAGGAACACGAGAAACATCAGATGGAGACATTGCGGCTCCTAATTGCGCTTTCCAGCAAACCGATGTATACTCAGACCAGTAGGTTCACAAGCGCAAATGGCCATGAATGGGGAATGCTGAACTTTCGTGTACCAGGTGCCGTGGCGACTTGCGATGTGGAACCTCTCACATGGATGACAACCCGGCTGGAAAGCAGAGTGACCAACGGCATAGTATGCTCTTTGCTGAACACAGTACGTCGTCCCTACAACATGCATGTGTGCTGTCGCAACGAGCCACCGTATGCAACCTTTGCATGGTGATCCTGCGACGACCAAATCAGACACTCTCTAATATCATGCCAGGTTCTGAAGTACAATCCGAATGCATGGAATATTCCCATCGATCTCACGACCAAAATAAGTGATCCCAAGAAGCTACTAGTAATGTACGCGCTGCAGCTCCTGCTCCTGCTCGTAACATATCAGGCGCCGCTCAACGATAAGCGCAACCAGTTTCGCCATGCCCTGAGCATGTTGCACCGCGCAGACGATTTCCAATTCATCCAGCAGGGACTGAGCCAAGTGCTGGCGCATCCGATACGATCTGTAAGTTCCAATGTCTGCTCGCTCCTGGCACGCTTGCTGACGCGTTCAGACGTCTGCCAACTTGAGCTATTTTCAAAACAAGGACAAAGCGCTTCCTTGGGCTCCGGAAATGCTGAGCTTACTATGGGAGCTCATGCAATGCAATAGACGATTCCGCAGGTATTTGAACGACACAGGGGGTGCCCTTGATTATGTCATACTTCTCCTCTTCTACGCTCTGGACGCAAAGGATCATTCCACAAGGCACGGTACTTTGAGATTGAGTATATTCGCCCTGCAAACGCTCAGCGTCGAGGCCCCATTCGCCACCAAGCTGAACACTCCTTTCGCGCACTCCGAGACTCTGCCAGCTGTTATGCGTATTCCCAACTTCCATGGCTCATATGGAGACTTCTTGATCTGCGTAAGTCGCTACCGACTTCAGATGTTGCAAGCGCTCAACGAACTAATCGCTGCATAGTCGATACATACGATATTCACCACGCCGAAAGGTCGACTCGAAGCAGTGTATCCAGCATTGTTGAGTATCATCAGTAATATCGCACCATACCAGCGAGGTCTCGCGCGTGCTACAAGTTCCAAAATGATCGATCTATTTACTCTCCTTTCCTCGCCAAGCTTCCTACTTGCCAGTGAGAACAATCACACTCTGGTCATGAAATTGCTCGATGCGATCAATGGCATCCTCGACAACACGGTGAAAGGTAAGCAGCGCGAAACTGCTGGAAGGCGACCCATCTTGCCAAGAGCAAGCAGCTATTAGCAGCTCGTGGATTAACACGTTCGGAAATCTGCAGATAATCCGCGTTTCGTCGAAGTTCTTGTCGGCAGTCGAGCTCGCTTCAAGGCACTTAGAACACTCACAATTGAAGGCGCGCTTGCGGAGCTCAACCGTCAAGGACAGGAGCGCAAAGATCGCGGCCTTGACGGTGGAAATGGCCAGAGCTACTCACGTGGACCCTCGATGGACAGCGTAAGAAGTCCTAGCGCATTAAGAACACCGACACTGGAAGAGGTCCCAGAAGACGAGCGATTCGACATCGGTGACGATGATGGTGACGAAATTGAAGGCGTCGACAATGATATGCACAACGGTACACCACATCTCGACGAGTCTGCTGATCAGCTGCACCAGATGAGCGAGAAAGCACGTGGCAAACAGCCTGCTTCACGAGTCATGGCATTATCGCGGACCACGTCGGCAAGCAGTCTGCCGACAGTCTCGACAATAACATCACAACCATTCCGCCCATCGCAGGAATGGTTAGAAAGTTGGTATGAAACATTGCCATTGTCTACGGTCTTCAAGACGATAAACGAGGCGAAAATCGGGGGTGGGATTCCTGAAAAAACAACGAGGTCGATTGACCAGGCTATGCATGCACATAATGATGGGAAGTTCACTCCAGGTGCGAACATTGAGCTCACCAATACAGCTCCAGGTTCAGGTTCTCAAAACGCTGGATCTTTCGCTTCTAAGCAACCCTTGCGTAAGTGCTTCTGTGGTTCAGTTTGTTGTCAAGATGCTAACAGATTTTTCAGAATCTACAATACACGTAGAGATACCTGCAGTGACTGCTGAGCCTCCGAGCAACTTCGAGTGGAGCTCTGTTGCCCGGGTTTGGTACATGTCAGAGCTGTGGGGTAGAATCTATATCCAAGAAGCCGAAGTCTCGCAGGGTATCGGCGGCCTCTACAGCGGGACCAACATCGTCTTGTTCAAGCGCTCGTCCTCTACCCAGGAGATCTCTCTTCGAAGCCCCAAGGGAGCGATCGATGCGGTCGGAAACTCCCTTGCCCAGCGCATCAGTAACATCTCACTAAAACGGGAATAAGGAGTCGGCAAAGCTTAATCAAATAGCACGATGTCGTTATCCGCGTACAGACACGGCGACAATCTGGAAGGAACGGTTGAAACTGTAAAAAGAACTGAGTGGTGATCTATACAGTACATCTCACACCTCTATCTCGCGTTACTTCCTGCGAATTACGCGAATGGGAACTCCCTTTCCGACCTCATCTGCGACATCATATACACCGTTCATCTGCAACGTCATGATCGGGCTGCTGTCTGACATCAGCGCTTCCAATCTAGCGTTGACCTGGGAGCTTGTCTCCTGTGACTTGTCCGACCCAGTCTTGATCGGCACGGCTTCGATCCGATGCTTCCACAGCAGGGTCAAGAAAATCGATGTGAACTCGACCTGCGCCATCTTTTGACCGGGACAAACGCGTGGGCCTGCCGACCAAGGAATGAAGACGCCCTTCGGCGCTTGAAAGAAAGTTTGTGCGCTTCCTGCCGCGTTGATCCATCTTGTTGGGCGGAATGCGAGCTCGTCGTCTTTGCTTGGCACCTCTCCCTCCGCCAAATTGAGGTTGCGGAACACTTCCGGATCGAGCGCCAGACCGACCGTGTTGACGTACACAGTCGTCTTAGGAGGAATGTAGTACGTGCCGGCGGAGCTCGTGAGTGTTTGCGCCGTCTTGGTCTCTTTGGTCATGTGGACAAGCGGAGGGAAGAGACGGAGTGTCTCGAATAGCACTGCCATTACTCGGGTCGCCTTGGGAAAGACGGTCAAATAATCAAGTTTCGTGGTTTCATCCTTGGGCATGATCTCATCGACTTCCTCGAGGACCCATTTCTGCCATTGGGGATACCGCGACATGAGCATGATCGCATACGCAAGAGTATTTGCCGTGGTGTCGAATCCTGCAGCGGTAAAGACGAAGAGATTGCCCATAGTTTCATCGTCAGTGAGACCTTTCTTCTCTGCCGCTCCGGCGCTGGTTGCCTGCAATAATTGACTCATGATATTGTTTCGTGCCTCGCCACCAGAAGCCTCTGCTCTCTCCTTCTCCTGAGCCAGGAGATCTTTGGTGTGAATGGGGAACTCCTTCACCGCGTAACTAAGCCTTTTGAACAAATCATGTCCAGGCCATGAAGATGGATAATTTGCTAGGAACCATGAAGGCAGGATGATAGGACCGTTCATGTTGTTGATGACGGTCTTGCATGCTTCGATGTAAGTCATTTTGTAACCAGGCCGCGGCTTCTCGTTGACGTCTTCTCGCCATTGTACCCTGGCACCCATGCCGGCGCCGCTGAGAACGTTGATGGTGATTTTCTTCATGGCGTCAAACATACGTGTGGTGTCCGCGGACTGTGCATCCCCGACAATCTCCTCTAAGAGACCGCGAGTCTGCTGTACACTTTCCTCGAAGACGGTCTTGGAGATGCGTTCGTTGATTGCGCTGGCAATGATTTTACGCTGTCGGCTCCAGTCCTCACCGTTGCTCGTCAGAAGGTTGTGTCCGAACTTGTTGAGGAACAGCGTGATAATTTCCGGCTGCTGGAAATCCTTCGGTCGACGCAGAATCTCCGAAGCCAATTCGGGGTCTCGCGTGTTAATCTCGAAATGGCCAGTGGTGACCAAGGCATATGTCCTTTGGTTGACTGCACGCGGCGTCGAGGTAGGATCGCGCATGCGACGCTTCTCACTGAACTCGAAGCCGTAGATAGTCATCGCCACGCGATGGTACAACCATGCTGGCAAGTTCTTCTTCAGCCATGGCCGGAGCGGGACTGATGCTACCACCCAGACAAAGGCGTTTTGGTCAAAGGGGAGAATGAAATGTGGCAAGTTCGACCGCCGGGCGGCATTTAGATTGTTGATCAAGTTGTAGATAGATTGTGCGAAGATGATCGCCAGCAGAGCGACCACGATCGTCACAATGGTGTACATGATGACGATTATGGTGGTCGATATATCAGGCCTTGTCAGTCAACAAAAATGTGACTTGGTGATACAGAAACAGTGACATACAGCAAGGGAATCGAAAAGTGACGTGGTGGTGCCGCCCTGACTATATACACTTTTCACAACGCGACGACCAACCATGTGGGATATCGTCCGAGACGGATGTCCTGCACGTCAGCACTAAATTTAGCGAGCTCGCAGCACCCCCAGGGCTGATGCAGGCAGGTTTCCATTATAATCTTCCGATGCTCAGCCGGTGTGTCCGGAACAACTTGTGGATGTACTATACTGCATGGAACTGCACAGGTTCACGCTATGAATGAGTCAGGTCTGATCGCCTGGGCAGGATCGCCCGTATCAAAGATGTGCATAAATCACATTATCCACTGGCGGCTCACCAGAGCTGCGGATCCCCAATCTGGTTTAGTCCGCATGCTGCTGAACCCGAGACCGAAGTATTTCATGGTATGTGAAGTGGCCTACCGACTCACAGCAGACCGCCACTGCATCAGAATCGTACGAGTTTGATAATGAGTCGCGCTCAAATTGACGATGATTGTATCATGCACAGTCTCTATTTGCCTGTATGAATTCAATGGAGTTGTCCATCTGTCTATCCCACCCAGCGTCGGGCGCTCTTGAACATGCGAGTCCAGGGTCCAAACTCACCCCATTCCTTCGCCTGCCCTACAGGCATATAGCTGCTGACATCCTTCAAGATAGTTCGCTCTGGGTGCGGCATCATGGCAAGCACGCGTCCATCAGGGCTCCGTACGCCAGTAATTCCTAGAGGACTGCCGTTGGGATTGAAAGGATATTTGGTCGTTGTTTGAAGATAGTTGTCGACGTATCGCATCGACACCAATCCCTGATTTACGAGTCCTTCGGCGGACGAAGTGCCATTGGCGGCGAAGCTCGCACGACCTTCGCCGTGAGCGACGACGATAGGCAGGTAGCTGTTCTCCATGCCGTGGAGGAACACGCTAGGCGCAGCGTGTGGAGGGTTGCAAACTTCCACCATGCAGACGCGCGCCTCATATTGCTCGCTAGCGTTGCGTTCGAATGTGGGCCAGCTTTCTGCGCCTGGGATGAGCTCTGTAAGCCTTGACAGGAACTGACAACCATTGCACACGCCTAGTGTGAATGTGTCCTTACGTTCGAAGAATGCCTTGAACTCAGCTCTCGTGTTGCTGTGCAATAGAACACTCTTGGCCCATCCCTGTCCAGCTCCAAGAACATCTCCATAGCTGAAACCTCCGCAAGCTGCAAGGCCAACACATGAAGCCAGTGAGAAGCGTCCGGAGATGATGTCGGTCATATGCACGTCAACAGGACTGAACCCAGCGACAGAAAATGCAAAAGCCATCTCCGCCTGACCGTTGACACCTTGCTCTCGGAGGATAGCGACCCTCGGCTTGGCCCGAAGTTGTGATGTGAGCGAAGTAGTAAGTGGTAGGATGTTATCCTTCGGGTTAAACGTCAGCTTGAACTGTAGGCCGGGATCCTTGTCGTCGTTGACGTTCTCCTTCTCGCTGTCTGCGCAAAGTGGATTGTCTCGCAGTCTTTGCATTGCCCACGATGTCTGAGACCACTTCTGTTGCAAGTCTTTCCGCGACGCACGGTAAATACATTCAGCACCGTAGTAGATTGATGCGTCCTGCTTGCCAGTTGCTGGCACAGTGCCGATGACAATCGGTGTCATGGGCGCGAACACACCGCGGAACTGGCCCTCATCCTTCTTTCGAATCTGGAAAACGGCACCGAGCTCCTCATTGAAAAGCGTCTCAATAACATCCTTCGGTCTGGCTGAAGTCACAATCTTGTCGAGCAAGATGTCGATACCGCAGCGTCCGGCGAACATCATCTCGACGAGTGTGGTGAACAAACCACCGTCTGATCGATCGTGATAGGCAAGCACAACATCCGATTCGTGCAATTGTTCTATTGCGTGGTAGAAGTCCTTGATGTGGTCGACGTCGCGGACATCTGGAGCCTCGTTGCCAACTTGACCAAACGCTTGAGCGAGCGCCGATCCGCCCATGGCTTTCTTGCCACTTGCTAAGTCGACAAATATGAGAAGAGTCTCGCCGACATCCTCGGGCCGCCTCAAGGCTGGTGTCCATGTGCTTGCTAGATCGTTTACTGGGGCAAAAGCAGTAATGACCAGAGACAGTGGTGCTGTCACTTCCTTCCCTTCCCATTTTGTCTTCATCGACATGGAGTCTTTGCCGACTGGAATGCTGATACCGAGCTCTGGACAAAGCTCTAGTCCAATTGCCTCGACGGCTTCATACAGGGCAGCTGCCTCGCCAGGATGACTGCTTGCACACATCCAGTTGGCTGACAATCGAATGGAGCCAAGTCTGTTTGGAAGACTGGCTGCAGCAATGTTCATCAGCGACTCGGCGACTGCCATACGCGCAGATGCTGCAGGCGAGATAAGTGCCAGAGTGGGTTTCTCGCCCATAGCCATAGCTTCGCCCGTACTGATACCAGTCGTCAATGATGTTGCAGTCACCGATACATCGGCTACCGGAGTCTGCCACGGACCAACCATTTGGTCACGTACAGTGAGTCCTCCTACCGTACGGTCCGCAATGGTGATCAGGAATGATTTCGAGCCTACAGCAGGCATAGCGAGGACTCGGTCGATTGCTGTGCCAAGCGCGTTCTCGGTGGCATCTTGTGGCAACAGAGTGGCGAGACTGCTGTCAAATGCTGGCAATTGCGGCTTTCGAGACTCGACCGTGCGGTGTAACTTAGGCGGTTTGCCAAAAAGAATCGGCATGGGAAGGTCGATTGGCGTTGGCTCATCGACCGAGTCTCGGTCTAGGAGGATCAGACGCTTTTCCTCTTGCGCAGTGCCGACAATGGAATATCCGCAACGCTCACGACGAGCAATCTTTTCGAACGCGGAAAGTTTGCTCGGCGCGATAGCCATGACATAGCGCTCCTGAGCTTCGCAGCACCAAATTTGCAGTGGGCTCAGACTGGTATCGGCATTATCGACCTCCCTGAGTTCAAAGCGGGCGCCGAATCCGGCGTCTTCGACCAACTCCGGCAGAGCATTTGAAAGACCGCCAGCGCCGACATCATGAATGAGCTGGATGGGGTTCTCAGCGCCCAGTGAGGTACATGTGTTGATGACTTCCTGTGCACGTCTTTGAACCTCGGCATTTCCTCGTTGAACGCTTGCGAAATCCAGTTCGACGCTACCTTCCCCTGATTGTATACTGGATGCAGCACCTCCTCCCAGGCCAATGAGCATAGCAGGACCTCCCAAAACCACCAGATGTGCACCAGCACTGACAGAGCCCTTGGTCTTGAGTGCGTGTTCTGGTCGCACGGTACCGACGCCTCCAGCGATCATGATAGGTTTGTGGTAGCCTCGTACCTCTGTGGTATCATTACTGATCGGGACGTTCAGTGACAGTGTGCGGAAATAACCTGTTGTACATGGTCGACCGAACTCGTTGTTGAACGCCGCACTACCGATGGGAGCCTCAAGCATAATATTCAAGCTGCTTGCCAGGTGAGCTGGTTTGCCAATATCGAGCTCCCAAGGTTGTATATGATCAGGAATCCTCAAGTCGGAGACACTGAATCCAGACAAGCCAGCTTTCGGTCGGGATCCTCGACCAACTGCGCCTTCATCTCGAATCTCACCACCGGAGCCTGTAGCCGCGCCTGCGTATGGCGAAACTGCGGTTGGATGGTTGTGAGTCTCGACCTTTGCCAGGTAATGCACAACTTCCTTTGTCTGCTTCCATTCGCCTGTTGATTCCTCTGGCGCCCAGTGGCCGGCTGTGTAGCCCTCAAGAACTGCTGCGTTGTCACTATAAGCAGAGATCACGTGTTCGGGATGTGCTTTGTGGGTGTTGCGGATCATTGAGAACAAGGAGTTTGACTTCACGATTCCATCTATCGTCCAGTCCGCGTTGAACTGCTTATGTCTGCAGTGCTCGGAGTTGACTTGAGCAAACATGAAAAGTTCGACATCTGTGGGATCGCGCTTCAGTTGATTGGTGTAAGCTTCGATCAAATACTCCATCTCCGATGCATCCAAGGCGAGACCAAGCGATTTGTTGGCCTCCTCGAGTGCAGCTCGGGGCCCACCGGCACTTTGGGATAGTTGCACACGTTGTAAAGGTTGTGGCGGAAGTTGAGCAAACATGGCATTCAGATTTGGCGGCTGTGCGCTGATGCTCTCCGTCATGCGGTCGTGCAGCATGTCGGGATTTGGGATTGACTCTCCGTCTGGCGGCGAGGCGAATTTTGCAGCAAAAATGACTCCACGTTCGATTCTCTTAACGATTTCTCCAAGACCGCAGACGTGAGCGATACTCGTTGCCTTTGAGCTCCATGGCGATATCGTGCCGGATCTAGGTTGCACGTAGAACAACTTGATTGTTGGGTCCTCAGGAGGGCTCCCTGTGATGACGGTTTTTAAAAGAAGGTTATACAGTTCGTGGCCAACTGGGAAACTGCCATACTCAAGCAATTGATCCAGTACGGCTACTGTCTCCTGTGGTAGATGGGCGTTCGCAGACACATAATGGACCCAGATCGCCTGCAAATCCACGGCGTCGATGGCCGTGGCGATTCGCTTGAGACGGAAGTCAGAGAACGCCGATGCGCCCGCAAAGGCTCGATATGAATCTTGAGGAGCGACCATGTTTAGCTTATGCTATACGAGAGGAAGACTACTCGTCAACAAAAGATCGTTTCAACAAGTGCATCGTCATTTTAAGAATTCTATTCCTATGCCCATGTCCCGCAGCAGTCCCCGCGCTAAGCTTCAATGAGCACAATGCAGGAAATTTCACGGGTCCATATCGCCTGCAACCTATCTTTTGAACCAAGCGTCTCAAGGTACCTAGTAGGCATGTATCATATATGCTAGCCGGAAGGAGGAAACCTAAAGTGCCACCAGCTCATCAATCGTCAGGCAAGCTGGACTGTGTGAATGTCCGCCGCAAGACCACCCGTCATATTTCAGGAACTGCCGATGTTTTATTGGCAGCGTACACTCAAGAACAACATGCAATTATCACGGCATCATGTAGTTGATGTCATGTCTATCTAATTTGGTTTTATTGGCGAATCGGTCTGCTTTCCGCGAGGGCTTGTATTTTGTTACGGCTCTGACTCGTCGATTTCAAGGTTGTGGCGTGACAGCGGCGGCCAATCAACGCAATGTCGTCGAGAGTAGATGCAAATGAGGAGGTCGAGGACGTGATGTCGCGATCACACGGAGGGGCACGAATGGCATTGAAAAGAAGGCCAAACGACCCCACAGCTTCTTCATCTTCTCTCGTCTCATCACTTTCCTGTGATTGCGCCTAAAACCCTGCGATGGGAAATGCCGCCCGCGAGCGCATTTACCGTGCACCAAATTCTCGACCGTCCACCACCATCAATGGATTGCCGGAAGCAAATCTAACACGCTATGCAAAGGCAACGGCGCGGCGTGCCCGAGGCTAGAAAAGCAGACAAAGAAAGAATGTGCAGACCAGTGTGCCAGTATTTTTCATGGATCTACGTGAGAGCACGCTCAACGTACAGAATTCGTTGGTCTGTCCGACCTTCGCTCGTCTTGTAACCGTAGTCGGTCCATTGGAATTGGGTCGCCGTCATCGACTCGTAGAGGCGTCTTTCCTTTGTTCCCTTGAGGGGGCCGAGTGTTGTTGGAAGCATGACCATTCGACTTCATGGATGCGGCCAGCTGAGTCAAGCGGTCCCATTTAGCCTGTCGATTGGCCTTGATGGCATCCGCGTTGTTTTGTTGCTCGGTGTACTCATGCGAGCATTCATCGAACAATTGTGGATTGACCTCCATGAAGAGCTTCATGGCATTGTATACCATTCCATGTATCGTTCTAGCGTACGCGGTTAGCAGGAATACTGACATTTTGTGTCAAGCTTGCTTACCTGTTCCAATGCCCTTTAGAGTTCTCATACAGTGGCGCGAACATGATGGGAAGAATGACATCGACATTGTCGCTCACCAGATTGCAAAAATACTCGTTGTTCCAGAAGTACAATGCTCGCTCAGCAACCTAGAGAGTGTTAGTATCGCGATAAGAATGTGTTCAGGCTCAATGCTGCGACTGACCTGGAAATGAGGGCTTGCGACGCTTTTGGAGAGCTGATTGAATAAAGGCTCTTGGACCTTCGCAAACTCTGCCGGATCCATGACCTCAAAGATGTCCTCCACTTCGTTGAGGAACATGACCTCCTTTGTGCTGTTGACCTTTGGCCAATATCGAAGGAGGCCAAGCACGACTTCCTCTGTCAAAGCTGCATCTTTTTCCAAAAATTGGACAATACAGTATGCCAGCTGCGGATGATACATACTGAGGCTCTTGACCTTATGCATAGGTATTAGCACTCTTGTGAGGAACAGCTTGTGTTCCTCCTTGAGAGGCAAGGCAAATCCGTTGATAATGGAGCCCAAGATTTCGAGGAGTTCTGCAATGCCATTGAATCGTTCAGTCTCGTATATGAACTGGAAGAATACGTTGTTGATGCTGCGTCGAATGTACGAGCGCAAATTCAGGAATTTGCCATAGATCCGATGCAGTGTCGTTTTGAGAAAATCGCGTTCTCTGGGATCTTCAGAATCAAACAGCTCAAGTAGCTGGAGAACGAAGCCGTGATCGATGTACTGTTTGGCGTAGTTGGTGTTGAAATCTTGGCTCTCAATGAATCGCAGAAAGAACTCATACACCACTTGAATGTGCGGCCACGCCACTTCCAGAACTGGCTCGTCTTCTTCCGGGTCAAAAGCTTCACCTTGAGGGTTAATCGGCGGCGGAATTGGTCTGAAAAGATTCTTAGCGAACATCTCGACCACTCGTGGATACATGGGCTCTGAGATGACTTGTCGGTTTTGCGCGACGTAATCCAAAAGCTCGTGCAAAGCCAATCGTTTGATTTCTTTGCTCTTCATGTCGCCGGATGCATCATTGAAATCGAATATGATGTTGCACTGATCCAGCTTTTGCATGAACAGCTCTTGCCGCCGGTTTGGAGGCACTTCGTGAAAGCCAGGGAGCTTCTCGAGCTCGCGCTGTCGCTGGTCGGAGATGTCAAACCGCGAGGAATGCTGTCTTTTGGGCGTGCGAATGCCTTCGGGCACTGTGTCTTTCGGCGTGGTCTGTAATCTATCAAACAACAGACTCTTTTGACCAGCCTTCGGAGGTGCAAGGTCATGAGGCATGGTCTCGGCGGCACCAGGAGGAGGAATATGCTAAACGTAATCAGTTTCAATCTTACAGTAGACACCGCAACATCTGCTTACAGGAGCGCTCGGTGATATGACAACACTTGGTGGCATCGGCTGCCCATGTCGACCGGGAGTGATAGCACCCTGATTTGTGACGCCTCCAGGTGCTACACCTATGCTGTGTGGCTGGAAATGACCTTGATTAAGTGCAGGATTTATACCTGTCTGCGCGACTGGAGCTGTTGATACGTGAGTGGCATTTGGGGTCTCGCTCGGCAAGGGCTTGTTACGCGAGTCGACAAGATTACTTGTGGATGAGGTCGGTGTGGCATGCGCAGAACCTGCCGGCGACTGCGAGGAACCGACATTTGGAGACACGGCGCCCGAGTTGTTGTCCTTCTTGTTCTTGTTGAGCTTGTTCCCATCTTTCGCTCTCGAGAGCTGTTCTTGCTGTCAGACATGACGATCAATACGCGTGTGCACAACCACATTGTCGACGCGAGGGCCATGACTTACAACCCGCTGCCGAAAGCCCTTCATCATTGGTGACGACCCGAACCTTGACTGCCACAGGGTATGCCCCACCGGCGTATGCTGCGCAGAAGCGAGCTCTTTTCTTCAAACAAGTGGATGCGAGATCGCAAATGACGGGACGAGGCACCCTCAAGGTACACACCCTGGTGATGGCGAGGACAAAACGGCGAGAAGTGGGTGGTGATCGATGCTGCCGAAGCGAAGGATAGCGGCGGCGACAGCGCGTGCTCGAGATCAATTGACGTTCTGAGGCTCGTTGGCTTCAGGCTTAGGGTACGGATTGCCAAGGAGTCTGCGGAATGGTCCACAGGTGCAGCTGAGAAGGGCGAAGATGCACGTCGTAGGTACTGCGGTGGAGTCGATGAAGTTGGGTGTGCAGCGCACAGTTGTGTAGTGCGACGCGAAACACTTCGAGCAGCTCTCAGTGAGGGTCGTCGTTGGAAAGACAATCACGCAGGGCACACTGATGAGCCGACGTACGTGTGTGAATGAGATGAATAGCAGCGGCGGCGGCGGGCGGGCAGCGGAGGAGGCGGAGGCGGCGTCCTAACTGTTGTGAGGTATACATATACAGGACAGTGCTGGATAACGGTTTACTATTGTCCAACGATCATCACGCTGTTAATTGACTATGAAGCTAAAGACATACAATGCAAAACACTTCAATGGTCGCGTCACCGTGATTATGCCGTGGACTACAAGTACAGTCCGTACAATGCGGCGAGGTGATTTGAGGAGGAGAGAAGCGTCCGGGCAGATGGGCTTGTGGGCGCGGGACTGGAGGAACGTGCACCGTTGATCACTGGAAGTCACATTATCTCCCAGTATGATACCGCACGAATCATTTGTGTGGAATGGCAAAGTGCCCTGTGCCCTGCCCAGGTGGTGATGAGGGGGATTTTGGATGATGAGTGACGACAATCCATGGTTTGTGCACCTGGGCTTCTCACTCCCAGACCTCCATCTAGCGCAATGTCACGGGGCGAGTGAACGTGCGGCAGAACTGAGGCCAAATTTGCGGCCGATCCTGGTATGGGAACCGCTCAGTATCATTCACAAATATACCCAGTAACAACTGACTTTATGGTAATTTGGCTCTGCCGTTGCCGAAACCATCCAACACTTCTCGAGGTACATCAAGCATACTGACCCACTACAACACTGCGAGGTTCCAGTATAGCAAGCCTGTTGTTCAGCACGCATAGTGTGATCATCAAGACTTACGTAGTTACCAGAGAATATCGCAGCAACGATGCTTCATTTGAATCCGTAGACTTGCAATTGGTCTCACGACGACCGAGACCAATACGGTTGACTACGTTGTTTCGGCTTTTCTTTTGTTTGACTGCCCATGCTCGAATACCAACCTCTGCGTGATATAGGTAGGCCTTTACCTCAGCGAACGAGACAGTCAAGTCGTGACAACAATGTATGACATTCCGTCGACACGAGTTGTCGCAGTGGAGCACCCGTGTATCGTCAAAAACGTCAAGAACGGATTGAAGTCCCTTGGAGGCGAGGCACAATTGAAACACGTGAGTCACGCCGCCTTTCGTATCGATCGAAAAATTAAATTGACTGCTACAAGGTCCTGGAGCACCATGTTGGCGATAGTAAGGTCGGGCGCAAAGAAAATCTCCTTCCGGAGCCTGTCGCCGGAGTGGTATTGCGACCTGACGACCCATTCGCAAAGAAAATTCCATCTGTCGGCATTGAGACGCGTAATGTCCTCGTGAAAGTCACCTTGCCAAAAGCAACAGGTCGCAAAAGAAAGCGCGGATCTCAAGACCCATTTCGCCTTTTGAGCAATGAGGCGGCAAACGCTACCAGCGTCACAAGTTTGGACATTTTAAGAAAGATGCATGACAATCAGAGGAAGTACACAATCGAAGTTATCGGAGTGGTGAATGAAACGCATCGATTCCGCACTCTTCCAGACTTTCAGCTTCGTGGGTCTGACCAGCCCATCATGGATGTTCTAAGAAATAACATTCTTACGCCGGATTACAAAACGTTGCGAGAATTCAAACCAGATCTTAGTCCCGGAGGAGGCTCGATAGCGTTTCCTGGACCGCCAAGTTTTGCCCATATCGACATCCCATATCGATACGAGTACCAACAAGCCCCTGGTGTTGTTGTCATACCTGGTGATGATGGCAAATTAATTGCGAAAAACGTCCATGGGCCTGCGAGAAAGGTGACGTGGGCGCTACCTCCCGATCTTGACGAGGTACCTCAAGGTCCTCCTCACCACATTCCGTTGACGAGCCCAGATGGCCTGCTATTACCACGAGCGGTTAGGCAGCTACAGGAATTACTTGAGAAGCGGCCTCTCATCACCAAGAGAGTCGCGTTGAACACGATACCAAGCATCAGCGACAGCATATTCAAGGAAGCTTCGCAATTCGTAGGGTACTCTTTCAGCGCAGGCCCCTGGCGTGATACTTTGATAAAATACGGCGTAGACCCCCGCAAGGACCCCAAATATCGCACGTATCAAACTCTGATGTTCATGATCGATAAGGAGTCGATGAAAACGTCGGGCTCTGTGTACGGCCATTGGCTCCGACCGGAACGACATCAGAGAGACAATCCAACATCTCACATCTTCGACGGCAAATCCATCACTACGAACGGGAAGATCTGGCAGATCTGCGACGTGACGGACCCTCTGGTGCAAGGAATATTTCAAACGGATGAAATTCGTGTGGATTGCGACATTCACCGATTCGGTTGGTTCCACAATGGCACACTCGCCAAAGCCCGCGCGATCATGAAAGACAAAATGAGGTTGCTATTTGCTGGTGAAGTGCCTTTGGAGGAAGACTATCTTCCGATATTAGCCTGTCCAGACGAATTGCATCATGCAAACATACACAAGGCTGTCATGACCGAGAGGCAGTATGGAAAACGAGTTGCACGGATGTCAACTGATGTTCGGGCGATTGCTCAGGCGCAGGGCTCACACCTGGTCGACCACCCGGTTGCAACAGCTTTGCGCCCAGAGGAACCGCTTGAACCAACTGAACCGAGTATCGAGACGGACAACGCAAACAGCGCTTTGGACGAGCCTACTTCGACAACGAGGCAAATGTGACACGGGCTACGATGTTCGCTGTTATCATGGGATGTATTTTCTCGCCGTCATGGCTCTGCACGTGCATATGTTGATGATGCCAAGGGACATGCATGTGACAGTGGAAAATCAGTCGGCACTTCAATCATCGGAGTTGATGTACTTCATCGCAAGAGGAAGGCGACTCTCAATGACGGACTGTATATGTAACAGCACTGCGGGGAAACATACGCTCATCTCAGGGCGTCAAAGGTTGATCAGATCCTCTCATCATGAAATATGTACAAGTACCCCGCCAATGGTCGAATCGATGGCCAGGTGTGTTTGCACATGCACGATCATGTAATCAAATTTGACACAGTGCCATTGATGAGGGACCAGATGATCATAGCCGGCAAGATGCAGTGCTCGGCACGCTGAACGCGCATGTGAAGATTCTGCAGATCTTGCGCGAAACGCTCAATTTCTGTATGCCTCACCCACTTGACCACTATTGCTTACCTCGGGCTTAATCGAAGAGAAAATAGCATGCAGAATGCACTTTAATGCAAAGTGCTCTTCCTGCATTAAGGACCGAGTCGTATTCCGGAATGGTCAATCTGCGATCTCACACATGTCGCCTCAAGAAGTGCATGCATTGTAGGTGGTGATACACTCCAGGGCTATGTCATCATCGGCAGTCTCATCAGCAAAGCCGATCATCTGCTTCATACGTCAAGCTGCGCGACGCATTTACCCATGTCAACATTTGACATCAGATGGCTCCAAACTTACCTAGGTAATGGACACGCAATTGGACATGACATTACCGCAGCTGTTACGTTTCCAGAGGAATTGAAGCAATTAGCCAATTACCAAATGGTCCACGTGCTCAGCAGCCCGTCAATGAACAGAAATTTCCATCTTCCAATGCAAGATTGCTACGTCTCCGTAGACAGCAGCACAGTAAATTCGATTGAATTCCTCCGGCGTCTCCTGTGTGCACGGAGATCCGAATGCCTCCACGCAACTGGAGAAAAGGCTGCGGGCGTGTGCAGCAAATGCGTGGGCGACTGCCTGCCAAGTGGAGGAAGGAATGCCAATTTGATCGCGGTACTTCGGTACAGGACAGTCTCGTGCACAGGGACAACACCAAGGAGAAATTCTCATCAGGGATCCCACCACACACAATGAAAATTATGGACACGGTGTGATGATGTACGCAACAGTACAGCACATCCGAGCTGGCGCATGGTCACGAGGCGTGAGTCTGCACATGTGTATTTCTTGCGGTGCACATAGGACATAAAACAAGAATAAACACAACATAGCCAGCGGCCCCTCTCTGATGATAACCCGCGTTTCTGGATGATGATCATGATGACCGTAATGATAATCAAACTCCCAGGTAAAAATAATAAATGCCTACCCATCCATTAGATGCCCCATGATGCAACCCCCATCCTTGTACAGGAGTGGTGGAGGATGGGCTGCTTGCACATGCAAAACAAGGAGATGAGCTTTGCCTAGGGCAAATAATAAGCCGCTCGGAGCATGTGACAGAAAGCGTCAGAGGGCCCTTGGGCGAATTCCTCACGATCTGCTGCGCTGGTGTCGGCGTGACTTGTTCAGGCACTTCTGGGCGATCCAGCTCTCTGCACCCCGACCCTCACGCACTGTGGACGCGCGACAGCCAGCTCGGCCTCGTTGTTTGCACCATTCGTGCCTTTCCACAGACAATCGCCGTTGACGACGCTGATCGACCTCACAGCAAGCAAATTGACATGGCTATGGAACAGCCCTTGCAGCGAGATACGACGCCGCTGCCCTGTGTGACGAACTTTCTGCCAGTATCTGCTCAACAGACCACACATCCTTCGAGCAAAATCACATTACCAGATCTCAAAACAGTCCTTTCCAATGACTATGATTCGCTCTCATCTTTGCCAGAGGTCCATCAGCATAATCATGCGTCGCCAGGCTCCCATGTCCCACTCCCCCGAATCGATCCGATATTCACCAACATGCTGGACAGGCAAATATCTCTCGAGTCGGGAATGGCCAGTCCGGTGACAACAGCCAGTGGCATGAGCCTGGACGATCGCGGTGGACCTCGCAGCGTGGTCTCAGTGGAGGACGAGAACGTGCTGATTGCAGCACAAGCATTATCCGGGCTTGGCAATCCAGGTGAATGCAATCGATGGAGGGCAATACGTTTTCACACGCTGACTTATATACATAGCCTTCATTCAGAGAGGCGGACCCGCTCAGCCCCCATCATATCCAATGCAAGCGACGCTTTCCGGAGAAGAGCCTGAACCATTACTACAGCTGATCACGCAGGCACACCCATGGGTGGGAACGACGATCAAAGGTGCTTCCTTCGCATACTCAACAACAAAGCATTACTCGCCGCGCATCGTACAATATGGCGCCAATTTGGTGGAGAGAAACATTGCGATTCCTGTCGCGAGTGCTGTGGGAAGCGTGGGCGAATACACTGGCGTCGATCACACTGTTCGCCGCTACTTAGATGCCAACCGTCCGAACGATGTTGAACAAGGACGTGTCGACGTTAACGGAAGTTTTGCTATGGACATGGACTCCCGGCTTCACCATCGAAAATTGTCTATTGACTCACTCACAGAGCCATTGCCGGTTTATGGCTCGACCAGACCGCCCTCCTATCGCGAAGAACAAAGTCCAGCTTCGGCCACTCGGTTTACTCAGCA
Organism: Dissoconium aciculare CBS 342.82; assembly: GCF_010015565.1. NCBI lineage: Eukaryota > Fungi > Ascomycota > Dothideomycetes > Mycosphaerellales > Dissoconiaceae > Dissoconium > Dissoconium aciculare. Next base: position 559,816 of record NW_022984956.1, on the reverse strand, counting down.
AATTCAAGGACGACAGAAGCCTATCCGGAGCTGGTCTTCCGGGCTGTTTGTCACCTCATCTGGTTTGTCGGTCGCACTAAGCTCTTCTTCGCGCGACAATCTTCGTTATTGCTTGCAATTACTGAGCAACTCGGCACTTCGCGTCTCGGAATTCACAAACGCCCTTAAGAGTATTCTCGAGCAATATGAGCAACACCGCAAAGGCTGGCACGGCAATTTCGGCTCACATCTAGAGCAAGGCGGAAACGAACAAGACGTCGCTACACGTCAATTGGCAGACCAGATCAAGATGCAGAGCGAGAACATCATGAAGACTTTGAAGCACGTAGTCAATCAAATTTCGGAATACGCGGGCGGTGCCTTGCCAGAGAATGCCCGGAACTTCGTCCGTACTCAACTCATGTCGCTACCACAGCGCTGGCGCGTGGTTTCGGGCGAGCCAACTGCGGCGGAATCCGAAACCAGCAAGAGTGCACAGCGCATGATCGGCTTTGCGAAAGAGGGTCTGGACATGATCACGCAAGTGAGCAGCGTCATGAAAGCCACACTCGAATCCGCGGAGAAATGGCTAGAGCGCGTGGGCAGACGTGACCAAGTTGCGCCCGCTGACGAACCCATGGAAGATGCGGAGCCAGCTCAGCCAGTTCAATACGACCATCGCGACATTCACAAAACTTGAGACCTGACGACTATGGCCGAGCATTGTGCACTTACTTCTGAGCAAAGATGGAAGCAAGTCTAATCGCCGTAACGTTGCAGATGTGATCTGCATCGCATGACGAGCCAAACGCCGCTGCTGCTGTGATTCGAACATCCGCCACTCTGCAGCAAGGCGACACAGGCATGTCGATCTGCTCACGAGCTTCACCCTCATCTGCGTAAATTATGGGTTGGCATTGAGGCGTTATCCGTGATGCAAGCCTGGCGATGCTGATTCGTGCCCACACCGCGCTACAAGAAGCGGGGCCATTTAGTGGCACTTGCGGGGGGCAACTTCACGGAACTCCGGCTTCCTGTACATGCAATTCGCACTCATACGCTCTCGAGCACTCAAAGCCCCCATGAATTTGTACATTTGTGTCTTCTATCACACAAAGTTCGTGGCATGGATCCGGGCAATATTGCAATTCGCAACGCATTCATGTCGACCTCCTTGAGTGCTCACGTGGACTATGGAAGTTCACCTCGACTCGTCTCGATATGAGCGACAACATGGAGCCACCGAAGCATTAGATATCGGTCTGCGTGGGACCCGGGGTCAAATTAGTTACATATGACATGTGCGCGATTGGCAAGTCTGCTGCTGATTACGAGGGTTCAGCATATGTCAAATCGATGCCGCCTGTGTATTGGATAGTTTCAGCGACCAGCTAGAGACAAGGGTCTGTTGGCTCCGACAAAACGTTGGAAAGGGTGAAAATTCTGGAGGACAGCCTCGCATCTCGTACAGGCATACTTTGCTATTGTGACCGTGAGCATGTAGTTTATCAACATTACGATCACTCATCACACCCTTGAAAACAATGCATTCATCCCAACGCCATGTGGAGGAATCCCCAGCCAAGGTCGTAACATTGCACAATTTACGATTATTTTCACATCTTCCTCCTTGGCTTGGCTCGGGATGTTGGGAGGAGCGGCACCTGCATTCCACCGCACCGAAGTCTTGCGGTGTCTATTCTAGGATCACCGGATTATCTCCGGGATGCGATGTCTGAAAGCGAACAGTACTGACCAGGCATCAGTGCGCCTTCGTGTTGGTAAAATACTGCGGAACAAACTGTTGGGGCTGACTGCATTGACAACCATCCCAATGCAAAGGGGATGGATGATTTTGACCCGAAATCCGTGCTGCCCTACCTGGAACTCGTGCTGGACAGGCAGGTAAAGAAGTGTCAAGCTTTGACACATGGGCACAAAGCCGCCACAGACGCCGCCGCCGTTTCTCGTTTGCGCTCTCTCACAAAATCACCTGCAGTGATGTATGCTAATTTCGTGACTCATTATCGTCCACTATTTTATGCATCGCATTATCATGTGAACTAACATGGTCTCGTTTCTGATTCACCTTTCGAAGAATTGGGTTTGGAGGCGTGAGTCAATGTCAGCTATAGATACTTGTACGAGCAATAATGACCTCGGGATGGCGTATCCGAAGCAGTAAAAGCGGATCTGAACCAAAGCCGTGGACGATGCTCTGTTGAACTTGACCCGAAAGAAGTGCCCGGGGTGCAGTGCAGGCAACAATGATGACTGCCTAGGTGCATAAAAATTGTTTCCGAAGGAATTGTGTATGATTGACATAACTTGTGCTGTAAAGCCATGAATACGCCGCAATAATCAGCCCCGGTGAGATTTCGGATACATATTGGTTGAACCCTCCAGGGCTGCACGGCATCTCCCCAGTCCGAGATCGTGTCGAAAGAAGCTGGCACTCAGCGACCGGCATGGCACTAACTGTCGCGTGGTTGGTGAACGGTGCGCGAAGAAGCTTGCTCATCAGACAGGGCAAGATCTTCTATGCGTGCATTATAGCGTAGCATTCGGAAATATGATAGACAACTGAGCCGCTCGCAGTGTGTTTAATGTAGTTCATCTCTTTTTGCCTTCGGTAGTTCACTTCAGCACTGGAAATTGTCTATTTGATTATGGTATTTTCACTTCGCAGCAATTGCCATTCGTGAAGCGAGAAAGTGTGCGCCACATCCACCTGAAACAACCCTGCGTTGCCCTTTCGGCTTCTGACGAATCCATGGCGTCGTCCCTGGGGGAGAAGGCCGAACATGTACTTCACTTAAATCATGCGTCGGAGCTCCACCAATCGCCCACCAACCTCGAAAGCGATCTTCAAGAACCTCGCGAGCCGGCCGAGTCCACCTCGAGCCACGACGCCGACGAAGTCACGAAATCAGAGGCACATGAAGGCGTGCAATCTGTCGCTCGACACAACAGCCTCGGAGTAAATGTCGACGGTGCTGAGAAAGAATTTGCCGAGCTACAAAGAGAGATTAGCAGACTCAGTCAAAGATCACGAGCGTCTGCACGACGTGACCACCATAATGCTGAAAAGAGCGGAGCGAAAGATCTTGAGAAGGCAGTGCCTTCAGAAGGTGACGAGGATGAACCCTTCGATTTGGAGGATGTTCTCCGTGGAAACAAACGCCTAGAAGACGAGGCAGGAATCAAGGCGAAGCAGATCGGCGTTCTATGGGAGGGACTCACCGTGCAAGGCATGGGCGGTTTCAAAATCTTTGCGCCGACCTTTCCAGATGCTTTTACAGGTTTCTTCGGATATCCATATCGATTAGTCAAGGACATCCTGGGTCTCACGCCGAAAGGCGAGCCTGTGAACATTCTCAAAGACTTCAAGGGTGTCGTGAGACCAGGCGAGATGGTCCTGGTCCTAGGCAGACCCGGTGCAGGTTGCACCACGTTCCTGAAAGTGATCGCGAACCAACGAGACGGCTATACTGGGATTGATGGAAACGTCAACTACGGACCCTTCAATGCAGAAGAGTTCGCGCGGCGGTACAGAGGAGAGGCAGTATACTGCCAGGAAGATGATGAACACTTCCCCACTTTGACTGTCGGGCAAACATTGGGGTTCGCCTTGGAGACCAAAGTACCGGGCATTCGGCCAGGCGGCCTGACCACTGCCCAGTTCAAAGACAAGGTTGTGAACATGCTGCTGCGCATGTTCAACATCGAGCACACCAAAAACACCATCGTAGGAAACGCTCAGTTCAGAGGCGTGTCTGGTGGCGAGCGAAAGCGAGTCTCCATTGCCGAGATGATGATTACTGGTGCAGCGGTATGCTCGCATGACAACAGCACGCGAGGATTGGACGCATCTACTGCGGTTGATTACGCTAGGTCGTTACGAGTTATCACCAACATCTACCGGACAACCACATTTGTTTCGCTATATCAAGCATCCGAAAGCATCTATACTCAATTTGACAAGGTCATGGTAATTGATGAAGGACGACAAGTTTTCTTCGGTCCGGCGCAGGAGGCAAGAGCATATTTCGAGGGGCTGGGCTTCCTGCCTAAGCCCAGGCAGACTACTCCTGACTACCTTACCGGTTGCACCGATTCATTCGAGCGCGAGTATCAAGAAGGGCGAGATGAGACCAATGCACCTGCGTCGCCAGATGAGTTAGCGGAGGCATTCAACAATTCGAAATATGCCAGACAACTAGAGGATGAGATGGATAAATACAGGAAAGTGGTCGCAGAGGAGCAGCAAGTCTACGAAGACTTCAAGACTGCTGTCATTCAAGGCAAGCGACATGCGCCCAACCGATCTGTCTATTCGATTCCATTTCATTTGCAGGTCGCGGCGATTGCAAAGCGCCAGGCCACGTTGAAATGGCAAGACAAGTTTACGCTGACGGTCTCGTACGTCACGAACATTACCGTCGCGATCATTGTGGGAACCACCTGGTTGCAATTGCCCAAGACTAGCGCAGGCGCATTCACACGTGGAGGTGTCATCTTCATCGCCCTGTTGTTCAATTGTTTCCAGGCCTTCGGAGAACTCGCGTCGACTATGATCAACCGAAGCATCGTCAACAAGCACCGCGCATATACCTTCTACCGGCCGGGTGCTTTATGGACCGCGCAGATCTCCGTCGACATCAGTTTCGCCTCCGTGCAGATCTTGCTGTTCTCAATACTCGTCTATTTCATGTGCGGCCTCGTCTACGACGCGGGAGCGTTCTTCACCTTTTACCTGGTCATCGTGACTGGATACCTGGCAATGTCTCTCTTCTTCCGAACGATGGGTTGCTTATGCCCTGATTTCGATTCTGCCATCAAATTTGCGGCTACTATCGTGACATTGTTTGTTCTCACATCCGGATATCTCATTCAATACGGTTCACAACAAGTGTGGTTGAGATGGATTTTCTACATCAACGCCGCCGGTCTTGGTTTCTCGTCCATGATGGTCAACGAGTTCGAAAGGCTTGATCTGACGTGTGAGGGTGCGTCGCTCATTCCCTATGGACCTACTTACGGCGACATTGCACATCAAGTATGCACTTTGCCGGGTAGTAAGGCTGGTTCCAGCTTTGTTTCGGGGAGTGACTATGTCGAAACTGCGTTTCTGTATTTCCCATCGGAGAAATGGCGGAATTGGGGGATCATCGTCGTCTTGATTATCTTCTTCCTATCTACGAACGTCATTCTTGGAGAGGTACTCCGGTGGGGTGCCGGCGGAAAGACCATTACATTCTACACCAAAGAGAACGAGGAGCGTAAGCAGCTCAACGAGGCCTTGAAGAAGAAGAAAAAGGAGCGAGTCCGTGGCGCCGAAGATGCGAATGCCTCAGAACTATCCATCACATCCAAAGCTGTCTTGACATGGGAGGACGTCTGCTACGATGTTCCTATTCCTTCAGGACAACTGCGTCTGCTGAAGAACATCTATGGATATGTCAAGCCTGGTGAATTGACAGCACTGATGGGCGCGTCTGGTGCTGGCAAGACAACACTTCTCGACGTTTTGGCATCTCGAAAGAATATTGGTGTCATCAGCGGTGACAAGCTTATCGACGGATTGCCTCCCGGGACTGGCTTCCAGCGTGGTACTAGCTACGCCGAGCAGCTCGATGTGCACGAATCTACGCAGACTGTGCGCGAGGCATTGCGCTTCTCCGCTGAGTTGCGCCAGCCATACGAAACCCCTCTGGCGGAAAAGCACGCATACGTGGAAGAGATCATCGCCCTGCTCGAGATGGAGGACATTGCGGACGCGATCATCGGATTCCCAGCTGTCGGTTTGGCTGTAGAGCAGCGTAAACGAGTGACGATTGGAGTTGAACTTGCCGCAAAGCCAGAATTGCTACTGTTCCTTGATGAGCCCACTTCCGGTTTGGACTCACAATCAGCTTTCAATATTGTTCGATTCTTGCGCAAGCTTGCCGCTGCAGGACAGGCGATTCTCTGCACTATTCATCAACCCAACGCCTCGCTGTTCGAGAACTTCGATCGTTTGTTACTTCTTCAGCGAGGTGGAGAGACCGTTTACTTTGGCGACATTGGTAAGGATGCGCATGTCCTCCGAGAGTACTTCCAACGCCACGGAGCCGTGTGTCCATCCGACGCCAACCCTGCGGAATGGATGCTGGACGCTATCGGAGCCGGCCAGGCCGCACGAATCGGTAACCGCGATTGGGCAGACATCTGGCGCGACTCGGACGAGCTCGCCGCCACCAAGTCCGAAATCATCCGGATCAAGGAGGAACGGCTCAAGGCGGTCAGCTCGCAGCCAAAGGTAGAACAAACCGAGTACGCTACGCCGCTCTGGCACCAGATCAAGCTGGTGCAAATTCGGCAGCACAAGGCCTTTTGGCGCTCACCCAACTACGGATTTACGCGACTGTTCAATCACGTTATCATCGCATTGTTGACTGGTCTGATGTTCTTGCAGCTGGATGACTCGCGAACATCGCTGCAGTATCGTATCTTCATCATCTTCCAGGTTACGGTCTTGCCAGCCTTGATTCTAGCACAAGTGGAACCGAAATATGACCTCTCCCGAGTGACATACTACCGCGAAGCCGCCTCGAAGACATACAAGCAACTCCCCTTCGCACTGTCCATGGTCATGGCGGAGCTGCCATACAGCGTTCTATGCGCCGTGGCATTCTTCCTGCCCATCTACTTCATCCCCGGTTTCAACTCATCCCCAGATCGCGCCGGCTTTTACTTCCTCGTAGTCCTGATTACCGAGCTGTTCTCAGTAACGCTGGGACAGATGATCTCCGCACTGACGCCCAGCACCTTCATCGCTGTGCTCTTCAATCCATTCATCATCATCACCTTCTCACTATTCTGTGGTGTCGCCATTCCGCCGCAGCAGATGCCCGCATTCTGGCGCTCTTGGCTGTACGAACTGGATCCGTAAGTTTTTGTCTCAGAAATCTCATCAGTCTCGAAAGGAGTATCCCCGCTGACTATCTTCACAACAGATTCACCCGACTTGTCTCCGCGCTTGTGACAAACGAGCTACACAACCTCCCCGTCAATTGCCGCGACAGTGAACTCAATCGCTTTACTTCGCCACCAGGCCAGACCTGCGGCGAGTACATGCAGGCATTCTTTGCAGATGGCGGACCGGGCTATCTAGTCAACAACGCCACATCGGACTGTGCATATTGCGCATACAGCATCGGTGATCAATTCTTCAAGCCGTTCGGCATGGAGTACGAGCACCGATGGCGCGACTTTGGCATTCTGACGGCGTTCATCGGGAGCAATTTGATTTTCTTGTTCTTGGGCAGTCGGTATTTGAACTATAACCGACGGTGAGTTGGTTATGAAGTTGAGGGGGGACGTATATTAGATGCGGTACATAGTCATGGAATCTGTTTAGCCAAGTTCAGAGTGGTGCGCCAGTAAACTTGCGAGTCCAGTGATTTATTTCTACATGTAGAGTTCGACGATACGGAGCCTCTTGAAATGGTCCAAGGTCACGATGAGCAAAAGCTTGTTTCTCGCTCTCAGTGGACAGCTCGACAACATGCTGCTAGAACCATTGGATCCTCCACCATCATTGTGGCCGATGCTCCGCGCCCGGCCATGGTACAAAACGCACGACGTTTCCCTGCATGGTATGTAGTAATCGGATCTCGACTCCGTGCACAATACGGCACTGATGTACAATTTACCTGTGCTGAAAGCATGTGTAGACACAGTAAAGACGACTGCGATGGTGCCGGCAGAATCTCAGGGGATGTTTTGATCCCGTGTCCACAATAAAGTGTATACATACCTGGATACTCATCAATCATTTCGATGACCTCGCGTGGGGAGAGAAGCAATTTACGCGCGCCCGTTTTTGCCCTGCTTGTGAACCGCCCAAGGGTCTGCCCAAGGGTGTCAGATTACTGTACATGCAGCAGGCAAGTGGTGAACCTCATCCGTTCTCACGAGTTTGTGATACGCGACCAAGAAGGTTTTCATCGTCGCCTTGTCAGGATGGAAGACGCCGAATGGAGGGGAGCTTCGTCTGGGAGCAGAAGCGAGGAGTCTCCTTTCTGCCGTTGTTCTGCTCGCGAGATCACATTCCAACTCGCCGCCATTGATGAGCCTCCCATCCTTCAGCACACAACAGGACCACGGATCGCCGTCACCGCTTTTTACTGCTTTTCCACTTGAGGATTGCTATACGCGGATGCCACATCTGCCCAGGATCCACTAACTCCTTTATCACTGTGGTGAAGTATCTACCAATAGAAGATTAGGCGGAGCACAGGCGATCTTGGATTTGTCTTGGCGCGGGCATCACGGCATGGGATTCCTGGATTTCTGGATTTTCTGGAAGCTGATCGGAACTCCATTCGGTGGGTGCATGCGCCGCGTGTAAACCGTGCGGCCCTGTTGTTGAACAATTGCTGCCCTGAGCGCCAGCATGCAGGTGGAATTGGCTGTTGCTGACAGGGTTTCTCACTGTTGTGGCCGCTGCCCAACCGGGACATTTGGGATTCCGTGCGCTGATTGAGGTTCCTTCCATCATCATTTCACAGTGGTAGGATTGCCTTGCTCCAGCACTACCCGTATTCTCGCGTGGCATGTTCTCCTTCGGCGGCCGCCGTCGGCACGAGTGTCTGCTCCTGTGTTCCCTTCTTCCGAATCAATGAACGACGATGCATGGACATGCAGGAGTCCCGGCAGCAGTCCCGCAATACCGGTGGACCGATAAAGATCCACGTACGGTCGAGAAGTCAGTACGAGATCGACTATTATGCAGTGGTTCGTGTCCATGTACTGCACCATGCACACCACATGGCCACGGATATCGGTGCACGTGGGTCGAATATTCGTTTAACAGCAACAGGAGCTTCCTCACCGACCATCAATGGGTCAACGAATGGAGACATTACCACACTGTATTATAATTATGATGATATTGAGATAATCGTCGTGCCAAGGAAGTGGAATGGACATCCTGTGCACTGCCCAATGAACGTCTCATTAATTTCTCCTATGTCCATCATGAACGATCAGGATCTATAGGAAGCGCCCCACGCAGCGAGCGATTTAAGCCCCACCCAACCCAGAATCACTGCACCATCTGAGCTTATGTCCATTCCTCCTCCAGTGCAAGAATATATCATCATCCATGGATCATCAACAACAAAGCAGCATTACAAATTCCTCGACCATGCACTGCCCGCTGCTATAGAATACTCCGCGCGTGTCTTTCCTTTTGAGACATTCCAGGATTTTATCCTCGTAGATCCTCGGACCCTCCCCCCAACAACTACAATCCTACTACCTGTGGACCGTCCTGAACTGGTATCACCCTGCTCCACCTCTTCATTGCTTCTGCCCGGAACTGTCGTCATCCTTTCTCTTGCGCCTGAGACTTTCTCGCCAATTAATTCCGCCTGATACTATGATCGCCATCATCGTTACTACTACCACCACCACCACTGCGGTACTCTAGATTTGTCCGTCTAGTCAATCATCCGATCGCGTCGAAATACCATATCCTGCGACAGGGACTTTAAAGCAGGACAATTCTCACACCTGCCATTTTCGCGCTTGTCTTGCACGCGCCCCGATCACACAATTTCTCCGCCGACCTTCATCGTCCTACCTATCCTGCGACTACAACGCTCTCCTCCGTCCAACCACCGAGTCGTTCTGCGAATGGCTCAATAACATCAGGTTGATGTTGCCGGTCCGCCATTCGCGACCCTCCAGGCGACGCGCAATTTTGTCATAATCGCCACGATCTTGCGCGCGACTCGAAACCGACCTCGATAATTCATTTCCATTTTCTTTGTCTTTATATCGGCCTTATACAATCTATCGGAGACCGAACCATCTCGTCCACGCCGCAACTTCTTCCCGCCGTCACTTGTCAGCATTGTGCCGGACGCGCAAACTTTTCGCCCAACATGTTCGAACCCGTAGTCGAAGCATTCAAATGGATCTACTCATGTCTCCCCAGCAAAAATACCAAGTTCGAGCGACCGCGGCTGAACTTCATCACTGTTCACTATCTGTATATTCTCGGCATGACCATCATAGGCTCCATTTTGCTCTACCCTGCGGGTCTAATGCCCTATATCGATGCTCTCTTTTTTTCTGCTGGCATGGCAACACAGTCGGGTCTTAACACCATCGACATCAATACCCTTACTCTTTATCAGCAGATTGTGATGATGCTGATGACCTGCTTATGCACACCCATCTTCATTCACACCGTCGTTGTATTCGTGCGCCTATACTGGTTCGAGAAGCGCTTCGAACACGTTGTCAAGGAAATTCGCGGCCAGCGCCAGACGCGCACTCGCTCGCTCCGAAGTGCCCGATCGCAAAGTCGAGTCAGAGAGGACCAGAGCGAGCAGGATCCTAGCATGCTTGAAAAGGGTGTCAATGGTCGACCCATCAAGGTTCTGCATGAAACTACTGTACCAAACGGAATGAGCGGGCCTACAGCCCAGTCCGGATTCGGGCCAAACCGCTCGGAGGACAAGCATGGCATGGTTTCGATCGCTCAATCGACTGAAACCACACCCGCTGCGAGCGGATCGAATAGCCTCCAAGATGGCGAGGCCAGCTCCGGAAGCTCGCTCCCTGAAGCTGCGCAGTCCGGTAAAGATACCGATCAAGAAGCATCGGAATCGCCGCTGAGCACAGCTTCGAATAGTGTCCACGAGGACGCCCCTGTGGTCGACTCCGCGGCACCTCCAGCGCCGACAGAACAAGAGCACCCAGAAGCGAACCCTCAGTCCAACATGACACGACATATCTCTTTCCTCGAGCAGCAACAAAATAACGCCAAGAAGAGCGGCGCTTTACGGATTCCAGGACCGAGAGATTTTGATCGTGGACATCGCCCCGAAGAGCTGAACGAAGACCAGGTCATGCTTCGTCGGCCTACCACCATGTACTCAATGACAGGTCAATCGGAACAGCAGGATACGCACGATGAGGGCGATCGCTCGAATCGTGGCGACATGCTCCAGCGCAAAGGCATTTCTTTCAACGAACCACAACACCCAGGCCATCGTGATCGCGTTAGCGAAGAAGTCCCTGCTGCGACAACGACTTCACGTCTGGAACGAGTCAAGAACGATATCCTTCACCGGAAACGGAGCGGCCGTAGCTTACAGCTAGGAGAGAGTCGAAGTTTGGCCAGGACGTTCAATAGCCTCGCTTCTGTGCGCACGAGAGATCGGGTCGAGGAGCCCTCGCCATATTTGAGTTGGCAGGCGACCACAGGCCGCAACAGCATGTTCCTTGGTCTGACCGAGGAGCAGCGAGAAGAGCTCGGAGGTATCGAGTACCGTTCCCTGAAAACGCTCGCTACGGTCCTGCTAGGCTACTACATTGGGTTCCACATTCTGGGCGTAGTGGTTTTCACCCCTTGGATCGTCAAGACCTCGCCGTGGACCGACATTGTCTCAGGCCTTGGTCTCAACCCGGTCTGGTGGGGTATTTTCACTCCGGCTTCCATGTTCAACGACTTGGGTTTCACTCTCACGCCGGATTCCATGGTCAGCTTCCAAAACTCGGTCTTGGCATTGTTTCTCGGCGCTTTCTTGATCGTCATCGGCAACACCGGCTTCCCGTGCATGCTGCGATTCATCATATGGGTCCTGTCCAAGATTGTTCCATTCCAAAGTGGGATCTGGGAGGAATTGGAATTCTTGCTCGATCACCCTCGACGCTGCTTCACTTTACTCTTCCCTTCCAAGGCTACGTGGTGGCTTTTTTGGGTGTTGGTGCTGCTCAACGGCATCGACCTGCTCTTCTTCGTAGTCCTCGATCTCAACAACACCCCAGTCTCGGATTTATCGGCCGGCTTCAAGATTCTCAATGGTTGGTTCCAAGCGGTGTCGACCCGCACGGCCGGCTTCGCATGTGTCAATCTTGCCGCGCTGCATCCTGCAGTACAGGTCAGCTACATGATCATGATGTACATCTCCGTGTTCCCTATTGCCATCTCCGTCCGTCGAACCAACGTCTACGAGGAGAAGTCGCTGGGTATCTTCGGCGGCGAGGAGGAGCTCAACGAAGAGGGCGAGCCGAGCTACGTCGGTCACCATTTGCGTCGACAGCTCTCATTCGACTTGTGGTATATCTTCCTCGGTCTATTCATCATCGCCTGGGTGGAAGGTGACCGGATCGAAGACACCAACCAGCCAGGCTTCACCATGTTCGCCATCCTCTTCGAGATCATTTCCGCTTACGGTACCGTCGGTCTTTCTCTCGGCTACCCAGGCATCAATGCATCCTTCTCTGCCGAATTCCGCGTCATCAGCAAACTGGTCATCTGCGCCATGATGATCCGCGGCCGCCACCGCGGTCTCCCCTACGCCCTCGACCGCGCCATCCTCCTACCTAGCGAGAAACTCCAGCAGAAGGAAGCCGCCGAAGCCGCCCGCCGCTACAACCGCAACAACAGCATCGGCTTCTCCGCCTCTCAGTACGACCTCGATGAATACGGCCTGCCCATCCAGCACAACCAGCATGGTCACACCGTTGCGGCTCCCGGCGCTGGAGGTAATGGCGCAAACATGGAACCTGTCATTTCACACGCTAGCGGAACTGGTGTCGGTATGGACGCTCGTAGTCTGGCGTCGCGAAGGGCCAGTGTCATGAGCACCAACAGTCGTACCTCACAGCCACCACCGCCGCCGAGGACAAGGCGTAGGAGCCTGGCTCGATTTTTGGCGAGCGGGCTCTCGGCTGGACCGACGCTCTCGAAACACGATTGAGCAGTCCGACTCACGGCGATAAGACTTTTATTTCATTTTCGTGACCCTTTCTTCTCTTTTTTTAAACCATTTCTCTTGAATGTGATTGTGATTTCCTTTTCTCTGTTTTCAAACTCGATCTTGGGCTGGCGAGGCGTTCGGTGTTTTACGAGCTGGAGATGCTCAGCCAGGCTCCCACGGCAGTAACTGTGCGGTGGAAGGACGACCTCCCTTGGCCGTGTTGGAAACAAAACTCACAGTGAGAGTTGTGATTTGGGTTCACGAGTGTAGCAGGCAACGTTGAAGAGACTGCTCACTATATCTTTGTATGGCAATCTCCAAACAAAACGTGCTGCGGCACATTAGAACATATAGAGAAAGCAAATTAATTGCCGCTCGTCGCTGGCATAGAAAAAGTAACGAGATCGAGACCTCGCTCTTCCCCATCGCCTTCATACATCCATCGGGAGTTTCTGCTCTCCGACCGATCATATAAAGGCCAGGCGGATATCTCATTTCAAGGATTGATGGAATTCTGGATAGGCCGTGATCGTCAGATCCATGCGTAATAATCAATACGTTGTTCTACATGTCCAATGTCCCTGGTCCCAAGATGATCCCATGGGAGGAGTCTCTCCTCTCGAACGAGATGAGCTCAGTCAGATCTCCAAAGAACGAAATACCTGGATAAGAAAAAGCATAATCGACTCCCATTTCAGTAACATGAAAACGCCTGAATCTCCTAATCTATCCCGCAGCCTATCTCTATACACCGCCGCTTCCCCCGCCTCGCCCGCTCGACGGGTCCAGCAGGAGATGTGGCTTGAGGAAATTCTCATCCAGCTGTGTGAACAGATTTCCCGCGTCCTCGCTCGTGGCGTTGAGGATCTGCGAGATGGCGCCGCGCGCAGTGAGCGTCGTGCTGCTACCCTGTGACGCGGCCGCGCCGGCGCTGCCGTTGTTGCTGCCGCTGCCGTCCGAGCCGAGCGCGCGTTGTGAGTTCCGCCGCGCGGCCGGTGGGAGGTCCAGGTCGTCTTGGTCGTACTCGTCGCCAAAGTAGTCTTCGTTGTTGCTGTGGGAGGAGAGTAGGCCCTCCTCGGCGATGCTCTGGGCTTCGCCTGTGTTGCTTCCGCCGCGACGAGGGCGGGAAGTGCCGCGCTCGCCGTCTCCGTGGTGGGTTGGCGCGCCGTGGGGACTTTGGTTTCCGGAGCTGTAGCTTGCGGTGTGGCCACGACGTTTGTTGCGGACATTGTTGAGGTCGATTCCGTTGCTGCTGTTCTTGGCGTTGTGGCCGTAGATGGAGCCGTTCTTACGGCCGTTGGCACTTTGCGGGATTGGCTCGATGTCGAATTCGTCGTCGCTGTCGATGTCTTCGACCACGCCTGTGCGGATGTTGAGGATTTCAAGCATGGGCGCCGTAGTACCACCGAAGATGATGACAGTCAACAAGACAGTAATCAGCACGGTGGCTCGGAGTGCTAGTCCGTTGGGACCAGTCAGGCCTGCGGCCAGGGCAACTCCGACTGCTCCTCGAAGACCGGCCCAGAAAAGCATCATTTGCCAGTTTCTAGGAATTTCTTCGGCTTGGCTATCAATGCCACGGCGGCGTGCGCGATAGCGTATAACCCAGTTGATCAAGGCGCTGAGAGGGAAGACGGCGCACCAGCGTGCAGCACAAATTCCGATCAACGTGACAAGAATGAATAGTGGCTTGTACTCGAGTCCACTTTCGGTGAAGAGTGATAGTCCCAGGTAGATGAAGATAAAATTCTCCGTGAGTTGTGCCATCAGCGCGAAGGTGAATTTTGTTGTCAATTGCGATCTTCGCGACATGTTGTGATACGCGTAGTGCTTGAGACAGATACCACAGAAGAGCAAGGAAACAATGCCTAGAGAATATAATCAGTATGCTATACCCACGTCACCAAATTCGCACGCATGCTTACCGCTCATGTGAATGGCATTGGCGAAGAAGTATGATGCGTACGCAATCAGAATGATCAAGCAACTCTCAATCTTGGGGTAACGGCGGACGTGTGTAAACTTCAACAGCAGGCTGGTAGCCAGGCCGAAGATGATACCAATCATCAAGCTACCAAAGAAAACCAGCAAGAAAATGCCGATACTCTCAAACAAGCTCAAAACTGTCAATTTTCCAGCCGCCTCTCCAGCTTTATATTTCTGCGCCGTCTCGAACAGCACAATTGCGATCGCGTCATTGAGAATGCTCTCGCCGAAGATGATGGTGTAAAGCTTCGGATCGACCTTGTAGGTGTTGAAGATGGCAAGAATGGTGACTGGGTCGGTGGCCGACAAAGTTGCGCCGACGGACATGGCCTCGACGAATGAGATGTATAAACCATCGATTGCCAGACGCGTCCACAGGTACAGAATGACACCGAGAATGAGGGCGGAAATGAAGGTGCCAACGAAGGCGAAGGTGAGAATGGTGCCAATGTTGCGGAAGAAGTTGGCCTAGGTCAGAGTCAGCTTTGTCTTCCAGCGCATGGCTCATTTTTTCGTGGTCTGACCTGATGCAATTCATAACCACTCGCTAGGATGATAGGCGGTAGGAGGAGATTGAAGAAGAACTGATAATCGAATGTCACTGCATCCAAGACTGTCCGGACGCTGGTCAACTTCAGGATAAGACCGACAAACATTCCTGCGAAAATCGACACAACCGTTTCATGAAACGCCTGGATCTTTTTGCTCTGCAGAAGGTAACTGGTGAAGAGAGCCAGGATAAGCAGAACGATCAGAATCAGGAGAGACCATGATGCGTAGATCTCCTTCTGGCCCGCCTCGGGATTCTCATCTTCGTCGGAGTCTGAAGTCTGTCGCGCGGCGAGCCAGAGGGCAGCAGGAACAGCATAGCGAGAGACACCCATGTCGTCTGCAATGCGGGATTGTGTGCTGCTATCGCATGCTCAGGGTGGTGATAGCAATGGGGCCGTTCATGTGAGGTCCGGCACGTCTCACAGCGGTCGCGCGCAATAGAGGAGGGTTTGGCTGTGTTGCATGTGCGCCCAGTGGAGCAGAAGGGCGGAGAGGTAATTGACAAGGACGACGGACTTGTAAGCCTTCGTCAATTGATAGATGGACTGTACGTATCGCAATTGGTGAGAGAGCAAAGTGTGTGTTGTGACCTGTAGGCAGCTGTAGACGAACCGAATACTTCTGCAGTGCCGTACAGAGCTGTACTGGATTCTCCACTGGACACTTGTTGCGCTGCTGACGTCCCTGTCGATGACGGCCAAAAGCTTCTCCTGCGTCTTCCCCATTCAATAATCCATTATTCCGTCTGTGAGTGCGTGGGATCGAGTGAATGGATGGGAATGCGGAGGTCATCCGCATCGGGGGATTTCCTCCCATTTCTAAATAAAATGTTGAAACGGCTGCAAACCTCCGTCCCCGAACGCGTGTGTCGTCATCCCCTTGACGTTGGCTGCGCGCGATTCTCTGTGGACTGGACCACTCGGACCCGTGGACGGTATATATGGTGGTTTCTCCTAGAGTCAGTATATGTATATATACACTGTTACAATCTGACATAGGTACGGATTAGCTCTCCTTGCGATTATCGCTAGACAACCATCATCAGGCCATGTATTTCGACAGGGTCTATGGTAGGAATGTTATCATTACAGTAGCATGAAAGACGCGGTTTCCCTCACAGCTCAGCTCAATCAACCCGACCTGGCGTGTCTGTGGGGGAGAGAGCGCCCGGCTGGCTGGCTCTGGCTGGCTGAGCGTGGTCCCAAAGATTGTCAAAGCACATCACGTCACCCGTCCAAAGCTGTCACTGCCGCTGCTGCTGATCGCGTGTCAAGTCCAACTGACCTGATCAGTTAGTCCAAATCAGATTCACACCTGCCCAGGTGCATTCCACCTGCCTCTGGCGTCCGACTCCACGCGTCCTTTCCTCCTTCCATGCAGACCGGCGCCGTGTCGCCCAAAGAACAAATCAACCTTCATTCCCGGCCGGGACTTATTATCATAGTCGAGGACTGCGTGGAACACTTGCCTGCGGTACCTCTGGGCCTGGTCACTATCCTGCAGATTTGTGCAACACCGGCTTGCTCTCTGAAGAAAGTCCCGTAGAGCGGCAGACTAAACCCTCATGATCTTGGACAATTAATCCCCTTTGCAAACATCAAATGTCTTGAGCGCCCTGGAATTTATCGCCCTCTCGCAGCTGCATATTTTTATGCAAATACAGACTTTGAGCTAGCATGGAATATCCTCCAAGCCCAACGAACAGTGAACCCTCGCGCCGAGGCTCTCACGTTCCTCCAGCCATGATTCAAGCGATAGGAGTTCACCCGAAGAGCGTCCAGGCTAGAAGACCGTCTCGCTTTTCACTAGATGTACGGCCTTCGGATCAGCAACAGCCCAATGGTCAACACCGTGGTCTAGCCGGCGGCAAGCCTCACGAACAATCGCCTCTGTTGGGACCGCTACGCACCGAATTAGCAGAGACCTCGCCCATAGGCTCTGCACTCCCAAGTCCTCAGCCTAGCAGTGTGGGGACTCCATGGAACGCGGACATGCGCGCCGCAGCTCCCGAGAGCAAGAGCAGTTGGTATCTCATCTTGCTCACCATCTCTCTTGGCGGGTCAGATGGCCTAAATACCTGTGCAAGGCAGTGACTGTTGAAGCTGACTTGTGAACAGATTGCAACTCGCTTGGGCGGTCGAGCTATCCAGCGGAAGTCCGTATCTTCTCAGTCTAGGTCTATCAAAGTCTCTGCTTGCCCTGGTCTGGATCGCAGGTCCGCTCTCTGGTGTCCTTGTACAGCCATATGTTGGAATTCGTTCGGATCAATGTCGCTCTCGATTTGGCAGACGGCGCCCTTTCATCTTCGGTGGTGCTGTCGCCACCGTGACCTCGTTGATGTTCCTTGCTTGGACTCGTGAATTTATTGGCGCACTACTCTCAGCATTTGGCGCTTCCCGCGAGGGTGAAGCAGTCAAGACAACCTCCATCGTATTTGCAGTCATCATGGTATATGTCCTAGACTTCAGCGTCAATGTCATTCAGGCCGGTATCCGAGCATTCATCGTCGATAACGCGCCTTTGCACCAGCAGGATACCGCAAATGCCTGGGCCAACCGCATGTCCAACGTCGGTAACATCATTCTCTACATTTTCGGATATATCGATTTACCCCGGCATCTCTGGTTCTTCGGCAATACGCAATTCAAGGTCCTTTGCGTCATTGCATCTGTCGGCCTCATGATCACGGTCCTTGTCTCATGTCTCTCCATCAAGGAAAAGACATACGGAAAACCTGCAGGCTCCACGCCAGCAAAGGGCGGTCTGATCACATTCTTCAAGACACTGTTCCATTCGGTTCGTTATCTCCCACGTCAGATCAAACGTGTCTGTCAGGTGCAGCTCGCAGCTTGGGTGGGGTGGTTTCCATTCTTGTTCTATGGATCCACTTACATTGGTGAAATCTACGTCGATCCTATTTTCCGCGAGAATCCAAACATGGCACCTGAGGAGGTCGACGCAGTCTGGGAGCAGGGCACAAGAATAGGGACTTTCGCGCTGCTTATCTTTGCCGTTACGTCCCTGGTCGCCAGTATTGTCATCCCTTGGTTTATTGTCAATCCGTATAAGCCGCGTGACAAGACTGCCGCGACCACACCTTTGACACCAGCGGGCGCCTTCCCTATTGCCTCGACTGAGCCTCTCACGGACTCACATGGGGACTACTTCAGCGACCGGGACACCCGCCCTACTTCTGATCCCAGGTCAAGATACATCACATTCTTCCGGCGTTACACATCACATCCATTCTCGTCAAAGTCCGACATCGACCTCACTATTCCGGGACTCACGCTCCGTCGAGCATGGCTCTATTCCCACGTCATGTTCGCCCTCCTCATGCTGTTAACATTCGCAGCAAAAAGCACAACCGCCGCCACGGTCCTCGTCGCCTTCATCGGAATCCCCTGGTCCATCACAATGTGGGCACCCTTCGCCCTCATCGCCGCCGAAGTCCGCAAACGCGACCAGCTCCGGCAAAGCTCCCGATCCGTACCGCGAGAAATCGCTCCAGATGAAATCAATGGGGCAGCGGACCCTCAGTCCGGCGAGGTCACTGAGACAGGTTTGATCTTGGGGATTCACAATGTGGCTATCTCCGCTCCACAGGTCGTGGCTACTTTGATCAGTGCGGGCATCTTTCAGGCGCTGCAGAAACCGCGTGGTCAGGCGGGCGATGGGAGTGTTGCGTGGGTGCTCCGATTTGGAGGCGTGTTGGCGCTGGTCGCGGCGGGTCTTACTTTTAGAGTGGCGGATGAGACAACTGTGGAGGAAACTGGGGATCAGGTCTGAAGATCTGCATGACGAACTCAATCTTGAACACCCCGTTGGATCGAGCTAGTATGCTTCGGTCTCGATCTTGAATATTACGAACTTATGAATTTTGAGTGACCTTGGACGAATCTTTGCAAATCCCGAAGTCCGCCTTTGGGCTAATCCTGAGAATTTTCAAAGTTTCAAATGTGGTAAAAACAGCCTTGAAAGAGGAACCACGAGTTCAAGCAAGAAAATATACAAGAAATTTCGCGCATCGTCATTCCGAGCGGGACGCGCCTCGTTTGAATGCACACTCCTATCATATCAAACCATAGTATCACAAGATTCCTTCCGTGCACACACCCTCGTCATACTATCGATCAACACCCCCGTGGTGGCTGTAAGTTCCACGGTACTCGCCTAGACATATGCGTTCCGGGGACAATTGCGGGCGGTATCGACACATCATATTGCCAAAATGGATAATGCAGCGACAGTGCAATCGCAGCCATCCCAATTTTAGAGCCGCTTCATTTCCAAAAAGTATACTTCAATCGGCCTGTTTTCAGACGAGTTTGATCTGCGATCATCAGGCGTTGGGATCGCGCTTGGTGGCTAAGACCATGGATATCATGATCCCGCCCGAGGTTTCGCGCGCACATCGCTCCTGTCGAGTCCGTTCTTCGAAGTCGGCGGGTTCGAGCTCGCAAAAGCCAAGCTAGAACGCTTGACGGGACTGCAAGCACCCGAGGAGACCCCGCTGCCGATGCCATCAATCACTGAAGGTGGTCGGGTGACGGGTTCATCGACACTTCCGTTCCGGGGTATCTGTGAGCGCCAATGTTCCAGGTCAGACGTCCTTGGTGTAATCAAGTCGCTTGCGAGGACGTAGTTGTGTGCTTCTTCTCGATCGTGGCTTCCTCGGCGGGACATTTCGAGATGGCTTTCTGTGTCGTCATCGGTGCTGTACAAGTCGTATTTGATGTCGCTGAATTGCGAGCCGAGCTCGTCGGCCATGTTTGAATGGCCGGGCACTCGGCGGAGATGTGGCGCGCGCGGTTCATGTGAAAAGCTGCGGTGGACGGTCTCCTCGGAGTTGCTAGCATCATGGAACGTCATTTTCATATGAAAGTTGCCCGTTTCTGATTTTCGTGGGTCTCTTGATTCGCGATCGATCAGATATTCGCTTTGATGATAATCGATTCTTGCAAAGTGGTCGAGGAAAGTCATGTCCAAATTGTGTTTGCTATCCTTTCGTTGGTTCGAGTAAGTGGTTGAATTTCTGGAAGTTTTCATTTTCACGCGAGAAGTGTAGGACTAGTGTGTGAGTATCTTGTGAAGGAGTTCAAGTAGCCAGAGCTCGATTTTTGAATGCGATTTCCCCCGGTGGTGATGCAGGTGCAACCGATATATCTCGTGAGCTGGTCTTTTGTAGTACCAAAGTCTAGAAATCCAAGCGTAAAGCTTCCGCTGACGAACAGTGTTCTTGGAAGTGTAATTGGCAACGTGATAATCATTCGTGGCTCCACAGCAGATTCCTTGCTCGGGAATTGTCGCTACGATCGCATCCGGCGTGCAACGCTGTCACGCAGTCTGGAATATGTATGCTAGTCGTGTTGTTTACATGGGAAAGCTTGGCTGAAATTGCGTGCGACATTCAAAAACAGACCACAGATTGCTGCCTTGCGTAATCAAAAAATCCTTCTTGTGATCTGGTTGAGGAGGTACAGTCATCGATGATCCTGAAATCCGAAAGTTGCACACAAAAGGTGGTCCCGATGACATGTGGAGGTCCGATTTGCGCATCGATCACATCGTCGTCACAAAGGACATGTCTTATGTGAAAACCCCCGGCACCTTTCGTGTCAATCGTGATTCGTCATGGATCGAAATGAGCTGGGAAACGTCGACATAACACATCTGGTCATGTGAACCGAGGCATCGAATAAGAGAGAGCGTCAGGCTCGTGTGTAACGTCAAGGGCGAAAGCATGTGTGGAGAAGGTAGGTACCGGAACAGCCTCCGTTGCAAAAATGCGGGCTCCAGTGAGACACTTCGTCCACCGATTAGAGAGGAACTTCAAAGCCGGCACTTTGCTGACATGGGAGATGCAAGCGGTAATTGCCGATGAGCTGCTGGTGAGCTGCTGAAGCCGGGAATGTCTGTACGGTACCTGGCTAGTCAAGCAAGTACTTGGTGACTATTCTCACATGCAATGCGTAAATGCTGCCGGCCAGCAATAGGTGCAGCAAATTGGCGTCCATCGCGTATTTCATCTTATAGGAATCGGTCGCGTGCCAGCGCGCAAGTGATTGCAAGTGAAAGGTCGTTGCCAGCTCATGTCATCTTCTCACGTGGCAGTCATGAGACAGCTCACCACACTTGAAGGTGCATTTGCAGCGTTTGCACGCAAAGGTACATGCGAGCAAACATCTACCTCGGTCAATACAACACATGATCAGCATCGAACCATTCATCGTCATCGTTATAGCACAAGTCCTTCACTCACAAAGAAAGTCGACAACACGTCATCGCTCAGAAATCTTGCAGCATTGCCAGCATGCCTGTCTCAGACGAGCAGTTCTTGCTCAGCTGCCTGAACAATATCGATGGAAAGTTCAATTTTGCTCAGATCGGCGTGGAATGTGGCATGAGCGCAGCCACAGGAGCCGTGTAATCGATGTCGCCCCTCTGCTTGCAGTCCATCCAGTCTGACACCTATCCTAGCCAGATACGTCTTCGTCGCCTGAAGGCGAAATACGCCAAAAGCCTCACGGGTGCACCAAAAGAGAAAGACAAGGGTGTGGCGCCAAATGACAGCCAGGAAGAAGCACCCGACGACACACCAGCAAAGGTATCCCAGGGCTCAGCCAGACAGGCTAAGAAGCGCAAAGTCAAGCTGGAAACAGCGGAGGAAGATCATTGGTGAGGTCAGACTTGAGCGACGGCTGCACCAAGGACGCGCCACTTTGATAGTGTACCTGATGCAGCCATTCAGGCCTTCTTTTGAAAGTTCCCCAGGGGTGAGAAGACATGAAGATGCTTCAAGTTTGCGATCTATGAATGATCAACCAGCTCAGGCCTGAGTCAGACAATGATCGGCTGGCTGGGTTTGCAACCGCGGGCGTCTCAAGTACGGAGATTGTTATAGGCTCGATCTTGCAAATACAGAGTGTCTCAGAGGTTCAGAAAATGAATCAATAAAACCCTGATTCTCGACGAGATTTCAGCCCGTATTATCGAGGCATAGCGTTGACTGTGACTGCTGTCGTGATCTGGGATAATAATCGCTTTCCTAGGTACTACTGGATCAAAAGACCTGCTTCCATATGCTTCCGCGATGATCATATGTGCACGTGCATCGCAGCATGATGTCCGCCATGTCGTCCTACTCGTCTGCTATGAATCTTGTCGCACGCTGCTCGGATGCATCAAGCTTATTTTTGAAGGAACGCATTTCTTGAGATCAATCACCAGTCTCTTGATAGCGGGTTTAGCTCGCAGTTTCAAGGTCTTGGTACGCTGGGATCACGGAGCGCAGATCTGTTTATGATTAGGAGTTTCTGCCATCATCATTTACAAAGAGCGAGCTCGACACATCGTAGACTGCAGTGACCACAAGCTGTCCGTGGACCAGAGCACCAGAGTCAAGTCTCTCCAAGAAGCACGGATTTGCTAAATAATAAAGTGTCAGCAGCTCAGCTCAACCGGCTGAAGCATTCGAGCCGAGAGCATAGCTCCCACAACCTTGTGCAGTACGATTCAAGGGCCCTAAGCCCTCAGAAAGCGCGAATAAGACCTACGACGTTGCCAAATTTGCTTCCTGTCCGGTGAAAGCTTCGGATCAGAGCGGATACCTATGGAAGTTCGCGTGCTCGACCACCTTGTAGTATGATCCGCGCAGTAGTTTTCAAAATATGGCACTGTGGGCCAATTCTGGAAGTTCGTTCTCGTTCGTACAATAAAGAACAATGAGGATTGTCAAGACCACCTGCCCAAGTGTACATGACGCAGCAGTATCTCTTCAAAGCGTTCATTAACATGTAGAATAAAAGAGATGAATGGTAACGGAATAAAAGTGCGTCATGATTCTCTGATCGTGAATGGCTGCAACCCTAACAATGATGACGCGCGCGGGCTCACCTCGGGCAGGTGACGACACCCTCAACTCTTCAAAGTACAGACGGGAGCTCCTTCTCTTAATCACACAGAGAGGTATCATTTTACTACACTCCAGAGCTGTTGTCGTGGTTTCCTAAAATTGCTGCAGCCGCCTTTACGCGTTCGACGATCGAGGCGATATTTCACAACTTTTGACAGTGTGATGAGGGATCACCCGACGGATGGTCACATCGCTTGGAATGGGCAGCACATAGCTCGGCGGAGCGGGATGGAACAATCATCACTTCCGGTCAGAGCGCCCGAATCGTGATATCTTTGAAATGTCATGCCCAAGCGTACGCAGAGCACGGGGAAGTCTGCTCAGGAGTGGACACCGCGACTTGACGATGTCATGTATCTTTGACAGTTGAACCCAACACTCAAGGTTGATCTGATATGCCTGACCCCAAAGAAAAAGTAGGTCGACCAGTGCTTGGTTTGGCATTGTTATGGAACTGGTGCAATACCTGAACGAACATCTGAACAATAGCAAGTCGATTGCTCTTTTGGAATACATTAAAAGAATGTCAAAAATCTTGCATAGAAGAGGTCATACAATCATAAATACGGCGATGCTTCTCAAGCCTGCTGGTCCTTCATAGCCTCCGGGTCCTGTGCTCTCACGCATGACTCGTTATTATTCAGAGTCTGAGCAAAGAGAGTTCGTGCCGCAGGCTTCTTGCTATTCATCCTGGAAGAATAATCTTAGTGGACAATCACGGCAGCTGTCATGTTCTTGCTTACTGCCTATTGATCTGTCTCTGCTTAAAGCCTGCGAGTTTCTGACTTGCTGGGCTCTGAATCGCGTCTGATGGGCTGACATAGGCAGTTGCTTGCTTCCTGAGAATGCGTTAATGTTGAGTCTTTCGTCCCACACGTTCAATTTTGGGCGTACTTGTGATCATCTACAACCGTCTTGCGCATTGTTGGCTCCACGGTCTGAGTTTTGCCCTGAGTGCCTGCAGCGAACTTGGCTTGAACGTTGGCAACGGGTTGCTCCATCGGTAAGTTCACGTCGCGTGCTTGCAGGGCAGTCGACATTCTGTTTTGTGCAGTGTTCTGGTATTGAGTGTTTCAATTGTATTCAGATATCGAACGAATCGTGCAGTATTGCGTATACTTAGTCTATATAACATGGTCGGAGTTGTTGTGAAACGACAATACGGAAAGTTCCGTTGCTAGGGTAGCAGACATGTAATGGACGAGATGGGGAGTCAATGGAGGTGCTGTTAGCCTGAGGCATGGAGTGCCAAGCCGGTCATGCGCACGGACCTTGTCAAATCACTCCCGCACTTTGGCATCGAATTCGTGACAGAGTCACTAGACGACGGCACTTTTCACGATCACTACCAACAACGAGAAAGTCAAGATGCCTGTATGTCGAGTGTCAT
This sequence comes from Dissoconium aciculare CBS 342.82, assembly GCF_010015565.1. Classification (NCBI taxonomy): domain Eukaryota; kingdom Fungi; phylum Ascomycota; class Dothideomycetes; order Mycosphaerellales; family Dissoconiaceae; genus Dissoconium; species Dissoconium aciculare. The sequence continues at coordinate 535,230 of NW_022984956.1, read as the reverse complement.
TCTGAGGCTCGCGCTCTACTGACAGAACGAAACAGTCCCACAAATCTTTCCGCACAAAGCAAAAGCTTGCCAAGGCGCAAAAGCAGAACCGACCTATTCCTCAGTGGATCCGTCTCCGAACTGGCAACACCATCCGGTACGCCTGCCCCGAGTCCTGTCGAGAATGGGAGTTTCTTGGAGTCGAAAGAATGAGTACTAACGCATTAATGCAGCTACAACGCCAAGCGACGACACTGGCGCAAGACCCGCATCGGTATTTGAACAATTCGTTGGAAGGACAGTTTGGGAAGAGGTTCACGGCAATGGGTTGCAGTGCGACAGCGATGGCACTGTAGTCGGGAACATCTGGTGTCGAGAACAGTGGGTGTTACGCATTGCAATGGGGACCAACGGCGTTTGATCGCGAGGGCGACGGTATGCTCTATCATCTGGACAATAGCCACTAAAGAATGGCCTGACCATGAATTTCAAACAAATTTCAAAACTACGGGTATCAAACCGGACATGCCTGGATCAGTCGTCTATTCCAAACAGCTACAATACAGCCTGCGGTGCGACTTCGACATGTGCCTCATGAAAGTGCTTTGTGCTGGTCAACAGCATCAGAATATTGAATACAACAAGTACTTGAGCTCGGAATTTTCATCGTCTTCCTGCTTGTCCCATTGGCGGCTTTGAATTCTGGAGCGAAAAACTCGCAGGGATGTTTGTGTCGACAATCAGCATGGCTTCCTCTCCCTTTCCCATAAGTCCTACTTCCTTCGTCGCGCTGGCAAGGTTTTCCCACAATTTGACAGACCCACTTTGGAATCTCATGATGCAACTGCTGCCAGCGTACGAGACACGATCGCCAAGCGGAGTGTCGTTACCATTCTCGAGCTTCATCATGCCCGTCTGCGTGCCCTCAGACCCGCACCGATTTGCAAAGACAACCACAATAGGTTCTCGAGGCTGCGAGTCCATGAAAGGCCAAAAGCGCTCCAGCCAGTACGCTACCGTCTCCATGTCTGGCCGGTTGGGATCGGCCACCACATCCTCATGAAGTAGTCGTGTCAGCCATGCCATGCTTAGAATGACATATCGCACATTATTGGTGAGCATGCTAGTCGCGAATTCGTACTTGGCCCAGTCAGCAGTGAACTGGTACGGATTGATGTCCATACAAATGCCGTGACCGATATTGACGCCTAGTGGTGGGATAAACCCAGTAAAGAAAAGCTTGCCCGCGCGTTGCGATCGAAAACCTTCCTCGGCCCAGGTTTCGTCTGTGTAGTAAAGGAACGATTTGCGGTAATTAGCGAGAATGCGTCCATCTGGGCCAACAGTGACGGTGGAGTTGTAATTCGTCGTCTTGCTGGTTGTTTCGTCTTTGGCAAACTCGGGATACCCGACAATGACAGTACATTGCCTCTGCTGAGCGATTTTCTGCGCCCATTGCGTCGTAGGTCCGGCAGTCGTGGGTTCCAAAAATGGAAAGATGGCATCGCGACTGGGAAAGTTGTAGCCGCTGAAAGCCATTTCTGGAAGTACGAGCAGGTCCATGGGTCCGGGATGTGCTTCGAGAATCTGTTGCGCCCGCAACATGTTCTGCTCAACCATCCCCAAGGACGGGCTGAATTGAAGTACGGCAATCTTCATGGTGGAATAGCGAGTATGGTTTTGACATGAAGGCGTAACAGTCGCCGCACCGGTACAATGGTCGATGATCTATATGAATGAAGAGCGGAAGGGTGGCCAAAGGTGCGGTGTTCGGTTAAGGTAGCCCGCCCACGTGGGTCAAGAGGTGCGCAGTATCAGTCACCGTACCATTATCCTTAAATGCTTTTCAAAAGTAAAAATGTTCGCGATGAAACAGCCACTCACTGCTGTATGGTTGGAAGCTTCCTGCATAGTCTATACGGCATGAAAAGCTCACGTCGACATGTCTGCCTATGGCGCTGGGGCAAGGCCGGAAAACATAGGGCAGAATCACAAGATACGGCATGATGCCTGGCTCATGCACCACGCCCAGGCAATTTTTGGTGTGAAAGATTACCCCGACTCTCCTTCAAGTGAGAGCTTCTCTTTTGATAATGTGACCGGATATCTACTTCGACTAGGTAATATCGTGACTTCGTAATTCGGAGATGCTGCGCGGATGATATTGCAGCCAGGTGCAGCAGCTCCCACACACCTACTCTCACCCGCCCGTCTTTTGCCTCTTATGCGACGATTTAGACTCGCCGGTTTCGGCAAACTGCTGTGACGCACCCGTGTATCCACCTGAAATCTGATCGGCCACATTTGGAGTCGGTACTCCACTACTCATGTTTTCGATCTTGCCATCCTCGTCAGTCGCTGGACGATCAACGAGTGGCAATGTCGTGTTGGTAGTTTGAAACATACCGTCCGTAGCCCCGGAATCGTCGTATCCATCCCAGTTGAAATCTGTACTGTAGTTGCCAGGATCGAATGGATTTGTTGAAGGGACTGCACCTTCTAAACCCAAAGAGTTGTCGTTCCAGTTATCAAAATTGAGGAACGCATTAGGATCGTACTCTGCGCCGATTGCATCGAATGGATTTGCGTTTTCAGTTTCTTGTAGTCCTGGAATCGATCCAGTCGGCGACAAGGGCTGAAGGCGTCGCTGAAGGTCTTGTACCTTGGCATCCTGGCGTTTTTGCATGTTCGTCAACATCTCTAGCTGTTGCTGTGTCTGTTTGAAGTGAGCAAGGTCTGGCATTGCTGGCGGATTTGGCGACACAAGGGCATTGTTCTCATTGTTACTGCCGGCACCCTGGCCACCGTGCTGGTTGATCAATGCCAACATGTCATCGCGTTGCTGTGGGGTTAGTGGGGAATTTCCGTTCGCATTCTGGTAGTGGTCAAGCGCAGACGAAAAATCAAATGTTGGAGTATTGGTACTCGTGTCATTTGCATTGGTAGCGTTGACGCTTTTGATGAGACTCATCATCTGATCACTCTCCGGAAGCTGATTAGGAGGTGACGCACTTGTTTTAATGACTGGAGTTTCAGATCTCCTCCCACCCGAGTTGCCGGGGCTTTGAGGCGTCATACTGCTCCGACCCTCTCTTTTCACTCCAGCGGCGGACGGAGAGGAGGAGGGACGGGCGGAGTTTGGCTCGGCTGTCAGATTGCCCGTAGGTACGTGTGGAGAAGACGCAGATGGCCCCGTCAATAGCAGCTGGGGCCGCTTTGTATATCGCTGTACGTGGCCACTACTGCTGGTTGCGGGCTCGGGGAACTCTTCAACGACACTTCCATGTGTCTGGTTATTTTGAGTTTGACCGCTGAACATGTTAACCAGGTTTTGCCCGGCATGCCCGTCCAGACTCCTGTTGTAAAAGGTTGCCAGGAAGGTCAGAATAGCATTGATGGAATTTTCATGCCGATCGTGGAGAGCTTGAAAGGCAGTGGCTTGTCGATAAAACTGCTCATTCTGACTCTTGATGTGACTGATCATTCTTGATATCAACTCCTGTTGCTGCTGTAATTTGCTCAGCTCCTGTCGTACAGAAGCCATCTCGTTTCGCGGAATAGATGTCAAATCGGATCCACCCCCGGTGCCGACGTCTACATGTGCCTTGCTATCAGGACCGGGCGAATCATCATCGCTATCTGCACCTTCTCGCTTCCGCTTTGCAGTAGACTTTCCCGCCGGCTTTTGGATTAGCCATAATAAGTCCGGCCTGTTTTTGCGAAAGTATGGATGTGAATACATGCTTGGCGGCTTGACGCCCTTTCGCGCCTTCTCGGACTGCCTCAAAGAGCCATCGGTGATGTTGACTGTTTTATGGAACCCATACATGTTGAGCTGCCTGACGAAAGAAGCATAGTTGCTGTGCTTGAAGAGTTCAGGGATGAGCGTCCGAGCGAATTCGTCTTCATCTAACACAATGAATGATCGGCCGTCGTCTGACCACCGGATCAATGCTGTATTACCGCTGTCGAGAAAGCTGCGCAAAAGGGTTAGCAGCGTTGCGCACACGACGACGAGGATGAGCATACCTGCTAAGCTTTTGAACGAAAGGCGGGATTTGTTTTCGTTTGCCTTGAGGATCGCGCTTCGCCATTGCCACTTTCATGTTTAGATCCTCTTCATCCTCCTCCTGAGACTGCTCCGTGGCATCAACGACTCCAGTCCATTGCTCTTGTGGCCCATTCTGATGTCGGCCCCTTCGGACCAGGTCCGTAGATGAGATTGGACCGTTATTGGTATTGAAACCGACAGTTTGCTCTTGACCCAAATTCTCAACAAGCGAAGGTTCGGTATAGGTCTGGTCAATAGCGTACGGGTTCGGAAAGTTGAAAGCACTGTAATCAGTAGTGTCGGAAATTTGTGGGAAGGATGCTGGAGTCTGCTGCTGGATCGTCGCGCGTTGGTCGATCGGAGTGTTCCCAGAAACAGGAGGCTTGCGGTCTGGCGTCGGTTGTTGCATCTTAGTCGTAGAACGCGGTTCGCGCCCGACAAGAGTTGGAAATTTGTAGTGGCCCCGAATTCAACAGCGTCGTGAAGCCTATTCGTCGAGGCGGAGTGTGCGGACAATGATAGGTGTGCAAAGACACAGAAGCAAATCACGGTGGCTCAGCAGCGCAACGACTGCGATTCATATCGTTGTGAACATCAAGGCGCATGAGATGTTGCACGGGAAGGAACGCGCCAGAAGGTTTCGTTTGATGATGCTTAACAGGACGAAGTCGTGCAATGCGCTCGTGCTTGAAAGTATGACTAGACGCTCGCCCGGCGAAGAAAAAGTCCAATCAGGATCGCAGTAGCATTAGACTTGCACTTGACAGGTAGCAATGTCAGCATGAAGTGTGTGCAATGTTCTGTTGAATGAAGGGTGATCGCGATAAAGCGCGTTTGGCTTGGAATCCATCCATTCTTGCGCGGGCTGGGATACCATACGTCAAAATGCCAAGCTATTTAACATTTCCTACAGTATGACATGTCAACGAGAGCTCCAAGGTTTGTCATTGTCGCCCGCCATCGTCACCAGGACTAATGACATTTCACGCGGGGCAACAAACCATAGTGAGCACTTTTGATCTTGGAGAGAGGAAGAGACATATGTAATTTCATCGCTTACGTTTGCTGGAGAAGCCATGTTCAAGTTGTCGTCGGCTGAGTTCTACTATATTATCGTGTCCGGAGACCGATGTTACGACGTTACGCAGGTGTACTTTTCTCGAGAATGGAAAACAACTCTGGACTGGCCTGTTCATTTGAACCAAATTCTAGAACATAGGCCATCTATGACCAAGACGGGATCAAAGCTCTTATATAACACGAATATGCAACAAGGAAGGAAGTATGTCTCCCACATGGTAAAGTCGAGCTTGGACAGCCCACATGGCGGTAAAGTGCTAGGCCAATCGACCAGTGTAAACTCCATATACATAGGTATCCTCAGTACTCCTGTGATGTTCAACATCACTGATTTCTATTCAAGCAAGGAGCGTATTGCTTGACAATCCCACGCTGTCTTTTCCTCATTGCGTGTTCATAGGCATTCTCTCAGCCCGTTGTAAGGGGAAAACTGTGTGGACGATTTTTACCTCAACAAAGTTACGATAAGCATTCAGCTTGTCAATATCTATGCCTTGAGCGAATCGCGATTGCTTTGCGAACTCGAGCTTGTAGGCAACACGCTCTTGTTCTCGTCCTGGCCCTTCTTCTTCCAGATTTGGGCTACAGCATACACCATTCCAGAGATGAAACCGACAAAGATGGCAGAAACACTGGCGAACGTGACCGGTGCGTTGAAGAAGACCAGACCACTAATGGCAATCGGTAACTTGTTGAGGGCACCAACCATCGAGTAGGTGGTAGAAGAGGTGACTCGTACACACCACGCACTGCAGTACGAGATGAAAATGCTGCTGAGGCCGGTGAAAACCATTGCTGCGATCATGGGCCACTGGCGTCCTGGTGGGAAGTTGCGTGCGATATTGGCGGCGGACCAATCCTCAACTACCAATGAGCAGATGATGAGGACCGGAAGAGACAGAAGGTTGTTGTAGTACATGGCTGTTGTCAATCGTCAGCATTTGCAAGAGCAGAGACCTGGGGTATGTTATTATTACTCACTGTCGAAATCCTTGAAGTTCGTCAGCTTGATACGCTTGCGCATGCCGAGAACGTAACCAGCAGAGCAAATGCAATTCGCGCCCATCCAGAGGTATCCCAAGTTCAAGGTCGAAATGGCATCTGAGTCGGTACTGCCAGAGAGTGCGTGCGAGATGTCCGCCCAGGCGGCAATGACACTGCTAAGTACCATCAAACCGAAACTGAGCAGGGCCATTGGTGTGACCGATCCTCCAAACCACAACACCTCGCCGTATGCAATTAAGATGATGGTCAAATTCTTGAAGATCGTGTAGACTGGAATACTGAGGAATTGAAGCGCCTTCATTGACGTGTAGATCATACCGACGAGGAGAATGGAAACGGGAAACCATTTCTTGGCCTCCTCGGTATTGAAGTCACGGTACGTGATCGATCCGAGGGCTTTGGCGGAGGAGATGGCGGCGATACAGACAGCAGACTAAAGTTGGTCAATACACCTGTTAAAAGTACTGAGATTCGTACCTTTCGGCTAGCTTACCTGGACAACCAGCAACACAAATGGAAGGTTGAATCCTGTGCCATTCACCATGTATTTGTTCGATACGGTCATCAGAATACTGCTGCCACAGTACGACAGAACAGCCAGCACGGGGCTGTTCAGGTCGAGGGCTTTGCTGCTTGTGGATTGAGGCATGATTGCTGGAGATGCCTCGCGCGAAGGTGGAAGGGAGAAGTTCTCGTTGAGTTTCGCAGTTTCGGCCAATTCAATCTCTTCTTCGTATTCCGTCTTTTTGCCCTCGCTCATCGTGTTGAGGACGGTGGACAGAGCAGACGACAGGGCGCGATTGGCGCGGCTGGTAAGGGGTGAATGGGCCTGATTCCAGGGTCGACTTGGGCCCAAGGAAGATTTGACGCCTACGAAGGTAGTCGTGGTGACGGTGTTATGCGCACGAAGCGCAGGAGAAAAGAGTGTCGCGGGTTGTGTGTTGAAGTCGATGAGGAGAGAAGAAGCTTTGCGGCGCAAAAGATTATTATCAGTCTGTTCGAAACCAAAAAGCTGTCCGATGAGAGGAGATTGGCCGCGCTATCATTAATAACGTGGAAGAAGTGCACAAGTATCCCCACAGGATCGCTTGCAACAAACTGGGGCGGGCTGGGACCGCGCGACCCGTCAAATACGGCATGCGAACGCTGATCAATTGCCCGCATCTCCCAGCTGGTATGGATCGGCGGAAGGAAGCGAGCCCTGGAGCACGCCCTTCCGAGGTCGAGCGAGGTGGTGGTTTGTGCTTCCAATTTGACTGCGTTCTATGATTTTAATCTCCTGGTGTACAGTAGATAAACGCCGTGAAGGACCCTCCAGTATGGGTTCCGGTGTGATTGCTTCGATGCCCATTCACCCACATGTGTGCATTTCTACGTTATCGTTGATCATCTGGCTGATCAGACTACACATGGGCGGGAATTGACATGGTCGCAAGATATAGAAATCGGAAGGCGTGCACCGTACAAGATATTACCATGCATGTGTATATCGCTGGATGTAAAGAGGATCGTGTGTTCCAAGGTTGCCTTCCATCATGTCCCGGAGATCCATCAAACAGTATGGTCAATCTGATGCCCAATTTCCAGAGCGCAATACCTATCTCGGGCCAACAGAAATTATGGCAATGATAACCAGGGGCTCAACAATTTTGAATGGCGGCTGTGGCGCACTTGCATAATTCGTTTGTGCCTTAGGACTCGGACATTCCCTACCTGTTTCGGCAGCCTCACATTGAAGAATGGCGCACAACCCACTGACATCTCAAGACTTCAACAACATGGTTCTTGACGAAAGCGTTGCAAAGGTGCTTGACAGCCGCCTGTCGCAGGAGGATGATGAGGACGAGGATGCGCTCATCGCCGAACTGGAGGAGGCGGACGATGCCGCCTTCACTGCTTTGCGCGAGCGTCGTCTCGAACAACTACATTCTGAGATTACACGTGCCAAGACAATGAGAGAGACCTCACACGGTACCTACTCTGAAATCAAGGATGAGAAAGAATTGATGGAAATCACGACATCAACAAAGCTCTGCGTTGTACATTTTATGAAGCCAGATTTCAATCGCTGTCGAATCATGGACGAGAAACTGAGAGGACTCACATCCAAGCACTTTGACACACGCTTCGTGAGCATCAACGTAGAAAATGCATCCTTTCTGGTGGTGAAGTTAGGCATTCAAGTACTGCCCTGTGTCATCTCATTCATTGACGGCGTTGGTGTGGACCGTATTATCGGCTTCGAGGGGATCGGCTACAAGCCAGATTCATTTACGGCCAGTGAGCTCGAGGCGCGGCTGCTTGCTTGTGGTGTCCTGGTCAGAGCCAAAATGAACAAGGATGATGATCGTCGAAGGATGGTCACAGAGCAAAAGGAAGAGGATGTCAACGACGATGATTGGGATTAAATTCGGGCTCAGTCGACTTCCGCTCTTCAATGCTCGCCTGCGATGCCTGTCAGAGAAACATGAGCGACTGAGCCAAGCGAAAGTCGCTTTGGCGTTCTGCCAAATGGTGCAGAGTTCACAGCCAGAAGGCAATGGAATTGTCGTCAATATGATGCGAAGGTTCTTCTCGAATGTGCTTCTCCTGATGATATGCTTGTTGCGGAATTGATTTTCTGATCACAAGAAATTTGGTCGTGTCAAAAACATTCATGGATTGTTCTAGTTTCCAGAAGTAAGCTCGGCCTGAGACCTACGGTTGCGTTCACACGCACGTCTTCGACAAAAGGAAATACGTAGTGCGCACACATGCATTGCGAAATAAGCCCGTCTCCCGTCAAGCTGTTTTATATTTACGACGGATGCAAACCAAGCACGAAGGCATGTATTCGGGCGGTGTGTACAGTGTTCTGTCCACGTGCAGCACCTTCAACAGAATGATCGCAGTGGAGCAGAGCAACAGGGGGCGTTCGCGAATAATCTGTACGTGCAGTCCGGGAAGACGGTGGATGATGTTCACTTCATGACGGACGGAGCATCCGATATCACGACAAATTTTGATATCGTATTAAACGATAACTCTCAGACCAGATAGCCGCGATCATTGTGTGAACAACCGCTATTGGTGCATGTGAAGATCCAGTGTAAAAGAAATGCACCCACAACATCATCTTGCAGTGGAAAACGACCTGGAACCGTTCCGCATTGTCCATGTTGAGAGGGAGATTGATCCAGTCCCAAGCGCATCTCAATCTCTCATCATCAAATTTCATCTTCAAAGCTTGAAGTTCTCTTTGACGCTGGCCAGAAATACATGCATCTATTCCTCAAACGTTGTTGATGGAAGGTTAGCAACTCCCTCTCCATATTGTAACTCACGGCTGTATAACATTGTAACATTCGATGTTCTTACGAATATGAAAGCTGGGCATGGCCCAGTCAGGATGATGTCACACCAATAAATTTGGCAGGGAAAGAGGCTCAATTTCTGTTTTTGGACACGTGCCACATTGTCACGCCTCATGGTCATATCGCGAATGCATTTCTTCCGTGACGATTCAGCAACAAACATACCGCGACAATTTCCCGGTCGCATTATGGGAATTATTGCCTTCTCTTCGGCAAGTATTTGCAACGTAGCGACGGAAAATGCTACGACAACGCTATGGCTATCGATAACGTCCTGAGAGGGCTGCTCCGTTTTTGTCTATGCTTCTTCGTTCTGCTCCGTGGCGGTGAAGCCCAAGTCGCTGTTCACGATGGACCCATGGACTCGGTCAACGATGATCGCAGATCAAGTGTCAAGCAATCATTCGATGCTACCTCTGTCATGTTTCATGACGCTCTTAATCGTGCAGCTTCGGCAGCTGCAACTTGTCCAACAACCATCAGCAATTATATCACATATACCAGCCCACAGTCGTGTATGAGCATAGATTACGTAGCCACCCCGACGTCGATCTCGAGTTATGATTTCCGGAGCTCTACAGAGAGTACACAGTATGCAACAAATACAGTCGATTCAATCACATCATCCGGATCTCCATCCATAAGCATTCCCTCTGAACGCGAAATTCTCGGCGCGTCAATCTCGGAGCAACCTCGCCCTGTCGAGAGTGCGAACCCTGCGATTGCAAGTTCTCAATCTCTCACACATATAGCATTATTGGAAGAAGAAGACCTTGAGTCGCCACTAGATAATGCAAATTTTCTATCATTTGAAGAATGGAAGGTTCAAAATCTAGTCAAGGCAGGCCAATCGCCAGAGCATGTCGGCCGTGGCCAGGCAATCAACATCAACAGACCTCGACCGGATCTCACCAATGCATTGGATGCTCTTGGAGATGAGGGCGAGATCAATCTCGATTTCACGGGCTTTGGAAGCGGAGCTAGTCCCACAGTCCCGATCGCCGCGCAAAGGGACGCCATGGCGGCTTTTGAGATCTCTGACAGCGAGCATGCATCGCCGCCCGCCCTCACCGTACGATCGAAAGATGCAGGCAAAACGTGCAAAGAAAGAACCAACTATGCCTCATTCGACTGTGCCGCCACCGCATTGAAATCGAATAAAGAGTGCAAGTCAGCATCTGCGATTTTGGTGGAGAACAAAGACAGCTACCTACTAAACAAATGCTCTGCAGAAAATAAATTCATCATCATAGAGCTTTGCGATGACATCTTGGTCGACACTGTCGTGCTTGCAAACTATGAATTCTTCAGTTCAAGTTTCCGTCACTTCCGAGTCTCGGTGTCGGATCGATATCCTGTCAAGATTGAAAAATGGAAAGACCTCGGGACGTACGAAGCTCGGAACACCCGCGAGATTCAGGCATTCTTGGTGCAGAATCCGCTTATATGGGCGAGGTATCTGCGAATCGAATTTTTGACACATTACGGTAACGAGTACTACTGCCCTGTAAGCTTGCTCCGAGTGCATGGCACTACCATGTTGGAGGAATTCAGGCATCAAGAAGACGCTGCCAGAGGCGATGAAGAGGAGGCCACTCAGGAGGCGGCGATCGTTCTCACAGCTATTGAAGATGCAAGCTCTGTCCACATCTCAAACGGCGCCGTAGAAGGCAGCACCGAAGCACCATTGCAGAATGAGAAGCAGGATTCTTCCGACATAGGTGTCGGACGAGATGTTCCTGCGGACACCAGCGCTGCTGCCACAGCCACCGTGACCGTCACAAATGGCACCATTAGCGAGCCCAGCCAGCCAGCAAACGATGGTTTCGTAACTTCTAGCAGCACTCGCATTCCGATAGACAACCTGAACACGACTTGCGAGGCCATTGAGGTCGCACGTGCTTCAAGTCCAGGAGTGGCGGCGCCAGCAACAGAAACAACAATAACAACAGTAGCAGCAACAATATTGCAACAAGCTAACTCGAAAGAGGGGGTGACAGGCCAGAATAAAAGCAAGACAGTCAGCTCAGTGCCAACCTCAGCGGCGACTCGAGCGACCGAGTCATCAACAGCGACCTCACAAAAGTCTCCGACAGCTTCTTCGTCAACCATAAGTAGTGCACAAGCATCATCAAAATCACAGGGGTCCGCACCAATTTCAAATTCAACGACTGCGTCAAGTGGTTCCAAGTCTGCGAATCACACTATCCCGACTACAAACACAAATCGGACTGCAAGCGCGACGGTGGTGAGCTCGCAGCCGCCACAACAATCTACACAGGAGTCGTTCTTCAAGTCCGTTCATAAACGCCTGCAACAATTAGAGAGCAACAGTACTCTAAGCCTGAAGTACATAGAAGAACAATCCCGAATCCTAAGAGACGCATTCACCAAAGTCGAGAAACGCCAAGTTTCTACTACTTCAAATTTCCTGGCGAACCTCAACCAGACGGTCATCTCTGAGCTACAAGGACTACGTACAGCATATGATCAGCTATGGCAAAGCACAGTCATTGAGTTGGAGGGACAACGACAACTTAGTCAGCACGAAATGCTGGCCATGAGCGCTCGTCTCACCATGGTGGCCGACGAGCTCGTCTGGCAGAAGCGCATGGGAATTTTGCAATCGACCTTGCTGCTTTTATGTTTGGCCCTCGTGCTATTCGGTCGCACAAGCAACAATGGCTACCTTGAGATGCCGATCATGCAACAAATGATGAATCGCTCGACGGCCGCCTTACGGACTAGCTGGGAGTCTCCGCCCGGGAGCCCCTCGCCGGAGAGTCGCAGTCCGGTAAGCCTGTTTCGACAGAAGCTCTGGCGAGCTAGTCCGGAGCCGATGAGTGAGAATCTCACCGACTCGGACAAGGAGGGTTTGGAAGTTCGACTTGAGCCGCCGACACCTTCAAGTCAGCTCAGCGCGCAGAGTGAGGACGAAGATGATGACTCAGACCAGAATGGGCCAGCTGATGGACTGGAGACCCAGCACGACGCAATGACTCACATCGATGCGCTTGCGGATATGGGGCCCAAATATGATGATATCCGAGCGACTGAAGCTCCCGAGATGATTCCTAGACTATCCGAGAATACCTGAGGGTATGGCTCCTGACATGCAGATGGCTTGTTACATTACATAAATTTAATACATGAAAGGTATCCTACACAAGCAGTGTCACCTCGTGCGTAATCCTCGTGAAGCTCAAGCAGCATCGGCATGATCATGGCAATCCCGATCACGGGATATTTGATGACTCAGAAAAATTCCCTCAAAGCTACGATGTAGCGCGAGCATCAGCCGGCGATGCCACTTCCTCGGTCGCATCCCCATCACCCCTGATGTGCTGCCATGCAGCAAGGAGGACAAGACTTCCAAAGGTAACACCGATGATGGCTCTGCCTCGAGCGCCCTGTTTGGCTTTGAGCTCTTCGTTTGAGCCGAGGATGGTGACAGCATTCTTCAAATAAGCATAGCTGAGACCACTCCAGGCAGTGGTCGCCGCTACCAGGTACTGGAAGTATGTTAAGCCAAGATTGAGGTGAGCTGCGTCCAAGTGGATTGCGTTCAAGGCTCCAGCGCCATGAGCACTGGCCGTAATTACGGGCAGGGCTAGCGTCGAGCCGATAAGGACGAGCTGTAGAAAGGTATTGTATTTCGACACGGTGGTTGGGTGGACTTCGGCGGAAGGGAGGGAGAAGTCCCAGTATCGCATCATGGTCTTTGGAGGTGGCAACGAGGCATATCGGTAGTAAAATGCCGCAATTCCAAGTGCGGCGTCTCGACCTAAAATGAGTGTCGCCAGGTACGCTTTTGATGACGAGTCAGCACGACTCTCTGGCGAGCGAGTAAACTAATAAACACTTTCAGTGGGAAATGGGTGAAACGCGATCTACTCACCAGGTATAGCACCCTTGATTGCCAAAGTCACCGTCACAATGATCATGAGTGCCTTATCCGCCATCGGGTCAATCACGCTCCCTGCAACGGTCTGCAGTTTCCATCGGCGAGCCATCCACCCATCAACGAGGTCAGTAATTCCCGCATAGGCAAAGAGGGCCAGCGCCCACGTATGTTGATCGTGTAGTAGAAGATATGCTGTTGCAGGAGCGGCAATGAGGCGCGTGACGGTCAAGAAATTGGGGAGATTGTAGATGTTCTCATGAGGTGTGATGTTTTCGAGTGAAGATCGAACTTTTGCTCCCAGCTCCGTGGTCCGCGTCCGAGCAGCGTCGAGAAGCGCTGCGGGCGTCGATGCTAATTTTGATGAGGACGAATTCTTCGATGGCGTCTTCGTTCCAAAGGACTATTAGTGTTTTGCTTGCAGGTGACCTCTTCTGGGTCATGAAACGGAAGTCCGGGCTCACCTTTCCAAGCTCTGCATGCGTGGGCGACGCAGACTTCTCTGAAACATCTCTTTCAGAATGATTTGATGCAAAACGAAGGTTATGAATATGTGTATTCGCCGACAATTTGGCACATCTTCTTTACGTCAGCGCGATGGATTCTGGGACGGATATTAAAATCTAACCTTGTAAGAATTGGGAATGTGCGATTTTGTGGGCTCGAAAAACGATCGATGAACAGTGAAGTCGATCTCGCGCTTATTTTTCGAGACGATGTCTGTGCATACGGTGTGAGGAAAGATGTTGTAGATGCCAGGCGCCGGCAGGCCGTCAAGCGATGCATCGTGTGTGCACCCCGCAGGACTGCTATTTTTCGACTTTGAAGAAGCTTCAAGTTTCTCTAGTCCACAACCCAGGTGCGGAGCATCAACCCAAATTTCACCAAATGTGAAGTTCCTGGTGATGATATGGTTGTTGAATGCTACCGGACAGCTCAATGGAGAGACTCCGCCAGAAATGGTGCTTCGGACGGGTTGAAATTTGCTTGAACGGCTTGAGAGCCGACGCGCAAGACAGACTTCTCGATCTGTCGTAATATCAGCGAATGATCTCCCGCTCGGGTAGACGACGAGCCGCTCGTGATGTCTCCTTGAACGATATTTGCTGTGCTGATGAAAATGTCTCTGTCCAACTACGATGAATTTGGCTCACGCGATCGAGAGATGGACTTGCCGACGTGTGGTGGTGGGAGACGTGACGTCGGATGACAATGCAATTCTGCCCCGAACGCGCTGGTGATACGGCCGGCGAACCCCTTTCGGCATAAATCTTTCACGATGCACGCGAAAATTGGTCCAGTACACTGGATAATAATTTGTTGTCGCATTCAGTCGCACATACTTCAGGACAAATATTCGGGTATTTTGCGATATGTACCGCTATGCCACGAGTTTATTTGGGCAACATGAGGATATGTATGGCAAAGGTTTTTCGCGTTTCTCTTAAATTGTTATTACCGCTATCTCGTGGAAATGAACCGTATACGCTTCCCACCGATTCTCGAACTCCTGTGTCTATTCTGTCTTTCACCATTCTCCGATTTTGTTCTGGCCCGAGTTCCCAGTCCCCTCTATTTCTAGGATGCGGCCCCAAGGCCTACTGCGCGACATGCGCGAAGTGATATTTTTGATCCTCTGATGGGTTTCCAAATCGTGGTCTGCATCCTGATGCCGATTGGGGTATGAGCCAATTTCTCCGGTGGAGGCGACGGTAATGGTATTTGCAACAGATTCGAGTCGGAAGCATCCAAATGATGGAGTGCACGTGACGAGCAGCATTATGTAGACATCTGGCTTCACTTTGAGGCTTCTGGTATGAAGCAGAGCGCGCTGCTTTTGTCCAAAGCGATGCTAGGATCGCATGCTATTTCCAATGTTGTAGGTGTCGAAACTTGCGGTCCAGGCGCATTCGACACCACACGGCGAGCCGACGTCGGTCAATTTCGACGTGAGCGAGCTTCTTTCTAAACATACGGCTCACGTGGGAAGCTCGAACCATTCGTTTGTTAAGTGCTGAGGAATGCCCATAAGGGTTCCTATTCTTGCTGGATTCAGGACACGTAATTGCCAGCACTCTGGACGGTGGCTTCGCTGACGGCGCGGAAAGGTTGCGTGCTGGGGTTGTATCCATAGCTCTGTGCGCTCGAGACCTGCGGCGGTTGTGGCGCATATGATGAGGCGTTGCTTATTCCCAGTCCTGCCATGTCGTTTGCAGAGTGCCCCGAAGGCGCGGCGTACGATGCCGAACGATACGACATGTGGGAGTTCTGCATTTGTGAGTTCGGATCTTGGCCGAGCGATTGGCTCGATGGATTATGATGTGAAGGATGTGAAGGCTCCATCGACGCGTGTGGTGAATGCGCAACAGCACTCTGGGAAGCACTATGAACTCCATAATTCTGAGGTGGAGATCGTAACGGATATTGTTGTGATGGGGCGGTGCTATAGATAGGCTGAACTTGACTATTGGTGGGAGGACTGCTCATGCTCGGGCCGCTATACGATTGGTGCCGCCCACTCGCAGAGCTCATGGAACCGAACGTTGATGACGCAGACGCGACGGGTGTCTGATAATGTGATTGTATCATGGAAGGTGTCGTCGATACTGATCCACTCCTCTGCATCCCTTGTTGCTGATATGTGTTCGAGTATTGACCTCCGTACGACATCGTCTGTGGAGTCGATGATTGTCCCTCCACCTTCGCTACTGTTGTCGGAGTGTTCTGATCGGGCGCTTTTCCTGGGTAGTATGCTGGCGCGTACGTCGGTCCTGCGTTGTACGGTGGATGTTGTGTGTAGGGACTCGCGCTGGCAGACGCTTGCTGAGGCTGCCACGAGGTACCCGTCATGCCTCCATAAACAGCTGCGCCAGTCGTGGTAGGCATATTGTACATGCCTGCTCCGTACTGAGGCTGCCCAAAGCTGTATGTCCCTGGCCGTACACCAAAGGGTCCGCCTTGCACCGAGTTATACATGACTGATGGATGTGGGTTCATGTGGCCGTCAAGCGCATATTGATCCGATTCGTCGATTGGTGCCCTGAAGTTCTGTTTGCAGTAAAGATCGGGCCGAATTGTCAACGATGCAAGACGCTGGTCCTGGTTCGGGCGCGGGAGAAGGTTGGCCTTGACGTCTTCTACTTTGTAGTATGAGACCATGTGATGCGAGATTCCGTTGATGCTCACGCTCATGGTCTTCTTGACGAGACCATCAGGGCGAAACCCATAGCTGTCGACCAGTGATCCAATCAACGATCGTTCCAGTTCCTTGTCCGCGTCTGCACCAGAACCATCGGTTGGCTTGCTGTCTGCGCCCGCCTCCTGGATCGGTGGTGAGATCGGAGTTGGGAGCTCATGCTCGGTGACCTCTGAACTCCGACGCGGATATGGCTCTCCTGGCGCACTTGATCGTTTGCGTTTCATTGCACGTTTCTTTTCTCCTGGCGGAAAGGGCTTTTCTAATTCCCGATAGATGAGGAAGTTACCAAGGATGCGACTGGGACTCCATGCAACGCCGTCAGTCCACCGCTTGATGCCAGAAGCATTCTCTTCGTAAATGAAGATGCTGCCACTCTTGATCAACGAACTCCGCTCCCGATCGTGGGGTCTTCGTGGCACGTGGTGCAGCTTCCCGCTGAGACAAGCTTCGAATAAGATCAGGCCGTCCATGCTATTGTGAACAAAGCCGTGAAAGGTAGGGACCAGAGGCCCAGCACCACCGCCGCTCATGTTTGCGATTCAATCACCACTTTCGCTGAGATGTTCGCGATTGCAGACAGTCTAGATCGGAGTTTGTTCGCACAGCTGTCAAGATTCAACGCAGGTAGGAATAGAAGCGAACACAGTCAGATTTGCGGGACCAGAGCAAGCGCTTTTGCGCTCGATGAACAAGGCTTTATTATGTCATGTAGTCTTCGAAACTTCCTGTGATTTGAATCGCTGCGCGATGTGTAGATGTTGTACAGATGATCGCGAAGCGGAGTCCGGACCAAACCTCAGAGCGCAGTTAACGACGTGCTGAAAGATGATCGACTTTGGATTGCGTTCACAACGTCCCGGTCGATGATGAGTGTGGATATGGATACAGGCGTATGAGGACAGCGCGTAAGGGCGTGCAACAGTGGGAGCGTGATGTTTTCGGAGTTCGATATAGTTGCGGAAGGTTAAAGGCAAGTTAAAGCGAAGGTTCGAAGAATGTCTTGTACCTGGCTGGCGCCCGGAAGATAATAGCCGACACTTGGAGGTCGCCGGCGTAGCAGATAGCGAAGAGAGTTTCGGCTTGGAAGAAGGTTGAAAGTTTGAACAAGTTCTGTGAGAGAGAAGGATCAAGCAGGTACCGGCGGCGGGATCTGTGCTGATCAATGTTCCGAGACGGCAGATCGATGGCCCTTGTAAAAGTCGTAGCTCAAATAATATGAGAAGAGACGGAGTGTAGACCAAGCGGGCACCGATAAACGTGCAGAGTCCAACGATGGTCCGCGCGGTGGATGATGCGCGCTCTTTGTGGATGAGGAAAAGGGAAAGCATGTGACGAAAGGATCACTACGATGGTAACAGCAGGGACGGCGACATCAACAAGGAGCAGAGCGACGATGGTGTGAATGAGCGTGTCAAT
The DNA here is from genome assembly GCF_010015565.1 of Dissoconium aciculare CBS 342.82. NCBI lineage: Eukaryota > Fungi > Ascomycota > Dothideomycetes > Mycosphaerellales > Dissoconiaceae > Dissoconium > Dissoconium aciculare. Next base: position 517,246 of record NW_022984956.1, on the reverse strand, counting down.
CTCACTGAAGAGAGCAATGATTGCGAATACGGACTAGAGGGCAGCAAGGCAGCGGACGATGGCCGTGATCCATAATGATAGTCGTGCGTGTGCTGTCAGAGCTAGGGCCCCTCCCTAGTAGGAAAGCCATTGGGGTCTGAGCCAAACAGAACGTAGATAGGAGCGGGTAGAATTAAAACGTTCGTCAGAAAACCGTTTTACTTCTGCTGCTGCTGACGACAAAGGGTGGTGATCATGATGGTGATGGGACTGAGGAGGAGGAGGCGGCGGCGGCGGAGGAGGAGGATGGACGGCAGGAAGGAGGGTGTGCGGAGGAGGGTTAGAGAGAGGAATAGTTGCCTCACGCTATTTCGAGGTGTGTGTGGTGTATCTCTGGCTGAACTGGTTGTGGATTATTATGTGTGCAAGGATGCGCTGATAGAGTGATGATGAGTGACTATGAGAAACGTGCGAAGTGACACAAAGTAGCCATTGTGTATACGACCGATACGTGCACACTCATCGCCGCATTCCATCCAGTTCGATTTGATGGGGGCCGTGGATATGTGGATGTGAATGTGCATGCATGTCCCGGTGTGTGGTGGTGTTTTGAGAGTATGTGCGCGTCCTCGGGGTGTGTGTGGTGGGTGCCCGACCCGTGAGTGTGCGCGCGCAGCAGTTCTAGGCGGATGCGCCGGAGCTGGGACCACCGACCAAATGCGTAGTAGGCGCGGACGTCGATTAGTTGGACAACACTAAAACGAAGGCCTGTCGCTGGTCGTCTGAGGATCGTGGTTCGCCTGCTGCTACCACTTTCATTACTGCAGTCCAGCATCAATTTCGACAGAATTGGAACCACATCTGTACTAATTCTGACCCGACTGATGCTGGATCTGTCCGGCGCTCTACTTCGGACATGGGCCGTCGTTTTGACAATGCGTCGTTAGGACTGACAGACAGCGGACTAGTGGCCTGTAGTATCGAATCGACGGAAGATGCCTTTTGCCTATTCGATCGCACATGTCGCTCAGTTTGGTCGAAAGAATATCCGTTAGCCATCGTGCGCGCGTTTCCGAGCCCGCATCTGAAACGAAAGTTTCCTTGACATCGTCCATATCAGCGGGTTTGGCAGCCGGTTCATCGCCGTTTGTTCGAAGCAATTGGCAATGGCCGCTGTGCGAATGGGCGCGTTAGGAACCGCAGCGATGTGACCAGGATTCAGAGTGGGGTTCATCTGCTTCTGGTGCGGGCTGAGCAGAAGCAGGGCTCGTCAGCAGCGGGAAACGGTTGTCCTGATAAAGGGCGAGAAACAACAACGTTCGGGCTTCGTTCGTGTCGAATAACTGACGGGATGAGCTGACGCTCAGCTGGAAGCACGGCCACGACGACTGTATCGCGCTGTAGCTCGTCACCTCGTTAATTCCGGTGAACTCGGTCTTGGTCGTCGACCATGTCAGTTGGTCGCTCATCGTACCGCGTTATGAGATTCAAAGATGGCAACATCATTTGTCAGAGGAGTCGCTGGGAGTGTCCGTTGGGGTCTTTGCTCGCCGGAATTAAGACCGCGGGATGCAGATCAGAGGCTCCACAGCGAACACGTTGTCCCCGTCGACCACGGGTGCCCGTCGCTCCATATGGATCTACAAAGTAGAATTCTATCCGTCACGATGTGATGTTCAAACACAGGGCGATTGCCATAAAGAGTAAATGCTCGCTCTGGACGTCCGTCGCGCGCGTACCAAGACGACGCCAGGAGGGATTCCTGCCTGGCAATGATGAATACCTCGTGACATTCGAGCTGTCTTCGATCTCACATCAAGATACCGTTAACGGCATGGAAGCGAACATTCTCCGCTCATAGTCCACTGTGCCTGATCATGGTCTCCTGATCGAAAGTTCGAGCCCGAGCGTTGTTTTACATGTTCCAGGTAGGCGTCAAGGAGACGCGGCCTTCGAAGCCCAGCGAAGTCATCCGCCTTTCTCATTCTTCCGGCCCTGCCCAGCATGTGGTATACATTGCTCCATAGAACAACCACGCAGTGGTTACATTGGATCTGCAGATCTGCTTCTACGGATGCCGCCGAAGATTACTGGGCAAATTCTCGCACTGATTTGGCATTATTTCCCAATTTCGGTGTGAGTTTTCGTACCGAACACAACTTCAGAACCCTGGAGCCTCGAGCGACGTCGATTATCAGAAGGTCGTGCCTTGCTGCGTCAGACGTACTGATAGCGGCCGCCCGTGAGCCAATCAACACTCCAGAGTGCAGCACCCATACTCCTAGGCGATTTTCAAAAGGTCCATGACTTGCAGAAATGGCCTCAGCAAGCCAGTGATGTACTGTTCCCGCATGCATCCCCATGCAATAGATATTGCAAGGCCCGCCTGTCATTCATCCAAATGCTACATGTCCACATTCCGCTCAGCTGCGTGCATGCGTGCTTTCGTCAAAATGCGTACACAGCGCTGCCACGACCTGCAGAATCGATCGCCGATACTGTGTTTGATCAAGGGCTTCTCTGATGAACAGGCACCACATTATGACGCGCAACGCAATGCCGCGATCTCGGTGTCTCTCACAACCATGCCATCTCCCTCCTGCGGCACAATCTACAACCATCTCCGTAGCGCTCCGCCCTAGCAGACATTGTTGGAGTGACGACGTGCGCTAGCTTGCTGCGCGGCTGGAGCCCGTGCATGTGGAACTTCCGGGTGGATACAGGCTTGCCCGGCGACAATCCTGCTGATCCTACAGTATCACTTGACAGTGGTTGATGTCTCTTGTGAGATCAAGATATGGCACAAGGAGAGACATCGGAGATGACGAACGATGTGATGTTTTGCACTCCGTTTATCCTTATGCGCCGTGATGAGGTGCCACAGTATTTGCTGGGGGCACAATACATCGTCGGCCCTCGGAAGACAACATATTTCAAACGCATACGTTGTAGCGCAACTTCACCATCGAGCCGCCACCGCCCCAATACCTGCATGCAGCCACCATCCACTTCTGGCGCTGTTTGACAGTAGAGGGCAAAGGTGGAATTTTGGATTGGTTGTATTTTGGCACGTCTGGATAGAGAGTGTGCTGAGATCATCATCCTTGCAGATCCGGAGCACTCGACCCGTGAATCACTGTAAGCAACGCTCTTCCCACGACCATGAGTCCATAACCCTGCGGTGCCCATCTCACCAGGCAGCCATGTCTCTATCTCGATTCTTTGCCCATGCAATGCTCGACAGCTGTTGCATCAAAGTCTATACCTAATGTCAATTAGACTGTTTGTTATCAGATCCGCCTTGTGGATAGATTCCGATGTGTTTCCCGTACGGCGAATCATGAAAGCGCCTCTCCGGTATCTTCGGAGATGCCGAGGGAGGTAAACTGACTGCTCAGACCATTTGCGCAACGGGCGCAACCTCAGACCGTCAAGGGACTCTCAACCGCGGCTCGATGCCGACTGAGATACTCTGCACTGTGCCGGTCCACAAGACATTCGTGGGAGCTGGCACCTGCCACAACATCTCGAGCCATGCGCTCCCAGTGCTTGTGCAAGCTGAGAGATACCAGATCTGACCTGCACGATCAACGGGCAATCTTCACGAATGTACTGAGTTATGCGAGTTCGAGGAATCGGTGCACACGAGTGTCGTCGCGGTACAGCGTTCTGCACTTCCGACTTGCTTTCGAGCTTATTGCGCCTGGGAGATCTGGGGTCTCAGTTTGACCGGCGAACCAGACGGCTTGGGTAAGGCGGCGCAAGGGTCTGATCTGTGCGTCTGTTGAAAGTCCCGCAACTTTCGTGGCCGCTGCTGCTGTTACGCTACGCAATGTGTTTGCGATGAAGCACAAGCTTTTGTGATCTAACCATACTCCTGTCGTGTTCACATCCAGAGCGTCTTGAAACATCCCTCGAGGCTCAGCTCATCACCAACAGCCTAGGACCATCCGGCCTTGCCGGAGTACATGACAGCTGTTTACAAGCGGGTGAGTGGCGTCCAATTGCTGGGTGTTGGTCTCTGGCGAAGTATGCACTGCTCTCGACTCATGGGTGTCGGCCTGAAATCCATTCAGGAATGACGGACCAACGTTACCTGCAGGTTTTGTGGATTAGGGTGTGGACAAAAGTGACTTAGGCGTGGGAGAAGCTCTGATCACACGGCATAATCCGACGATGGGTGGCCCACGCTCGAGCAAGTCTGGAACTCGGGCCTAAAGTGCCGCCAGGTTCCTATGCCCCTGCAATCCGCTGTGTGACACTTGCTGTACTGGAGACAACCAGTAGATAGATAGCAGCGTCCACATACAGATCTCGCCGCGCGCGCAAACCTTACCAGACGTGTACAAGACGCGGTCGCGTCACTCGCGTGGAATAAATGCACTTCGCTCGACCATCATGTGGCCTTCCAATGGCCGACTGCATGGCAGTCCTGCCGATGGATAGCAATCGCATGTGAATCAGACCGGGCTCTGCTGAAGATGCAACAGGCTGCCAGGACAGGTCCTACGCCACTCTGATTGCAATTAGATGCCAGGATAAGTCATTAAAGATGTCCTCATGCATCTGATGCAACCACCAGGCTGACGATACGGAAATCAGCGCAAACAGCGCCGAAGAGTGTTGAATGCTCTAATTACTGGACGCCGCTGGTGGTGTCGTCATTGCAAGCGTGAAATTGTTGGACTGGCGGACGGCAGCACTCAACCTCTGATTTCGGCGTTGATCCCGCTAGCCACTGGGCGACAAAGTGACAAGCCCGAGGCCATTAGTTCATGCAGGCATTCTAGGCACACGGACGTCTACCATGATTATTTACTCGGTCGAGCATGGTGATATCAAATCAGTTCAACGGGAAGAGACTGTAATGTGTGTGTGTGTGCACACACGTTGTGTATCTCCCGGCATGAGCGCAGCTATGTCGAGCATATCACGATCCATCAGCCGCTGCACAAATGCTTCATGGATCGAAGACTAAGCGAAGATCAAGTCGATCAGATAAATCCTCGATGTTGCCATGCAGAGCCTGAGACCGAAACTGATCGTGTTTTCGGGCAAACATGACCAACCCTCCTCTCCCACCTCGGCCCACAAGGGTTGCCTTTACCAGATATTTATCATCTTACGAGCAGCATGGAGTGATCGCGGGACAATGAGCAAGTGTGTGTCGACGATGCGCAAAACCTGGCGTTGAAGAAAAGCGTCACCACTCTGGGGGCGGGACTTGCGCTTAGCTTCAAGGAATGTCTCTGTCTCTGTGCTTTGGCCTTTGACCTTCAGCCGAGGCTCTGGAAATTCTCTCCCGTCACTGGTGGAAGGCATTGGCTGGAATAATGCCTTCAATATTCGTGCCGGTGCGACAAAAGTGTCGCCGGTACGCGCATATGTCGTACGACGCTCTTGCTCATCCATTTTCCTTTTACGACTTGACAGAGCATTGTTGTCTGCGATGATAACTATCTTTACTCAAGCCTATAGACAAAGCCCAGAAAACGCCACTGTTTCAGAGTTCAACGGTCGCAGTCGCCCACAAGTTTTCCTCTTTGTTTGATGATTGATGAAGACCTCCCACTCTTTTACACACCGTGCATCAAAACGGCCACCGGCATAGCCTGTTGGGAGAAATGAAATGATCTGACGGATGATGGCGCTATTCAAGGGACAGAAGGGTGGGTGTGCCTTGCGCCAATCTAACACCACCACGATCACCACCCACATCCACACAACGACTGTGCACCTGCGTATATACACATGTGACATCCCTCAAGGTACCGGTATATACTAAGGATTCTTACGTATTAGGGATTAGCCGGGCTTGTCTGTGGGCGGAAAGTTGATCTCGTCCGATGGTTTTGCCTTAGACCTGTCATTCCAAACTCAAACTCAATTGCTGCCGCGTTGTTGGAGATATGCGGCTCGAATACTGTGTTAAGGAAAGCAAACATCAGGCGGCGAGCACCTGGCTGTGAGTAAATGGAAGTCTCTCGCCGGTCGAAACAACGCCGCCATCATCCTCATCGCTGTGTATCTCGAAAAGAATGGCTCGGCCTGCATGCGCAACATGGGGACTTCACGTCCGCGTGGACATCCATCCACGGCCGGCCTGAAGAACCTCTACTGCCTCCCGCACAGCCTCGGGTCCGTTCGTATCAATCAAACTCCTGTAGAGGCAGATGAGGACTCATGAGCATGCACAATGATCAAAGCCACAAATGACAAGAGATTAACAGTGATGATGTGAAATACTTCTTCCCAACCCGCTCCACCTCCCCACTTGCGCCACCATCGCCGTCTCCCAACAGTCGCTGATCACCCGGCCGCAGACGCAAATCTCCCCTCCAAGCCTTGTTGAGCCGCAAAACCAGGGCCGCCTCGGCACGATTTTCAATTCCACACAGCATCATCGCTGGAGACGTCCTCCGAAGATTTGCCTTCAACGGGCGGAAGGACGTGCACCTACAATATGTCATACATGCAAAACAATACACACACCGACGCTCACCGAGCGCTTCCTGGTTCGATCCATATGAGATAGTTATCGGCTTCACGTGTACAGTATTGTCTACGTGCCCACGTTGAAAGACGAGCAGCCCCGTTCAAGATAGTCGGGGCAGTTACAAGAGTCCTCGGAATGATTTCGGGAACTTCCCTTCACCGCCATTCAAACCCATGCTTGTCATCGTCCATCCCCGCTGCCGTTTACAACAAACAAGCTCTCGAGGTAAGCCATGCCTCGAGGTGGATTAATTACGAGACTTTAAGAGAGGTGTCGTATACGAGTTCATCTTAGGTCTGGACTTGACGAGGGAAGAGGTACATGCAGTGCAAGGGTACGTATCTCGTCGCACGTCGATCATTTTGCGCCCCGTGGCGGCGCGGCGGCGCGCGTCCACGTCCATGTATCTCGGCCCGCTCACTCCAGGAAACATTTCGTTCCGAGTCTGGACCTACCTGTCGGAGCGGAGAAGACATGGGCGACCTTTGTCATCGCTGCACCGCATATTGGTCACATACTGGGTCGCGACGATGATATTGCGCAGATGTAGATGCTGCTCGACACGTCACGGAGTTCCGATACAACGAACGCGAAAAATGGAGAGTAAATTCATCTGTCACGATACCACTCGAATTTACACTATAGGTCATGGTGGTCGTCGTGATTGGAACATGTTTGATCACTCTGCGCATGTTTGCTCTGGCATCCGCTTTGATCTTGTAGTCTTATACATATGCGAATCCTGTACATATAATCTCGCTACCAAAAACCAAAGCCGTTAATCAGAACACATGCGCGCGAAAGCGGCTTGAGGCTCGTCCCTGAGAGTAACATATTGTTCAGTATTGGTGTGGTGGCTTCTTTTCTTCAGAGCAGACCGTCTACCATCTCAGAGCACTTCATCGAAATTCTCCATAGCTGTGTCTGCTGCTGCAGGTGGCTCTTCCAAAGGACCGACGACCTGTTCTCCAACGATCGCTTCCTCCACCGCGGCCTTCCGTCGCCAGACCCGTGCCCAGTGGACGCCCCAGCGCATAATCAATTCGTTCTCGGATTCAGAGCCATCGAACCGTTCAATCATTTGATCTTGTGCACCCGAGGCAACCGAGGCTACGGTATCTTCGATCGTGGCGAAGAGATCTCGCATGCCAGTGCGCTCTCGCGGGAGTGCCTCGTCAATCTGTTTTCGCTGCTCGAAAGATAGATTGGTATTGTTGCGCTCGCGCAACACTTGTCGTACGCGATTTGTAACCTTGAACATTGTGATGGCTATCATCTCGTAGATCTGTGATGAGGCTAGCACGCGTCCACGACTGATGTTGTCTTGCAACGCCCATTGAATCACCGACATAGGAGTGATGATGGTGTAATTGAGCAACTTGTCGACAATGTTGACTGCTGTGCCGGGATGGTCCGACCAAAAGTCCACAACTGAAGCAATGATCTGCCGACGAGCAGGTTCTGACTTTTGGCCGATTTCGAGCAAACGTTCTTTGCAACGATCGATTGTGGACAAAACGTGAGACAAGGACTTAGATCCTATGCTGAGTATTGCGGTCATATAGATATCGGTACTGGGTACGAGGGGATCTGTAACGCCTAGAGAAGTCGCTTGCTCGTGAACAGAGTCGAGCACTTTCTGTACTTCGTCCTCGGGCGTTTTCTTCTTGAGCATGGCGAGAACTTCGCGACCTTCTTTCGCGTAAGGCGTCTCATCAGCAGCAAACTTGAAATCCGGCATGTCCTTCTCCTTGCTGGCCGGAATGAGCGGGTGATAGGCAGGTGGTAGCGTCTCCCGGATGCGCTTGGCGAATGAGAGGCGAATTTCTTTATCAAGTACGCCATTAATAAATGCTTTGCGAGGTTGCAGGTCGGAGGCGATAAGCTCCGGAATCCTGTGATCAATTAGCATTCAAATAACTCAACTTGACGCGTTCTTGAGGAATCCTCACCATTCAGTCCACTTCCATCTGAACTCGAAATTGCTCAAGTGATGCGCAAACCAGTCCATAAATCGATACATGAGCTCCATGTCCATCGTGTCAATGTTGCGGAAGAGAAAGCGAATGGCCCGGCCTAAGCTGGGGGCAATTGCAGCTGGCGAAATCTTGCATGATTCAGTGATCAGAGAGTGATAATACACGAGGCGGTGCTCGGGCTGAGGAAGCTGAAATATTTGCGAGAACACCGCGTCGATGATGACATCCTCTGGCTTCCAAGTAGGTCTACCCTCTTGCAGCTCCCGCAGTTTGTCGAAAGTGGTCGATCGCTTGACGAACGTATCTTTGGCCCAGAAGCAGTCAATCTCGTTCAGAAACTTTGCAACGATGTTCCTGTTGAAGTCAAGGATATTGATAGTATCCACGACAGCGTCACGAAGCAACGAAGCTGCGATATTCGAGGTTGATGGCACAGATTCGATATCTTGATCGGCGAAGAGGGAGAAGTAGATCTCAGGCAACAGGGGCTTGGTCCCTGCATCGATCTCACTGGGAACCTCGATAGCCGGGAACTGTAGCTTTGCAAAGTCATTCGCACTGCTATCGCCATTGGCATTTGCCTCGGTTCCACTCTCCTGTCCGGAAGTTTTGTGGCTGAGCTGGAATACCCTAGGAATACAAGCGAGCTTCCATTCACTTGCTTGTTCGCCAACAAGCTGGGCCTGCAAAAGAGAGATGACACTAGCGCAAGCCATCGGCCTGCTTTCCTGCGACCCTTCTGATACTGGGTATGGGTCGACCAAAGCTTCTAGCGTAGAACTTGTCGATGCAATGATGTCCGTCTTTTCCAGCAGTTCAGCTACCTTCGCTTCGAGATCCGTCGTTCGTGCACGCTGGGCCTCGAGGGGTTTTGTAGTGTCCGCAGCGGATGCTAACAAGTATGGAATGGTCAGGAGGATGATCTTGACAAGCTCAAGACCGACAGACTGTCAAGAAAACATCGTGTCAGCGGGCGTATAGCCATCAAAGGATCCATCATAGCCTTACATCTTCTGAGGAGGCGGTTTGCAAGTCCGCGGCTCGGCTGAATAGCTCATCGAGTATTGGCATAATGCCGTCAGTCTCGTACAGCCGCGTCAAGCACGCCAGAAACCTCAATAGAAGCTTGAACTCTCGCCATGAACCTGCGTTGAGGGCAGCTTGGGTCTGCTCGCCAGCCTTGGTGATGATATCCTGTGCGATTTCTAACTTTTCCACATTGGCATACAGCACCACAGCAGCAACGAACGGAATCTTGAACGGCTGCTCAACCACGAGTTTCAGGATTACAGTGATGAATGTGTTCTTTACATATTCATCGCCGTAATTATCTGCAGCGAGTTTGGCGAGGTTGGCAGCAACTTCGTGTGGCAGGCGACCGTGATCTTCCGCAATCTCCAAAAGACCTCTCTTCAGTCGACTTCCTGGTGGAGGCTCCTGTCGTGATCGTGGATGGCGCGCGCCTTCGCCATCATCGTCGTCGTCTTTATGCGACGAATGTCAGCATCAAACGGAATGGATAGAATGGGGAATGATGATCTTGTGGTGCTTACCTCGACCACGTTTGCGCTTGTGAAAGCTGCGACCACCGCCGCCGCCGCCACCTCCATGATTACGTCCGCGATGGCTATCACGCCTGTCGTCATCGTCTGCCATTGTAGCGTTGAAAAAAATGGGCAATGGGTGATGTGGATAGAAGTGCAATGGTGGACTTCGAAGCTGTCCAATTTACGCAGGCTGCGCGCGTCACTTTCAGGCATGGACATCTGCAAGACGCGAACTTCGTGCTGCGGCTCGACCCGTGGTTCCATCCGACTGACGCAACAGGTCTTTAGGGTTGGCTTCTGATCACAAGGCTGCAGCTGTGCAAGAACATTTTGTGATTACTCTATGATTGATTAGACATCCTCTCCACTACATCAAGCGAACATCTTGGGCTCGGCGCAAGTATTGAATGCTTACCATTCCGTTCCGCCAAGTGTTGTGAAACCAACCACAAAGTCATTCCCTCAGTGCGCAAACATGCCCGCCATCCGAACGTCAAAGAATCGCAAGCCACCACCAGATGGCTTCGAAGACATCGAAGACACGCTTCTCGAATTCGCCAACAAAATGAAAGACGCCGAAAATGCAAGCCACGAAGGCAAGAAGAAGCATGAAATGCTCTGGCCTGTCTTTCAAATTACTCACCAGCGTATGTACCTATTATCGTGAAACATCATTTTCATACCGGAATGATTGCCACACGGCTATCGTGTATGGCTTCTTCTGGATGAAGAAAAAACATCATTTGCGACCCGGGCTCAGAAATGGGCCAGAAAGGTGAGAGAGAGGCCGTCGATGGACTTTGACCTTCGATCTCCCCGAATGGTGCCATGCTGGACCCACGCGATCTTTCATGCTGACCAATCCTGTCATGCTTAGGGTCGCGGTATATCTACGATCTCTACTACGAGAAAGAGGCCATCAGTAAAGCGCTCTACGACTGGCTGCTCAAGAATGGCTATGCTGACGCCAATCTCATCGCCAAATGGAAGAAACAAGGCTACGAGAAGGTAAGCACACTTATCAAAGCTTTTCACATACATATGTACTGACTCCTTCTGTAAAGCTTTGTTGTCTCCGCTGCATCCAGACCAAAGAGACGAACTTCAACAGCACCTGTATCTGCCGTGTGCCGCGAGAACAGCTCAAGGCGGACCAGGAGATCCAGTGCGTGAGCTGTGGGTGCCGAGGCTGCTCGAGCGGTGATTGAAGACCGTCCTCCACAACCGAGCGCGAACGGGACGATGAGTACCTTCCACCCCTCAAAATTGTGGATCCTCCTTATGCGGGCCAAGCCATTCATACAGGCCAACCTACGAGTAATTCACTCACCCGAAATCGCATTGGAAAGTCCTCGCGAGAATTTGATATTTGAAGATGACGGTATGCCTCCACCGAACGCTGTGGTGAGGGGGGTGGGCCAGCCTGCCTTATGGATATGGATATCGCTGGCTCAACAAATGTTCCAATAGGAATGTTGCCATCTGTTTTCTCTTGGACAATCATCGCGGCTGACCATAGGACGGAGACGAAGATTCCGACATGGTAAGGAAGAAAAGGTAGCACAACAACGCAAGATTTCGTCTGACTGTTACAATGAGAATTCAAAATCGACGAAAGAATGACCACCTTCTCCATGTGTGCCTGTCTCTCCCCTCGCGAAAATTTACCCCGTCTCGCTTCCCCCAAAAATAGAGAATCCACGAATACCGCTCCCAAGGCCATCCTTTGCAGAACAAGACGCCCACGAAAATTAGCATACAGACTTCGATGAATATGGATTCATATCCCAAATCACACTACGTTAATTGTTCATGACCATCGCTCAAGGCCCAATGAAAAGACACTTGTCCCAGCTATCAGCTTGCTATACATCGCATGAGGCGTCAGCATGGTACATTCCAATATCTGTTGCGCCGATGGAAGAAGATGGGAGCCTTACCGGGAAATAACACGCCCTGGTGAAGCAGAGGATGCAAACCGGGACGTTGTCGAGGCGCTGAATCCCATGTGAGCAATTGCGGCCTTTCCCCTGGAGTGTCCTGGCGATGTTCGACAAGCTTATCTCGACTTCGAAGAACATACCTTGACGACTTTGGATTCGTCCGCAGGTAGTGCGGCGACCTGACCGGCCATGATGCTCATGGCGAACAGGGCAACGTAGCTTGTGAAGAGCATGTTTGAGTTCGAGATCGAGTTACACCAGATTAATTGGAAAACGATGCTATGTACGAGAAGGCTGGGCAGGATATCGCAGGACTACGACGTCCTCTTATAGATGTGCTCCTCTGATCATCTTCTACGCCTTTATCATCTTCCAACTGCTGCTTTGCTTCGATACGGGACAGGCTGTTGTCCACTTCGACGGGGTGGAAAGAGCCGAGGCCCATCGGCGATATCCACACAGAGATGTACTGTCTCCAGCACAGAGACAGTACGTGCAAATCCTACAATCTGCAGCATCGCGAAAGCCCTAAGTATGAGGATACCTGTCTATGACCGAATACCTCTACCCAACACGCAGACAAAGTGATCTCGTGGCGGGGAATCACATCGCGATGCGTACAAACGATGGGAGGAAGCATGCAGGCACGTGGCGGGGTGTCAAGCCACACATCAGAAACCCGGACCAATCCCGCGACAGTAGAGGGCGAAGAAGAAGTATAAGAATCACGGATCGTGATTTCTAAGGATATACAAATTAATAAAGTGATTGATACCTAGGCAGTCGTACCGAATGTACAGATCGGTCAAGATGTCCTTTTCTATGGGGAAAGCTTGATTCCAACCTCTCCTGGATCGCGTAGCGTAGACGCGATTGCAAACAGCGCTGAGCCAGGCTTGCCTTTTCTCTGACTCTTCGCTTCTTCCTCTTCATCTTAGCAAAACGCATGCACACATGCCTTCTCTTGAATTGATTTGACCTGCACCAATTTTCTCTTTCGATACATGTAGCCACCGTCTCAAAAGTTCTCCGAATAGAAAAGCCCTTTTATCTATCGTACACAAACTCCTCTTGGTGGATTCGTATATTTACGCCCAATGACGATGCTGTTCACGGAGCTGTGAAGGAACGTCCCACATGCCGTCCCTGCCCATTTTGCATCAGTAATCATAGGGTCCAGTTCATCCAACCTCGCCGTCGATGACAGCAAGTCGTTGGCTGATGGTCTTGGCCTTTTTGCTGATGCCCTTGCGCTTCTTCAAAACAGCTCCGCTGTCGCCGCTGGGCGTTGCGGCGCCAGAGTGCTCGTGAGATGTTCCGTCGTCGAAGGATCCTTCGCCTATAGCACGGGTTTTTGTCAGTATTGATGGAAAACCACAAAAATCCATGCAGGCGCTAAAAAGGTGACCCTGGGGATCATCCTGCGGCTGGGGCGAACTCACCTTCGTGGTACATATCGTCCATGCTGACTTCTTTCCCACCCTTGCGCGCGCCAGGCGCAATTCCCGACTTGCGCTTCTTGGCTTTACCTCCAAGACCGTTGGCCGCATCAGCTGCGGCCTTGGCCTCTTCCATAAGGACTTCTGCCTCGCGACGTTCGATGGCAGCTGCTTGGTCGTCGTCTGCAAGCCACATGGCCATCTCCTTGGTGCGATTGTTCTCACGAGAGCGATTGTTGAAGTCAATGTTGGCGCCACCGGCTTGTCCGGAAATGACGACGCGCTGGACTTCTTCCTTCTGCAACGCACGTTTGCGGATGCGCTCCTCGATGGTGCCGCGGGTGATAAGACGGTATACAGTAACTTGACGAGTTTGACCGAGACGATGGGCGCGGTCCATGGCTTGAGAATCGATGGTCGGATTCCAATCGGAGTCGTAAAAGATGACGGTATCGGCGGCGACCAAATTGATACCGAGACCACCCGCACGGGTAGACAAGAGAAAGACGAAGATCTCGGGTGTGCTCTGGAAGGCGGCTACAGTATCACGGCGATCTTCGAGCTTGGTGGAACCGTCCAGTCGGCAGTATTTGTAGCCGCGGTAGGTGAGGTACTCTTCCATAAGATCGATCATGCGAGTCATCTGGAAGTAAAGCAGTACGCGATGACCACCTTCCTTTAATTCACGTAGTAGACGGTCCAATGTCGCCAGCTTACCGGAGTCGGTCACAAAGCGACGCATACTGGGAACCTCAATCTTGGTATACCGCTGCTTATTCGAGGCGGGTTTGGGCAAGAGATTCGTCATCGGGAATTTTGAGGGTGGCACCTTCGATTGCAGCAAAGCCATCTCGGTGTTTGCATCGACGGGATACAACGCACGGCGCAGAGGCACATTGAAGAATGATGTCTCTCTTTCGATAGAAGTACGCTCGCTCGGGCATACGAGCTCGACTGGCGGCGCTGAAGCACGGGGCAGATAGCATGTTTCAATCACGCTGTAGCCCTTCTCTGCCATCCCGTCTTGCGCAATATTGAAGAGCTTGCCCATGTGGCCCTCCACTGTAGCTTTGACGAGTGAAGTCCGTGAATTGCGATCGACAATATTGAGCATGTTTCTGAGCGGAGTGTATCCCGCGTTCTCCTTGTCGTCTTCATCGTCGTAGGCAACTTGAAGCTTGTCAAGGCGGTTGCCCTTTGCTTTGAGGGCTAAAGCGCGATCGAACAAGGAGCTTCGTGCCGTCCGCGTGAGGTCGTTAGAAGTCTGGTTGTCAACAAATCGCAGCCATGCAAAAGCTCCATTGCTCCGACTGCTGTCTTGAATATTCTTGCTGTTCCAGACATTGAGCTCTCTGTGTAGCCAGCGATTTCGCCAGCCGGCCTTGGAGTTTCCAGGCCCAGCGACGTCGAGCCTGCCAGGATCTTCGCCAAGCATCTTCGGAAGCCATAATTCGATAAGACTGCGGGAGCTATATGCGACATCCACATTCTGGCCCTCACGCATGAAAGAGGCAGTTTCGGCCCAGGAAGACATGGACATCGGGCTCCAGATCTCTGCACGCTCAAACAAATCCGGATGATTGCAGACTTTTCGGAATTGCATGACCAAGTTCATGAGTGTCGCAGTATCCTGGTCATCACCACCGGCGGCCTTTTCGATGAGATCCATGAAGCTGATCTTGTTGCGCAGGTTGGTGTAGTATGCGCGCTGGCGATACGTCAAATCGCAGAAGATGTCCAATTCGATCTTATCGCCCAGCTCCTTTTGTACATGTTTCTTGACACGCCGCAGCATGAACGGTTTGAGAATCATGTGCAGACGGCGCAGTTGGTCCTCATTAAGCTTCGTGTTAGATTGCGCATGATTCTCAATGTCCTTGGAGAACCATTCAGAAAACTCGTCGTGACTGTCGAACAGCGAAGGCATGATGAAATGTAGAAGTGCCCACAATTCTTGCATGTTGTTTTGAATAGGTGTACCAGTAAGCAGGAGACGGTTGCGACAATGGAAGCCAAGCAGCGACTTCCAACGGGACGATTGAGACGACTTGATCGCCTGCGCTTCGTCGAGAATCATGTATTGCCACTTGACCTTCTGGAAGTACGCAGCGTCTTGCACGACTAGCTGATACGACGTGATGAGAACATGGAAAGGACTGTCGCGGCTGTAGGTGATGTGTTTTCGATCCCAAAACTTGCGCAGTACTTTGCGATCTTTGGCTGAACCCCAGTAGGGCAGTGTCTTGATGGTCGGTACGAATTTGGCGATTTCCTGCTGCCAGTTGTGCAACGTACTGGCCGGCGCGATGACAAGGAAAGGGCCCCAGATATCGTGCACTTCCGCAAGATACGCCATGACGGAGATAGACTGAACCGTCTTTCCGAGACCCATTTCGTCTGCTAGAATACCGTTGATACCTTGCTCGTATAAGTTGACCAGCCAGTTGAGACCCTTAAGCTGATACTCCTTGAGCTGGCATGTAAGTAACTTGGGCTGCTCCACATCCATGCTCTGCAAAGAAGTCGGGTTCTGGAAGTTGAGCTCGCCTTCGTCCATACTGGCTTGGGCATCGCTGATGGCAGCACCATCGGACTGGGGATTGTTGAAGGCTCGAGCACGGTCCTGGGCTTCTTGAATGGCATTTTGTGCGTTGGCCATCGCGGCCTGCTGTAATGCCGACTCGTCCTCGGCATCAAAGTCGAGATCCTCAAAGTTCGTGACCTTGGCCTTGAGATTCGCGGCAGAATCTGGCAAGTTGATGACGTGCTTCGCGTTCGGGTCATCGGAGACTTTGTCATCGCTGGTTTCGACAGGGCCGGTCCCGTTTCCGCTGCGCTCAATCTCATCGGTCTTGACCTTCTTGCCAATGAAATGAGAGTACAGCTCCGTCTGGGAGATCAAGAAATTGAGCTTCCGCTTCTGTCTATTGGCTTCACGGTCGGCTTCTGCGCGCCGGGCCTTCTCCAGTTCCTGCTTCTCGGCCACCTTTCTGCCTTCTCTCTCGTCGCGTTCATTGCGCTTCCAGAAGCCGAGCATCTCTCTCATCGCACGCTTGGCACGAGCAGCGATATCCTTGGTACCCTTGTTAGTTCGCTGTTGCCAACGTTTGGCTTCCTTGGACGCCAGTTGAGCAGTTTTGCGAGCATTCGACTGTTTCGTGTCGTAGCTGCTGTTCTTGATGCGAATAATCTTTGGCATACTGTTCTTGGCGATTTCGCGGGTGATCTGCTCGTAAATCTGGTTGTACCCCTTGCTCTCAAATCTAGCCATGCCTACGAGACCAGCGGTGGGTGCAACATCAAGCAACCCGGGAAGCCCATCACTAAAGGCCTCGGAGTTCTCCCGAGATCTTCGGTCAGTATAGCTCGCCAATCTCTCTTCTTCTTTAGGAGCAATGACAGGGAGATCTTGACCCTGGTCAATGATGCTCTGCGCCAGACGAGCATTCTCCTTTTCTGCAAGCTTCTGCTCTTTGCTCTTTCGCGCACGACCTGTCCCGGCAGCGGCATTGCGCCCGCCCCTTTTCTTACCTGGGGCGACTTCTGGCGTGCCTATGTCTTCGCCTCCTTCCTTTTGGCTTCCAGAATAGAACGACGTCATGAGACCGCCGTCCAGAGCAACATCTTGTTCCTTGGATTTCTGCGCAGCAGCATGATGCGGTGATTCGTGACGCGGTTCCTTCGAAGGTATGATGCCTTGCAAACGATTCTGCGTGTCTCGAATCTTTTTCTCGTGTCGTTGAATTTCCTTTTCAATCCGCAGTCTCTCATCGTCGTCTGTAGTTGTGGCTAGAATTTGTAAGGCCTCGTCGCGCTTGATCTGCTCATCTGCGATGGCCTTCTCGCGCCGTCGCTTGCGCTGTTGGTCCTTTTTGCGCTCTTTGTCCTCTTCGATCTCTTTAAGACGAACCTCTTCGACCACTTCCTGCTCGTGCTTGTCGACATATGCGAACTTCTCCCACTCTGCTGCGTAGTAGAAGTGATCGTGTTGAGTCTGGAACGCGGCTCTTCTCCGACGCTTGCGCTTATAGTCCTCCTCAGCTTCCAGCTCCAACGCATGTTTACGACGGTACTCAAGCCAGTCACTCCGTGCAGCAGCGAATTCCTCGGTAAGCTCTTCAGCGTCCGATAGATCGGCGTTTTCGATTTCCAAGTATGCAGCCTCTGTTCCTTCGGCACTCAAGCCTGGAGGTCCAGACAAGCCCATTCTTGCCAAGGACTGCGCGTCGTCCATTGCATCATTTGCTTTCTCGAGTGTGGCTGCGGCGGCCGCTGCTGCCTTTTCTTGTTTGCGGCTGGAAGCAGAGCTCCGTGACGACTCTTTGCCTTCTTGCTTGACTTTTGAAGCAGCCGATGCACGCTCCTTTTTGCGAGATGCTTTTGTTGGCGCGACCGGGGTAGGCGCGGGTTCTGGGACCGGCGCCGCTGGAGGTGGAGGTGGAGGTGGTACGGCCTCAGCGATTGCAGGCGCAGGAGCGGGTGAAGGGGCGCGCGCCGGCGGCTGTGCTGGCTTGGGAACAGGTGATGGCGGTGCTGCACTGTCCGAAAGAAGATTCATCATCGACATAGGGTTGGTGCTCCTGGGCGGCGCGGCAGCTGGCACCGTCGAATCGACACTGGCTGTGTGGGAATGGCCCCCGTTGCTGCGAGGCGGTTCGCGGTGGACAATCGGTGACCGCACATCGACAATTGTTGACGATGCCGGTGGCGCATGTGAAGACATGTATGGCAATGGAGGCGATGCGTGATTCGACTGTTGACCATATCCAGATCGCACGTCGATACTCTGCCCGTTAGGAAATGCCGGCGCCAATTGAGGGTGATCGGGATGCACTCGGGGCTGCTCAATTAGTTAGTGTCAGTGACCAAGTGTCCATGTTAGGCTGTCTTTCACTAACCTGCACAGGCGAACGAGGAAGGTAGGTTGCGGCGGTTATATTCGCTCGTGCCTCACTTGTGGGATCGTAGTAGCTCGATGTTGGTCTATCACGAACAGCGGAGGGTGATCGAACAAGTGGCTGACGTGTAGGTGACGGCGGCATGCTCCGCTGATAGAAATTTGGCGATGGCAACACTCCGTTGTAGGATCCTGATCGATGGCGAGCGTGCGGATCGGCAGGTGAATATGGAATGTAGGCGTGTACCTGTGATGGCGAGTGTCGTGGGCCCGGAGTGGGCGGAGCGCCGTGTCCGTCCATGCTGTGCGTCGCCGCGGAGGAGACGGGTTATTTTCACTGATCGTAATATTCGAGCCGTCTCTTTTATCATGCCATTCCGATCATTTATCCATCGGTTCAGCAATCAAGTACGGTCGGTTGTGCCTTGCGTCGCGAGCCTGGAATTGACTAAAAAGCGGACGAATTCGAGTTGTATCGCGGCGTGGACGAATATCTTATCATCAGAGAGCGCGAGCGCAAACGTGTCGATGGGATAGCAGACGTGGCACGCCGCGTCGTTATTGGCGTGTGTAGTGGAGATGGCAAAGAGGATGATGCTGGGCTCTGGCCGTTGACGAGCAGCAACGATCTTGTCTGCCGTCAAATGTGCTTGGCGTACGACGTGTCGGCTGTAGACTCAAGGTAAGAAATGAGGCTATTTGTGGTAGGGCGGTGATGATGAGTTTGGTATATGGTAAGAGGAATGGTGGAAGGAATGAAAAGCGACGATGGCGACGGTGAGCGGGATGCTGCTGCTGCTGCTGGCTGGCCGGTCTGGTTATGAACGTGCAAGCTTTGAGCATACATTCGACTCGCTTGCCGACGAGGCGACGAATCCCAGCATCCACCATCCCAGGGCTGCGCATAGTGGATTATCACTATCTATAATTACCGTACCTCATCCAGTTTATACAGCATTGTCTATTATACACGAATCATCATTCCGTACTATATGAATTTAGTCTGTCAATTGTTAGTGAATATTTGTTCGGCTATGATAATTTGCCAGCGTTTGTGTTCGGCATGGACGATAATCTCAAAGTTTGTTCGATTCCGTGGGCATTTGCTGCGCTTTCGTTGGATTCCTCAGCCATTGCAACACGAGAAAACACGTCGCAGCGCGCACACGCGCAGGGCAGACGTCACACACTTCATGACTAATGCCGCCATATTCGGTAGCTGGAGTGGTGTACTTGATATAAAAATATGTGCCTTTTTTATGATTCTGCGATGTTATTGCGACGAGACGTTTCAGAAGAATTGACCTTGTGAAGTGCAAGTCGTGGGTGTTGATAGGGTCGGGTGGGAAGAGCGGCATTATCATCATCATCATCGTTGGGTCTGATGAGTCTCATCCCTCTTTCTTCGGGGCTTTTCTTCTCCTGCGCCTCTCTCTCTCCTCGCCGCCCGCTGTAGCGCAATCTGTACTGTAGACCAAACCAGCCAAGCGTGATCCGGCCAGCTTTTGGACGGTTCTCCCTGGTCTGTGGTGTACTTGATGCAGTATACAGTACGCAGCACAACTTTTCCCTGTTGGGGACTTCAGCCAGTTGCTGTTGGCTTGCAATATTACTAAGTACAGCCCTGGAGTACAACCTTGAATGGGCGGGCAATGTCCGTCTACTTGCGGGTACTGAGAGTGTGGATTCTGTTGCAGCAGTTCCGCCTCTCTAATCCCCAATTGACAACAGCACGCCTTGCATGTCCAGGGCTGTCTTTGTGTGCTCACTGGCAGCTTCATTTTAGAGACTACATCTCACGTGACATTAGGCACAGATGCGCGCAAACCAAAGTCTTTCCTTGGCCGTGGTACAATATGGTTGTGTGTTATCAAGATTATTGGACACAGGGACTGAGGTAATAGCTGCGCCGTGATGAACATGTAAATGCGCATTATCGACGATGATATAGCGCTGTATGTGAACCTGGGTACACACCCACATGTTGACGGAGCCAGCCGCCGGAATGGCCGCATTACGCCTGTCCCGCGGTCCCGGCGGCTTCCAAGACCAATCGGCTCTAGCGCAAAAAGCCGATAACAGAGATCTTTTATCCAGGATCGCAAAGAAAGTTTTGGCGTCGGCGAAAAGTTGAGATTCATCACACAAAAGGTCGCCCGATTGGAAACATATCCGCAATGGCGTCCGTTTACAAATCCGTGTCGAAAACAAAGACAAATGGCTCGGCGCGCGATGAAGATGCCGACAACAAACCAAAAAACCGACAGAGGTTGCTGATTCTAAGCTCAAGAGGTGTCACATACAGGTTAGTATCCAATGCAAACAAGCTCATGGTCGCCGAGAAAACAAAGGAGCGCTTTATACTGATTAACTTTACTGTGTACATAGACATCGCCATCTGCTGTCCGATCTACACTCCCTCCTCCCGCACAGTCGAAAAGACGCAAAACTCGACACCAAGACCCAACTGCATCAGCTGAACGAGCTCGCCGATCTTTACAACTGCAACAATGTCATGTTCTTCGAAGCGCGCAAGGGCAAGGATCTTTACATCTGGCTCAGCAAACCGCCGAACGGCCCAACCCTGAAAATGCACTGTCAAAACGTCCACACAATGGAAGAGCTGAATTTCACTGGCAACTGCCTCAGAGGCTCACGGCCAATCCTGAGCTTCGACAAAACGTTTGAGGAGAGTGCGCATTTGCGCGTGGTGAAGGAGCTGTTGACACACTCGTTCGGTGTCCCGCAGTCCAGTCGCAAAGTCAAGCCTTTTGTGGATCACGTCATGGGCTTCACGGTCGCAGGCGGTCGTGTATGGATTCGATGCTATCAAATCGCCGAAACCGAATCCGGCAAGAAAAAGCCAGCAGACGGGGCAGAAGATGATGGAGATGAGGAGAAGGCAGGCTCCGCAGCGAAACCCTCTACCACACTTCCCTCATCGAAAGCCAAGCCAGGAGAGACCGCCATTTCTCTTGTCGAGATCGGCCCGCGCCTCGTTCTGACGCCCATCGTCATCCTCGAAGGTAGTTTCGGTGGACCGGTCATCTACGAGAACAAGGAGTTCATCTCGCCAAACCAGGTATGTCCCGCAATCATCTGCGACAAAACTCAAGCTGTCCCAACATGCATACTGACCGTTCATTTTTTTTCTAGATCCGTTCTGACCTCCGTAAAAGCAAAGCTGGCCGATACAACCGCCGCGCCGAGGACACCAAAGGCCGCCAGGCACGACAGCGCGATCTCGGTCTTCGGTCTGGCGAAGGTCCGCGCGAAGTCGACGAGCTGGATTCTCGCGTTTTGTTCGCTTGAGAACATTTTGCTTTTTCTCTATATGCTGCGGTTTAGCGAGGGCGTTGCTGTTTTACATGGTCTCGTTTTGAGAATGGCCAGAGCGGCTGATAGACGATCTCTGTCCTCGGTCCGTTTTTGCATGTGTTGATAACGATGGGCGAATGTGCGCGATCGCGGCGGAGAAGGAACAACAACAAAGTGCATCTAGTCATACAGCAATCTGCGCGATGGGATGTGTTGAAACTTCAGAGATATGAAATCTATGTTGGCAAGAAACCCAGATCTAAAAAAAACCGTATTCGCCGTCAAATATCGTTTGTTACAAAGTCTATTGCATGACAACCTCATCAATTATTCGATAATTCATACAATCGCTAAATCCATGCCCTCATCGCTGCGCCTGGAAAAACCACCCATCCAAAAGAATCCGTAATACATTATAATTCTACTCGCATTTCCCCAATCACTGGATCCACGTCAAGCGTCTACTCATCCCAGCCGCCACGCCCGCTCCAATCGCTCCAATGAACAGACAAACTCCAATCCCACTCAAGCCCTCCGACTTGACCGCGGGCCCGCCGCCAAGCTCAGGACTCTTCCCAGGCTCGAGGATGGAGAAGACGACCCAACTAATCGCCGTGCCAACCAGCTGCGGTAATGTCGTGTAGATATTTAGGATACCGAGATAGATCCCTGAGAGCTCACCGGTGGACGTCACGGCGGCGGGGAGGGAGGCGTCGTGGAGGAGATGCAGGGCGTCGGAACTACCGCGGCCTCGGTGCGGGTCGTCATCGTCGGAATCGGAGTCGTCGCCGCCGTGGTTATGGAGGATGTGTAATTCCACAGAGTCGTTGGAGTTGCGGCGGTCGTTTCCGCTGGAGATGTCGTAGGAGGGGAGCGAGGAGCCGAGTTTGTTCACCTCAATCCCAATGAAGGTGCCGGTGGCGAGGCCATTGACAGCGGAGGGTAGGCCGCAGAGGGCGAGGATGAAGGTGGCGAAGCCAATGGATTTGACCGTCGGCGCGAAGAGCATCGATGCCATGAACATTAGGTTTCCCGCGGTCCAGGTATTCAACAGAGTGGGTTTTGAGCGGAGAAGGCGGCGGAGGAGGCGGCGCGGTCGAGAGATCGGTTGCGCATCGCTTAGGCGTCGACCACCTTTCGTTGTTCGTTGGTCGGCGGCCGCGGCGGATTCATCTGGATTGCGGATGATCCAGGGAAGCACGATCGAGGAGAGGAATGTGATGGTCGAAGAAGCGATCATAGCAGTGCTGCCAAGGCGGCCGACCAGCGTCAAGGCGTCTTCAATTGGATCTGTTGCTTTTCGTACGTGGCGAAGGTAAATCTCGCCGACCCATGTGCTTCCATAAAACATGAATGGAAACCAGCCGATCCACGCCCAAAATTGCACAAGACAAATGGCTTCTATTCTTGCTGGAACATTCGTCGATGCATGCCAGATCTGTCGGACGAGAGAGAATAGCTCTTTCCTGACGTTGCCTTGCATCATCTTACTCCTATGAATACGTCTGTTAGATTCCACATCGGCCAGAGAACAATCCATGTCCACGCTTACCCGTCCGAGACCAACACCCGTTCATGAACTGCGATGCATGTGATGCCTTGTGTAGTCGCCATTGCAAGAGCTGCAATCAAGCATACTTTCTTGAATTGTGTGTCGCCAATGAAATTGGGCAGAATGGCATTGAGGTCGAGTGCGCCGATGGCATAAACCAGCATGTGCCCGCTCCCAGCCATCCTGCCACCTAAAAATTATCAGGACATGTTTCATTTTAAGAATTGGGAGAAGTACCCGAATGGCGCTCACTTACACCATGCTGATCCAAGCTGTTGTTTCGAAGCTGGTAAAGTGTCGACAATCAGCGCGCGACATGTGGATTGTGCTAGCGATCTAGATGTCAGCATTCTCGCTTGCTGAGACTCAAACAAGGACGGTTGGCGACATACCGATATTTATGACGAAGTCTAGGATGTAGATATCCACGACCGCCAGGATGATGGCCATCTTCCGTTGCTGCAAGACAATCGAATTGTTACCAACCCGTCTCATCACCTTATTCATGTAACCCTCCATTCGATACTAACCTGCTCGGGATCCCGGAAGAAAATGCCCGCAATCTCTTTCGCCCATCCCAAGATCAACATGCAGATCGCGGATGAGATCGCGCCTGCCATCATGAAGGGTCTCCGCCGTCCGTACCTGCTCCGACTCTTATCTGAGATCATCCCTATGATCGGTTGTATCAGGAGTCCTCCCAATGGACCCGCCAGCCATACCAGTGATAGCCTACTCTTGCTGAGGCCCAGGGCGAGAAGATATGGTGTCGCATATGTCATTTCCGTTCTGTGATACCACGCAACAGTGTCAGCGGGTCTTGTCCTCATTCATTGCGCAGGTTGACCAATGTCTCTGCCCTCGCATGTTCTCCGAATGTCCACACGCCATATGCGCCCCAGCTTGTCTTTGCCATTCCAACACGTACTCACCCCCAACAGAACTGTAGCCCAATGAAGCTGAATGTGAGGAGGAACATGCGCATGAACTCGGTGGAGCCCATGACGCGCGGTTGGCCGGCCCATGATGATTTGTCGGGTGGCATTGTGAATGAGGCGTTGCTTTCGTCAGGACATTCGTTGCGCGATGATAATCAATTCGAGACCCAGGTTCGATGATTTACAGCTTGAGCGGCAATGCGCCGGCGATGCTAGGTGCTAACGAAGCGCAAGAGGTGTTGGAAATAGGACAATGTGGAAGTTGGAGGAATCTAGCTTAGTTGCGTGGATGAATGTCGTGGGATCAGTCCTGTAATTTGTGCCGTAGGCCTATCAAGGATGACAGTACAGCTGAGCTTTTGAATGACGGGCCACTGCTACACCTACTATCTCCCTCCTCTGCGTATGCTGAAGTACAATTCGTGTAAGGAGCGCGCAAACGTATCGCCTTGTTCCGAAGGCGATCCGATCGCCGTTGCCGTTACGACGTTTAGATTTGACTTGGATAGTATAGATATGCCAGCGATTGACTTTCTGGCTGGTGAACTTGACACGTCCCTCAGGCACATGGCACGCGACTCGGGGAAATTCGACGCGATCGAGCGAATTTGGCGGAGGGGCGCGTCCTACGTAATTGATGGGAATCAGCCCTCCACGTGCCATCCAACCGAAGAGAGAATTCCATTGGCGTCTGAACATTGAACTCCCAGACTTCATTAACCATTTTGCGTTGCGCCTAAGAATTCGACATGGACCAGTGGGCGGTGAACGGGCAGACTGGCACACCCTGTCGATGGTTCGAACTGATGAAGACGCGGAGATGATGAACACATCTTCACATCAGGCGGCGGTTCTTTGAGTCACGATGAACAAAAGCTCGATATCCAAGCAGAAGGTGTCGCGATAGGACCAAGTGGAGCAGGCAAAGACTTTTCAACACTCTGCCGTCTCCATCGGAGCGGTCGCATCAAGCGCAAATTGCATTGACTTGAACAATTCGTTTTTCATTTGGATCGTAAAGCAAGTCTAAAATATCCGGAGATGACAGTCATAGTCACGCACAGCTCTCACCGTGTGATCTCCTCCCAGTACCGCGCCATCTACTGAAGGTGGCCGTGAGGCTGCTGTTGGTTGGGATCGTACTGTTCATAGTCGCCGTAGTGCTGGTCGTAGAGGTTCTCGGCATTTTTCCTCGCATCGTGCTTGGCCCTCTCGCGGTCGATGAAGTCGGCACCCTTGGTCTCGGCGAGACGATCGACCTCGGCGGCAGCAAAGCCAGCAAGAAGCTCCTTGGCGAACGCATGGGAGACAGTCTTGCCTGTGATCATTGATCAGTACATGTTTCTTGAACAACGAAACAACACGCTTTATGAATGGGAGTGTCAATACACTTACCCTCCTTGCGCTGGTGGTCCTCGAAGACCTTCATGGCAGCGAAACCAGCGCCACCAGAAAGGAGCTCGTGGGAGAGCTCAGCCTTGTTGTCAGACTCATAGCTCTGTTGGTAGCTGTCACGACCCTCGTCTGATTGCTTCGGTCAGCAGATGTGGACAACTTCGTATGAGGTATCTATTGGTGCATACCCCAGCCGAACATGATGATTGATTTTGAGAAAGTTGAAGTTTGGTTGAGTGTAGTTTGAATAGATAGAGCAAGAAACACTGGGGATGGCAGATGCTAGAAACGAAGTAAGTTCGAGCAGTGGACAGCTCTCCTTATATACACCTCTAGAGCTCTAGTCATCAGTGTGATCGGGGTCACTGCCCCACTTCCACGACTATGCCACGACAACAAGGTGGACAGAGGTTTCACATTCCGGCGCCTTTGAAAGCGAAGGGACTGGACGTGCATTCAGTGTCGTAAGCTATTGCATCACATTCGTGGCGCATGCGGTATATCGATGGCAGCGAACCGATCTAAAACGAGGCAGCTGGGCCATGCTTGACTTGATCTGTATGGTCTACCATTGGCGCCGCCGCGTCAGCTACGACTATGATGTCGGCATGCTAGCTGTGTCCATGGCCGATGCCCGGCCCTCAAAGCTATCAACCGGAGGTGTTCACCCGCCAACGCCAAACAGGGTCCAGAGCTGTCGAGGCTCTCCTAATTCCATATACAACGCGCCAGGGTACCGACTGGGCTGTGCAATATCAAATATACACATCAATTTTGAAGCCCAATAAGCCACGCGTTAGCTTCTTTACCCAGGCACGGTCGCCAAAGATCGCAATAAATTGAGGAAGAAAGAGGAGGTTTCTCCCAAACGACCTTGAGAACGAAATGCAGATGATGTAATTCGCGTGACAGCAAGGGGAAACAACACGGACAAGGTTACTACATGCCAAGCATTGCGAAGCAATGTTAGTGCCTTGGTATACCACTCTTCGGATGAGCCATCGGTCGTAGTCCACAGGGGTACTCTAGATGACACTCGACTGTCGCCCACGAGTTGAACACATCGATCGACAGCAATGTACGTCCTCATGATCATTACATACAGCATTGCTCCGCTCTCATTATGATTCATCCTGTACCATCCATTGAGGGCTTGTATTCACGGCGCTTATTACAAGAAGCCAGAAATACGTAAATGACGTCGTCAAATTGATGCCTACCTAGGTAGGTACTGTAGCACGCACGGGGAATCGCGGCAAGAATCCCATCCGTGATGTGGCCTCAGGCATGCTTTTTCTCGAAACGAGCGGCTGAAGCTCCTGAATACACAAATGAGTAGACTCCAATACCGCTGACTTGCCGGATCCGCAACCCCGTTCAGTGTCTTTCATCACTTCCCAGTTTGGTCATCATCACTCTGGGCGTTGAGGTATGGCTCAACTTGAAGTTTACTACTGTGCATAGGCGAGCGAGGCGACAGTCCTGACGTGCCTGAATCTGTTACCATCACACCACTAAGATGTCTGCGAGGACTGATAGCAACACTAGTCAAGCTGACAACGGCAACAATCGCTGAATCGTTCCATCATGGGTCGACTTCCTACTGCAAGCGATCTGCCTGGAACACTTCAAGCTGATATCGTCCCTCGTACGTGATTGCATTCAATACCCACAACGCACTGTACACGGCCAAGCGGACGTGATTTATTCCTCCATGAAATTCGGACTTCCCATCGATCACGCGTCAGCGTCTAACTCGTACAGCTCCCAAAAATGACCAACCCACCAACGTCCTGGTCCTCCTCCACGGCCTCGGCGACACCAAACTCTCCTTCACACGTCTCGGCCAGCAACTAAACCTTCCCGAAACCGCATGCATCTCCGTGCAAGGCCCCAAGAACGTCCTCGACCTGGGAGGTTTCCACTGGGGCGATGACATCCTATTCGATTCCAACACAGGTGGGCTGGACTCCGATGCTGGGTTCCGCGAGACGCTTGCCCTCTTGACGCAGCTCGTCGATGAGGTGCTCGTGGCGAAATGCGGATACAAGTATCGCGAGATTGTCCTGTTAGGCTTTGGACAGGGAGGTATGGCGGCGTTGAGGTTGGCTGGTAAGTTTTGTCATCTGTTCATTCTCTTCTCCTACAGTGCATCAAGATCATGTGATTGTCAGGCTCGAAAATTTGTAGGAAAATTTCACTAACTGGCTTTCAAGTCGCTTTGCACTCATCAGCCTCAGCTCAACAGTCTCCCTCCATCTCAAAAGAATTCGGCGGAGTAATCAGCATCGGCGCCGCCTTACCCTCCGACGCGCCCGCCTCACTCGACCCGCTCTGCAAAACTCCCATCCTTGTCTGCGCCGGCTCAGACCAGTCCTCGGTCACACCCTCCTCCGAGGATAAATTGAAGCGGAATTTCGAATTTGTGGAAGTGAGGCGCTATCGAAAACCCGGGGATTCCATGCCCAGCAATCGCGATGAGATGATGCCGATTATGCAGTTCTTCTCGAGAAGATTAAGGAGTGTGAAGGGTGTACCGGAGGGCAGTATCGAGGTCTCGTGATGCTGGTCGCAAAATGGAAGGAGAGAAGACGAATTATGAATTATGTGTCTATCATTACCGCTCAATCTGAGACTGAATTTGTTTCGAGTCACTCTTGACACGCTAGAACTAGACTGTCGCTTCGGTCTCGCCGCAGCCGAACCATCACCACTCTTGAGGCGGCCTCCGTAGCCTGGATGTGCTGTCCGATCACGCCAGTGATTGTCGGATCTCCACCATGCCACCGCGATGGGGATCCATTCGCAAGTACGACGTGCGACTTCATTCCTTCGCCTGCGGCCCGGGGCGGTCTTGTATATAAACCTCTGGGACAGGATAGAGGCTGCGACGACCTTTGCTTCGTCGAGGCGGCGGGTAATAATGTGTGCATATACTGCTGTGCGAGACCCTCTGCAAGTAAACAATCCGCCGCCATCCGGAACATTACTGGATAGATGGACAATAGAGCGCCAGTCGGGGAGTGGGAGATTCTGATGCACATATAGAGTGGTGAACGCCGCCACAGCCGCGCCGAGCAGCACTATGCATGCAATGACTTCCTTCCGCCACATCGAAATCAAGGACTTGCTTCGTCGACGCTTGTGGTCAACGTCAGCAATGCCTTCTGGATCAGGACTCGGCGCAGAGTCGCCATCGGAGTCATGAATTAGACTTGTGCCGACTTTTGCACCAGTCTTATAATGCGTTGAGCTTGCCGACGCTTGCTCATCGACGTGCGAGTACGCTGAAGCGCTGAATGCAGGAATCATGGTAGCTGAGGCAGTATAGGTCTCATGAGTGACGGAGTTGTTTCATGAGAAGAGAAAGCGCGAGTGTGACAATATCTTCTAAGCCCACGACAGGAGTACAGTAGCAGCATCTGCTCGCAGAAGGCGAGTCTGGGATGATGTGGCGACCAGCGGCGTAGATTGATCGTCCGGGCATACATGATGACCGTCGGGATGTACATGATCATCTTTGCACGCCTCCACGACCTGAGAATGGTCAACCGGGGTGGGCTGGACTGTGATTGGGTCGAGTATCATGGTATCCTGCATCATCTGCAGGGTACTGAATATCGAGTGCGTGCTCGTTCTGTCATGTACAAAGAAGTCAGAGCACAGCATACCTAGGTAGTATTTAGACGACGGTAAGCAAGCATAACACGCTAGCCCCAAACCAGACTAATGTACTTTCATGTGAAGTGAGTTAGGCAATGTCTATTTCGATCCTACTACTGCACAGCATCTGGGCACTCCAGCTGTATCTCCAGCCGCAGCTGTTGACTCCAGGATCCTGGAGTCGCTTACAGTGCCCAGTGCAGTACATCACTTGCGCATGTGTCAGCATAAATCGCGCTCGTGTATCGTCGTCGGTCATGTCGGAGCACTCTCGTCCGCAACCGCATTCATCGTAGATTCGATCCCTGCAGGGCTCCTCCATGGAAGAAGGTCGCGAAGTGCTCACAAGCGACACCTCACTTCTTTTGAGAAATGTAGCGATGAATCCACGGCAGTTGAGCCGACAGTATGAATTCAACAGGTTATTTCAGAATGATAGATCTATGGAGGCGCAGTCTCGCTTCTATGATCTGGCGACAATGCAGATGTTCATGTAGCTGATCGAAACTCTTTCGGGTTCGCAAACGAGGCCTGCAACACGTGCCGGCCATGCTTGCCAAATGGCGGCGACAATTTTGACCTGCCTAGGTAGGTATAGGAGAGGATTAGAAGTCACCGGGGTTGTCATCATACAAAGCACGGGATTGTCTTCCTCGAATGTTCGCGAACACAGCACTGTACCTATTTTATCCTTCGAAGGGCTGAGCTGCAGGTGCTCCCCTAAAGTGACCCACTACTGTGGAGCCTGATTCCTTCAAAATTCTTAAGGACACAAATAGCATTCTCGCTACACGTGCGCAGCTGTGCTAGTCCAGATGGAATCCGGTGCATGTGCCTACATACCACCATGTCTGAACTGCACACACGAATGAATACACACATAATTGTGAGGTTAAATGCCGAGTGGATTGTACTGAACTGACCTGAATCCGCATGAGTGATTCGGAGTATCATCTAGATGTTTTGCTGGCCGAGGCTGGGAGGCCCGGCACATCACACCTTTCAGCTCTTCCGTCGAACATATTCCTCGCATAAGCAGATTCCGTGCG
This sequence comes from Dissoconium aciculare CBS 342.82, assembly GCF_010015565.1. NCBI lineage: Eukaryota > Fungi > Ascomycota > Dothideomycetes > Mycosphaerellales > Dissoconiaceae > Dissoconium > Dissoconium aciculare. The sequence continues at coordinate 487,051 of NW_022984956.1, read as the reverse complement.
GCTGCTCCTAAAACACATATCTCATCCTTCCGGATGCATTGCGTATCCTGAATTATAGAGCTGACCTGATCCTGTGTACCTGATCCTCTGTCAGAATAAACCGCCGAGGATGAATCCGTCCTTGGCAATAAGCAGAAATAGACGCGTACAGCCACTCAGAGTCGAGGATATGGCTCGGCTGAGGATGCAGTACATACCTAGATATTTGTGCAGGTGCCATTGTGCATGATGGTAATCATTCTCAGCCTCACCTGTGATTGATGACAGCCCGAGGAAAGAAGAAGCGTTGGCTTGATCATTCCACACATGCTTGGGGCGCGCGGAATCTAACCGACTGCGAGGCAGCTATTGCATATGCGTGTCATTGAGTAGAGTCATACAACGTCCAGAATCCTCCTCCTCACCGGACACTTTCGTGATAATATTCAGGCCGCATCTGGACCTGATTCCTTCGATGCGTGTCATTCATCACATCTAGCAATCGTGATTCTATGGCATAGGGCAGTATAGGTAAATGCCGGGCCGGATCAATGCAGCCACCCTTACGTCATTCCTCAACCGGGGTGGCTTATGATACCCAAGGATGTTGCTCCTCTCGTGACATCCCAATGATCAAAGGAAGAATGCCGAAGTGCAATGAAAAATAGAACGATACCGAGCCACTGTCTGGTCGCTGTCTGGTCGCCTAGTCCTGGACGCCTGACCTGATTCGGTGCTCTGTCTCGACGTTCTTTGACTCGCGCACGCATCCATCTGGCCATCGAGCTCCAGGCGAGTGCCTCGAACGACGAGAGATCTATCTATATATAAGAACGCGATGGCGCGAGCCATACAGCACCAACTTCCCATACACTTGATACCTAGTGAACACTCGGCCCTCAATTTTTCCTCTTCATTTGCTCAAGTGCCAGCATGAGACCACTCCGTCCCAAGCCCCCGACTGGTAGCTCTGAATGGTCACCCGGGAACGATGCACCTTCTGGCAGTTCGGTCAACTCGGATCCAATCTCTGCCAACACTCCGTCAACGCCCGGAAACGATCAGGCGGACATCGATGAGCTGGAAGCCTTGACCCGTACTATCACGACTCTATTCAATGAGCGAGACTATACAAGTCCCATCATCCTTGATCACATCGCAGCCAACTTTTGCTTCGAATCCGATTACGTGCAAGCATGCTCCACTTTAGCCGAGTAAGTCTCACGCCCTTGGACTGCTGTCATTTTGCTCGCGACATGTCCCATCTCATCAATTAACCCGGAATGAGTATTTGACACTATCTCAGATATTTAGCAATGTGCCAATCCAGTAATACCATGTACCCCAAATATCATCTTCGCATCGTGGACATGTCAACCGAGATCACGAATGGACACAACGAAGCCGAAGTGCTCGTCTGCTTCGAGATCACTGGCGCACCAGAGAACGTGAAGCGACAGCGTATGAGCGTCTGCAAGTGGAAGAAAGAAGATGGCCAATGGCTATGGTATTTCCATAGCAGTATGCGTATGCCGGCGATCGACTTTGGCGACAGCGGCCTCATGGCTGATCCTTCGAGTTGAACGAAAACACCTACGTGTGGTCGCGCCACGAAACAGGGACCAAGTCAAGAATATGCGAGGGACTTGGACCACGCTCTGAACTTCACGCGACGACGGCGTGTTCATCATACGACTCCCGAGTCATCGAAGGAATTTCTTCGTTCTGCATTGGAAATATCACGCGCGCTTCAAGCACAACAAATACAACCGACTCGAGAAACCATCGAAAGACGAATTCGGAGGTTATGCGGACACATTCGAGCATCTCAATAGTGTGCGTTTTCAGAGAGTCCGAAGTAGCACATGGGCATCCAGATGAACGCCGTTCTGTCTTCGTTTGCCAATCGTCATTTCGCAACGATTCGCGTCGAGTGCGCAAAGAATCGCAGCATTCTTTTCAGCGGACTGTGGGAAGTCAGCAACAATTCGCTTGAGCGACGGACAGCAGTGGACCAGCAGCGAGGAAGGGAGCAAGTCGAACAGTCGAAGTTCTCTCGTGGTTGACGCGCAGTCCCAGCGTTCTGTGCCTCAGGCACACAGTTGGTGGTCGACCAATTATCGATAAGCGTGGGGCTGTCAATGAGGAGGAGTCGCGAATGAACGCAAGCTTGATGCGATTGGCAACAACAGGAAGCAGTTTCATAGACTACAACTTCCTTTTGTACTGACAATCACGGCTTCACCATGGCTTTACGAATAACATCATCACCGCCGGCCTTGGATGACTTCACTCCGCTTTCAGAATACAATGCACAAACTCCTCTGACCTTTGACGGCAAAGGAGTTCTACATCAACTTGCACGAGCAACCACAGTGAAAATACCAACAACGGAATTTGAGCAAAACGCAGAATTGAAGCAGTTGGCCGGAGCGAATGCGACGTCAGCCGATGAGGGTGGCAATGTGCATATTCCCGACGTTGATGTATGGGCGACGAATAAGTAAACCTCTCCAAAATCTCATACGCATTCAATACTCTTAATTTCCACCACCATGATCTAGGACAAAAGTCTATAAGCGCAGTGAACTGACCAAGTCCCAAGATACATCGTCTTCTACGCATCAAAACAGTCCATCGGCATAACCGTCTCTTACCCTTCCATCACAATCACTGCACAAGACGGAGCAGAAGTCCTCCTCGAACTAACACTCTCCCCTGCTGATGTCGCCGACGAAGACATCGAAGTCCTGCAACTCCGCATCCTGCCCACCTCGGTAGAATTCCCCGAAAACGACGACCGCGCCACAAACGGGACCACCAGCGAAGCCGAGCAGACCAACGGCAGCAACACCTCGACTGCAAACGGCGCGAGCGCCCATCCCATCCCGCCTTCAGCATCCCTCTTCCATGCCATTTCCAACTGCCAAGAACTCAACCCGGACCCTCGCCTGCCGGGCGACGAAGACGATGACGACGAAATGGGCGGCACCGGTAGCGGAAATGCTTTCTTTGACGAAACCGCGCCCGGTGCAACCGGGTGGATCACATCGGAGAACATGGCAGATTTCATGGACGAGGATGGGAACTTCCGGATGCCGACGGGTGCGACGGTGATCGGAGGTGACGACGAGGCCGGCACGTATGACGATGCTGATGGCGATGTCGGCGGGAACGTCGGTGGTGCGGGATCGGTGAGGAGGAGGGATGAGGCGGGCCTGGACGGCGAGGGTGGCGCGGCGGGCGCAGGAAGTGGTGATGGGGAGAGTAAATGGCAGAGGACTTCATGATCATTTCGGGTTCTTTTTCTCCGGTAGAGATGTCGACGGCGGTCATTATTGCGATGAGATCAATGGAGGCAGGAGTAGATTCGGTGTCGTCATCTACCTCCTGATGTGAAAGGTCATCCGGCTGCGATCGTCGGTGACGCGAGTGCAACCAGTCTTAGGGTTGGTTTTCACGTTGAGCGGTTTCATAAAGCAGTCACGAATCCCAGTCCGTTGACAGCATCGTGTCCGAACCTGATTCTCGCTCCTAAATGTGGCATATCGGTCACAAGAAAACGACATTTGATCGAATGAGAGAGATTTCTGAATCATACTCGTGGAAGAATCCTAAATTTTGGGACTAACAACACCTAGACACCCAATCCAACCCCATGAAATCCGTCCAGTGACAAAGAAAAAGAAATCGGGGAGCTTTCCACCGGATACGAAAAAAGCACCAGAGTGAAAATCAAAAACAGTCATGAAACATTGCGCTTTCTTCCCATCCGAACGCCTTTCCCTTTCCATGCCTACCAATCCAGTCGACAGTCACATCAAATAGATGCATCCCCCTACCGTCTCGGCGTCCTGTGCATCCTCCGCGCATGCAACTGGCTCGCCGCGGGACTGTTCGTGAACAGCGGCGCCGGATCAAAGTCCAGCTCGGGCAACTTGGGGGCTTCCCAGATCGAATCATCATCGTCGGCCTCGTCGTACGCGTCGAAATCTTCGCGGTGGTGCTCTCCGCCGTCGAGCTCCTCGTGGCCGCTGTCGTGCGCGCGACCTTCATCCTGCGCGGCGGGGACCGTGCTGGGAGAGGCGGTGGTGGACCCGTAGCCGTCGAGGGCGTGGGTGATGCGGCGGCGCATGGCGTCGATTTCGGCTTCACCTTTGGTGGGCCGGGTGCGGCGCGGCTTACTGGAGTCTTCGGTGGCGACGGCTTTGCGGGGAGAGGAGCGTGATTTCTTGGGCTTCTCCATTGCGGTGCGGGGGAGGAGGGGACCGGGTTGGGAGGTTGCGGTGAGGGGGATCAATTCCTCGTCGTCTTTGGAGAGCTTGGACAGGCGGTATGCTGCTTTGGGGCTCTGGATCGGTAGGACCGGGAGACTGCGCGCGATGATCGGTGGGCTTGAGGGCAGATCGAGAGGACTTGATGGAAGAGTAGAAGTGGAGTTGGATGTAGTCGGCACTGGAGGAGAAGACGACGCCACGGAGGAGCCGTTGTCGCGGGCACTGGAAAGTGTAGACGGATCCGAGTAGGCATGCGCTGGGAGCGGGTCAGGTTCGGAGACCACTGAGCCCGGTCCGGCGTGAAATCTGCTCGGAGTTGATGGGAATTCAGGGATGCTCAATCGGCTGACGGAAGAGCGCATTGACTGTCGCGAGGTGACCGATGCTGCCCTGGCAGACATGGACCGGTGGTCCACTGCTGGAGAGTTGTATGTAGCACGAGCTGCAGCCGTGGGTAGTGTAGGTGAGGCAGCCAACCAAGCACCTGACGTAGGTGTGGCTCGCGGGAGGGGCGAGCTATGGATCTGAGTGACCGTGACAGCAGGGCTGACTTCACCCTCATTATCACTCTCAACCTCTTCTTTAATTCCGTGCATGACACGAGAGCACGCGTATCGCATGGGCGTCGAGTCGGTGCTTTGTGGGCTGACTGGGCTTTGCTTTCCAGAGGAACGCTTGCGGCGTCCGCCGCTACGGGGACTGGCACCAGACCTCGGTGAGTAGATGGTGCGGTCGAGGAAGAAGGGATCTTCAGCACCATCTTGGGTGAAAGCTACCGGAGCCGGGTATGCCACTGGCTGTCTGGTAGTAGTAGCAATTCCAATGCTGATGTTGCTGATCTGAGCGGCCTTCATGGCGGCACCCTGATCGTTTCCGCTACCGGCGATAGCAGTGGTAGACTTTTGCGCCTGTTGTGGATTGCCTTGGCTGGTCCTGTGTTGATATGCCTTCCTAGGGGGAGTAATAGGCGAGACACTGTGGTCGACGCTTCGATACAGGAGCTGCGTTGAGGGGGTTCGCCGGCGTGGAGGCGTAGCTGTATTTGGGCTGCCTTCCATTTGTGCACGAACGAGGCTCAACCTCTTGATCACGCTGGATCTCTTGCGGTCGACCGGTGAGCCATTTGCGGTCACGATGACCTTTGGCTGGAGCCTCTTGATCGGACCTGTGATTCTCTGAACGCTTTTAACTGCGCCGATAAGAGGACCGGTTCCTGACAAACGCTTGATACTGATCTGGTTCGCCGTCTCGATCCGGTGTACGGAAAATCGATTCCATGAGCTCTCGGGAAGTTCTGAGCTTGCGGCAGAGCCAGTTCGGAAGGTTCCGACGTCACTATTTGACCGAGAGACAGTCGGACGGGTAGAAGCTCGAGATTTGACAGCCGCAGACCTGCTCTCTTTTGATCGTGGTCTAGCTTTGATCGTGCTCGGCGTTGATCGCTGAGTGGAAAGATCAGATCTCATCGAGATGGTCCGATCGTGCTTGGAGATGCGATAAAAGTCTGCAGAGCCGAAGAAGCTCCTTCTATTTGGTCGGAGGATGGGAGCGTTCACATTTCCACCGCTGTTGAAGGAGAGACGAGTGCGGAGGGACCCCGAACGTTTCATTGTCAGGCCACGACGCAACTGTGGAACATGAAAGGGGGAGACCTGTCCCAACGGAGGCAAACTCGGAGGTCGATCACCTTCAACTTGTGAGTTTCGGAATGCGCGTGGGATGGAGTTGAACACTGCACCTTCTGGCATGAAATTGAAGAAAGTCCTGCTTGATACACCTCGAACGTGCCTCGCTCTTGGCGTGGTCATTGGTCTGGCGCGATTGGTCGCGTTATGAGCAAACCTGACCTCTTCTTCGAAAGGGGGAAACCTGAGTTGACCCGTGTTTTCGGGGTCAGCATCTAGCGATGCTGTGGGATTGGATTCTGCTTCGCCGACGTCCCCCGCTGTGCTGTAGCGCTCTGAGATGCGCTTTAGAATGTTTGCGGTCTTTTTTGCTGGTCTACGCGGAGCAGGGTTAGAGGACAAGATGTTCATCTCCTTCTCAGGATCATCGAGAAGATTACGCTGATTCATCGCCGGTAATGGTATCTGGCCATGTGGAGGGACGAGAAATATGATTGGTTTTCCAGCCATGACGCCCTGTCCGAAGCGTACATCTTCTTCGGAATCGACATGGCCGGTTTCCAGTTCCTGGATATCTAGTCGCCTGCGGCGCTTGATCAAAACTATAGCACAGAAGACTCCAATAAGAATCAGGATTCCTATCGCAGCTCCGAGAGCAATGTAGAGGTGCATGCGAGTGTTGTCTTGAGTAGCCGTGTTGGCGTCAGGCGATGTCGAAGTTGCTTCGCTTGGTCCATCCTGTCGTCGTGACAGGATGTGGTGTTGCCACCACGCCAGTCCATCGAACGAATGGATGATGCGGGACATTGTAGCGTCCGAGAGGGTTTGGAGTGTTGTAACAGCTATGGCTGTGTTTCAGTCGAGATCTTGGACGATCTGAGGCCTAGCGCATCTTCCGAGCAACGAGAAGATGGTGGCGCTGCCGAGCTATGCTCCTCTCCAGGCGTCTGACGACCTCCTTGATTGAGTGATGCTCCGATCGCTAAACGAATATGATGTTTTGACGATCTCAAGATCTCTTGGCAGGATGTTTCACTGTCGATCAAGTCGATTCCTAACGATCCCGTTGTCGAGTGTTGTTTGTTTGAATGAATGTTGTTGTTTGTTTGGCAAGCGAGTGTGTTTGCTTTTGAGCTGTTCTTCGTAGCGACAGTGGACGTTGATGAGCAACGGATAATTAAAATGATTAATGAGAAGTGCGAACAAGAGTATTAAAGAGCGACTGTAGGTGAGAGATTAAACAACGTAAGTGTCAAAGGAAAATCAGCATGGGAGATGAGGAAGATGAGGAAGTTGAGCGGTCATAATTACAATCACGCGTCGGCGAAGATGATATACAAACGCTCTCGTCACTTCTTACGTGTATGTCATTTCAAGCACGTTCAATCGCATGTCCACTCACCGTTCTTCGGACTGTCCTCCTGCGTGGGAGGGATTGCTGCGCAGTCAGCACGTCACGGTTGAGCAGGTAGTTCATCGTTGACGCATAACGCTTTCACCCGTCATGCTGGGCACACCATAGCAACAATCACGCGTCAGGCGTAAGGAATTGTCGAGAGCAAGAGCAGAATCCAGAGGGAACTGGGCGAAATACTGGTTTGACATGGGCGCGACCCAGGTGAGGGTGGAAGTTCTGCACAACCGCCCAATTTCCCAGGCTTGCCATGCCGCGTTGAAGGTATTGAGGACGCTCCAGGTCGCAAGCATGGATGCCGCGTTTTATGCTCCGAGCAACAGTTTCCTAGTGAACAAGATACCAAGACGAAAAAGTTTTGTCTGTGAAGTCGAGATTTATTACACCAGGGTTCCCATATGTCGAACTCTTGCTGGTGAGGTTTCGAAGTCATCATCCGGAAAGCTGATGATTGAGGACCTTGGAGGTTCCTGTTGAGCGCTGCAGATAGGGGGCGTCTGTCAACAGATCCGTTCCACATTTGAGCACCTATCAACAGTGGTTCTCCTCATCCTTCGTCGTCATCAGCAAGACTTCTAGGTAGAATTTGTGTCGTTCTCACGCAATAGTGCCGATCCGGCCGGTCTTCTGCTGCTTGTGTATTTGGCCAGGTGGTCCTTCCAGCATTCTGTTCGAGCACCATTGCGGAGAAGTACCATGGCGCTGAGGAGCCGCTCTACTAATCTGACTTCTGGTTGGTTTACACCCACGAGATGATCATCCATCTAGGTGCCTTGGCTTGTTTGATATGGTAAATAAATATTGGCAGCTCAATATTCATTAGCGCGCAATAAGGTGCAGCTGACAATGCTCTCGTAATTTGAAGATATTGCGACGTCGGCGCAGATTATTCCACACAGCTTCTCGATGCTGTAGTCTCGTTTCATACGTGATTCGTTATTATCGGGGACCTTGTCTCTGAAACGTGTCCATGCGAACGATCCCAAGGGAAGACTGAGCTCATAGCACGTCATGCTCAATAGATATCTGTAGAATCGTCTCTTCACAGGTTCCACGAGGAATCCATAGGGTCGATGCTGGGGTTAGTCCGGCGGTGGTTCTTAGGGTTTGGGTTGTCATTGCATGCCCAGGTGGACAATGACGAAATATCGCAGATTCCTTTCAATGTAAATACTTCGTATGTTGGGACATTGGTGCTCACGGTTACATAGCTGGAAGTCAAATCCTACGTGCCTGGACAATAAAACTAAGCTCGATGTGATAACTTTGTATCAAGCCCACCTAGGTAGACGGAGATGTCCAACCTCAAAGACACCAACAACTGGGAACATCACACAACAGACAAGCTTCAAGATCCCATTCCACGTCACTTCGAGTTCGACATCAAGTATGAGCCCTGTTACCATGGTCACACTGCCATTTGAGCCGTCTCGAAAATTCGCGGATCTCACGTCCTACAGCCTTTGACTGTGATGCTCCTTCAAGGCCTATCGTCAACCTCCTCCTCCTCGAATCTCCACGCAGCTCTGCCGAGATGGCATATCACGCCATCACACACGGTGCACGCAAACGAAACAGGAACTACCATTTCTCCCATCACAGCGAACGAAAACCGGGAACCGAGCTCGAACTATCCCAAACACGTGGCCAGCAAGCCGGGTGTGTGTGTGCGAGAGCGAGAGAGAGAATCACGATAGTGTGAGACAATCAGCTTTCCTCTCAACCCCAGCCACCAGCAATCGCATGGCCGCAGTCCACGCGCCAGCCGTCCGTCCAGGGCTAGACATCGCACTCTTCGTTCGTTACACCTTCTGGGAAGTTCTCCCGGGCCTTGTTTCACTCTGTCGCATCGAGCATCTCCCCTCGCTACCGACGGAGGACTTTTCAGTGCTTCTCGTGACCTGAGCCCATGCCGTGTGGAAGTCCCCGGCGCGTGCAGTGGCCGTCGATCTAGGTTGCGCATACAGACCACACATCTCCTAAGTACCGTAGCTCTCGCATAGTAGCACACGAGCGAGTCTCGCAGAGTTTAGCCTTTTCTTGATATGCACGTCCTAGCCCTCATTTCTTGCCTGATAAGCTTTTGCGGTGCAGTGGAAACAAAGTCTCTGCGGTGAGATTTCAAAACCGTGAGATTTTAGAAGCATTATCGTGTTGGTCTATTCCGTTCGGCAAGGAATCGTGGCATGGCTATCCGCTTCACGACGTGTGACGGTCGCGCGATGATCTCTTGATCCTCCTGACGTATTCAATGACGTCGAAGGCACAGTGCGATTTGATGACAACCTTGGAGGGAGGTATCACTACCATGTATTCGTTGCGACATACCACTGTTCGGCGTTGCAGTCCGATGTAAGCTCATTCGCCCACCTCGCCACTTTTCCATCCCCGAGCGAGCCATTCGGGACAAGAAGGGAGGCGCAGCGAGCACAACATGTATCAACGACGCCGGGAAACCCACCGAGGCGATGATATCGCAATTCGAGAATCGCTTCTGCGCATGTGAATTTCGATAGAAAAATACACTACCTGTGCGATCGAGGGAGAAAGGCGGCTAATGTTCCTCTTTCCACGCGATGTAACGTGGGACGAACAGAGGCTCATATCGCGCTGGGTAGGGCTTCGTTCGCCTGCTCGCTCGCGCGAAGTGGAGGAGAATTTAGTCGGTCATCAGTCAGTCCTCCGTCCCGCCCGGCGCGCCCCCGGCCAGCCAGCCCGCCGACGAAGAAACACCCCGGGCCAGTCTGTACAGACGCGATGAGGCTTGCAGCGTGCATCATCGCCTGATGGAAACGATTGTTATTTCTGGAAAGACACGAGGGAATGCATCTCGTATTTCCTCTCCCCGTCTCCCTTACCCTCGGAGGGTTCGCGATCAACAACTGTGGAATTTCGGTTCGCCCGTCTTTTTTCCACATGTGGCCTGCCATGTGGATCGGATCGTTTCATCGCCATCATCAGCTCATCGATGACATATCTGCGTGGTAGATGATGACCGGAAATGGACAACGACAAGGTCGTTCAGGGCAGGATTGGCTGTGGGATGATATTCACACGGCGCCGTGTTTGAATCGAGATGTCGCATCGTTGCCCCAGGGTCGAGTCTCACAGCACTACCCGTTCATGATGATCTTTCTCCTCCTATATATCGTTTGCCATTGTATCGTAGCATGTCGTTGGGCTTGGCCCTGCCCAGCCAGCCAGCAGCGGCGACGGCGATCGTTCTTGGACTTGACGTAAATTTCGAGCTGTTGGAACTGCAACCCACCAGCACGAGGCCAGCCGGTCATCCAACCAAGCCAGCCCAGCAGGTACCTTCTTCCATCATCACTACTACAGGACATTCCTGTTACATACGCGGTGTTGATCCGATTGGGCAATTTGTAGAGCATTACGTCGTCCGTGGGTTTCACATTCGAAAGGAGAATGTGATGCCAAAGGATGTCCGACGATGACGAGATCTCCATTCCCTCATCGACTGGGAATTGGACGGTGGTCGGAGCTACCTGTCTCTTTTCTCCCGCGCTGTTCCTTTCGGACCTTTTATTATTATTCCCGCGTGTGCCGACCTGCCAATGCCCATGCCGTCTCTCGTCGAGTGTGTTGCAGGTGCCTTTCTCTGACGTATTTCTTCTGGTCGGGCGGCGATTGCACCGCGGGCACCACCACCCACCCACCCATCAATCGGCGGCAAAATGTCCAATCGCCACCACCACTGAGAAATCTGGGGAAAGAGGCACACGTACTGTATGCGAGGAGAAGATCGGCGCACACGACACTTGCACGGGATTGGCATACCGTGAGAAACACTTTATCGAGATTGTCCTACACGACATCTCTCCCGACATGGACAAAACATCCGCGCGCGGTCCGTCTTCTTGCACATGATCAAGCAACAGATCCTCGAGCGTCCCGTCCCGATTAGTACCAGAGAGCAAGTGCCGGCGGTCATAAAGAGTGAGAGAAACCTGACAAATGAGCCTCTCTCACCCGATGGCAGACATGAATAAGCTAGAGAACAGTGCACACATCGAGGCTGCTGGGAGGCACGAAAACACCCAAGCTCTGGAGCAGTGCAATGGAAACACCCATGGCGTATCTCCTCCCACCGACATCCGCGATGGTGCGGGCGGGCGGCATACGAAGGACAGTCGATAGTTCCATTGTTCACTCATGATCATAGAAGTGCCAGTCCTGGGTGCCTGGAGGTCGTTGTTAGGCTTGGGTTTCGGGTTGCGGGCATCGGTCCGTTTGACACTGACGAGCCTAGGCCCTCTTCCCGCCCACACTCGACACTTGGGACAGCGTCTCCGCCCCGGACGGACATTGCTTTTGCGGTACCGGATAATTTCGCTTGTGACTACAGGATCCCAGAGCTTTGAACTGTGCCGGCGAAGCTCTGATGCGGTCGTGGAAAATTTCTTTTTCCATTCCGGCTGCTGCAGATGTTGGATCGGGTGGGCCCCGGGACGAAGAAACAAGCCTGCGGTAGGAGCTACTGCGAAACAACAAAAGAGCAACCCCGAGGCCAGCATGTCCTAGCTACAGCCTCGTGGTTCTGCTCCGTGTGCTACGATTGCAACACGCGCATGGGTTTGCACGAGCCATTCTAGACCGGGCTCTTCCGCGAGGTCCGGTTCCTCGTGAATGCAGATGTATCGCACACACCCGTCGTGCAGTATCACGATCTCTTCTACGGTCATTGGTTCCACGGCCTAGCAGCTGCAAGCCGCAGCAATCATGTGAAGGTGGGGATGTCGCAAACCATCCAGGTCGTGCAGCTGCAGGCCGTCATCGTATTGTGAGATCCCGGAGTCGCCGTATTCTTTTGGCTCCCGCCGTGTCGTGATCGATAAACACTAGGCCTCGGTGATATGTGTGAGAGAGACGTACGGACGAGGGAGGACGACGCTCACGATTCTCCGCTCCGTGAAATCCGACATCGTCGCCTCTTGACCTTTATCGCCCTTCACATGTCGAGCACATCACAGTGCAATGCGACCCACCATCTGCCTCTCATCCCCAGATACCTAGGTACACACGATTTACGGGCGGCGATTTAGTGCCATGGATGATACTTTCGGCACTATCCCAAGCCGAAGCTAAATCGCGAGAAGCGACTGGCGTGCATGGACGAGGGAGCTGCGCCGATGACATCTGCCGCGCACGGGGCAAGTGCGATGAATAAATCTCTCATACGACATACAACCATACACGAGGCGGGAGGAGATCCTTCCAGCTCTACCGTGTAGCCATCGGAAACGACCGATAATAACGATAATCATTATGACAAAGGACGATCCGAGGGGGCGATTCCCAGGGAGCGACCGGAGAGATGATCATGCCTCGGGAGCGAAACTTGGGGTTTGCGCTGCTGTGAGCCATTTCGAAGATACCCACCTGCTGGTGAGGAAGATGCTGATGATGGACTGAACTGCACTGAACCGTGCGAACCTTACAATGCTTCTTTCTCTCTCTCTCTCTCTCTCTTCCGGCCCCGAAGACTGGTCTGCGCCAGGGCTGGATTTGCCGGGATTAGGGCACCAAAAATAGGGCCCGGCCTGGGATGCATCTCATCGCCGTCCCACATTCTTTGATGGAGATTGAGTGTATGTATATATATATATATATGTATGTACGGCGCAGTGGATGCCCATGTTTCACGTCGCGGTCGTCCAGTGTGGGACGTGAAATGCTAGACAAGTATACCTGTGTACAAAGAGATAAGCTGAACGGAAGGAAGAGGAGTGCAGAGAAGACATGCGATACCACCTTGGTATTGTCCAACTAGCGTGTACAGTTATCTTTCACAATCCCATGGAGCGGACGTTGTGACATCTGTGCCAGGGTTGATTATCATCGCCGGCCATCACCGCCGACCGCCCTGACGTGACGTTCGTCAAGAGCTGTTGTATCATCTCTTGGTGGTGGCAGTGGCAGTGGCAGTAGTGATAGATAGTCGTAGTTTTAGTGATAGTCGTGGTCGTAGTGATAGTCGTGGTTAGCAGGAGCCAGCACTCACCCCACTTCTGTTCCGATCCGATGTTACCGCACGCACACCTGCATATGATATGCTACACTACCTGCCCCGAGGACATACACCACCACATACACCACCACATACACCACCACATACACCACCACATACACCACCACATACACCACCACATACACCACGACCTGATATCACCACGACCATCATCATCCATCACCATCATCATCATCACGGCACATCAGCTGATGCGCAACAGCATACCTCTTCACCACCACCATCACCAAAGAGTGAACCATTCGCTGTATACATAACATCATTCAACCATTGGGCGGGGGGGAGTACATCGCAAAAAGCAGAAGTTGAAGCGAAAAAGCTAGCACCAGCCAGCCCGCCCGCCCGCCAGACAGACAGACAGCCCCGTCGGCCAACCAAATCCAATCAACCAGTCTTGACTTGCATCACTCCCTCAGCCCAGTATCTTCCTCCACCACCTCCACCACCTCCACCACCTCCACCACCACCGACTGCACACCACACACACACACACACACACCTCATACACACACACACACACTCTCTCTCTCTCTCTTCTCTGGCTCCGATACCACTCCGATCTGATCCTACCATATTCTTCCGTATCCTTGGTGTTCTTCTATACATCCTATCATACATACACCGGGCGGGCACCAAACCGTCTCATATCTCTCCCCTTCAACCCCATCAATTCACCCTCTCGCTCACTCACTCACTCACTCACCCGTCCCGCCAAAGCCAATTCTCTGCGGCTTCATCACTCCAAGGAGCCTACACCACGAACACGCGGGTCCATTTCTTCACATCCTCCGGCGACGATACCACACTGTTCCGCACCTCACCTGATATACCTACCGCCCGAAGTCTTTCTCGACTACAAGCTCTTTCCCGTGGTTACTCGCTTGCGGACCGGCAACGCCCAGGTCGCCCGTTGACCGTACCGGCACCCAGTGTCTCAACCCTCACCAGAATCCTTCGCGCGACACATCGGACATCATGCTCTTGAATCGAAAGCCTCTGCCGGGTTACACGCCGGCGTCGGCTGCGTACATTCCGCCATCGTACGATCCATCGCTGCAATCCCGATATCCCACCGAGCAACATATCACTCACTCGCGCTCTCGAACCAACTCTTCCACCGTCATCCCACCGAACATGTCACACCCCGGCGTCATGCCCCGGGCCGCCTACGGCATGCCTCAACAACTTGCACCACACATGCACCCACAAGCTGCGCAGTATGCGGATCGTGCCGGTCAGAGACACCCATCGAGCGCAGCATCCTTCACCTCCTCATCAAACGTCCACAATCCCAACCTCGCTCCCAGCAGCCAACGGACGTCGACCATGTCAGGCTACAGCACCGTCAGCGATGTCCGGCGATCCACCTCCTCCCGCAGCAACTCCTCCTCCGCCTCACCTTCGTCATACGTCGCCCTGATGAGGAAACAAAAGGCCACCGTCTGGTGTGATCGGGCACAACTCGAAGACCCTCGGATACTCGCTGCCCAGCGGCAAGCAAAGATGCGGGCGGTGGCGGAGGTCGCAGGAGGGAACCATGCCCAGTCGCGAGTGAGCACCAGCAGCGCCGGCATGGTGGGCGGCGTACGCAGCAAAATCCGGCACCATGGTGCCCCCAAAGCCAGCGCCTACACCGGAGCCAACCTCGCCGGCGCCGTCGGCGTGCCCATGCGGCTGAGCGCCTCCGAAGTCGACGAGAACGACAGCGACGACGACCAAAGCAGCAGCGGCCGCCGCTACCACTCCCGGACCGGCTCCGGCCGAAGCAGTCTCGGCAGCGGCCGCAAGAACACCTTTTCCAACTCCCAGCTCCACCACACCTACAGCCACGGCGACAGCCCACCCCAAACCCTCCACAGCCCGATCGAAAGCCGCACCGCCACCCTCGAATCCTCCTCCTCCGACGCCAACCCCGGCCACCACGACTGGCCCCGCCGCGAGAGCACCACCGAAGAACAGACGCCCATGCCCCGCGACA
The DNA here is from genome assembly GCF_010015565.1 of Dissoconium aciculare CBS 342.82. Classification (NCBI taxonomy): domain Eukaryota; kingdom Fungi; phylum Ascomycota; class Dothideomycetes; order Mycosphaerellales; family Dissoconiaceae; genus Dissoconium; species Dissoconium aciculare. The sequence continues at coordinate 471,729 of NW_022984956.1, read as the reverse complement.
CCGAGGACTACTTCGCCCCGCACGGCGACCACGGCAAGGGCGACAGCAGCGGCGGCAGCGGCAACAGCTTCAGCGAGGAGACCTTCGACACCCTCTCCGGCCTGTCGCAGAACCACAAGGGCCGCCTCGCACCCCCCGAGGAACAGATCGCCCGGAAGCTGGTCAGCGCGGATGAGCTGAGGAGGAGGGGCAGCGTGGACGACCGGACAACGACGATGACGGGCGCCGGGAGGTTGTTCGTGGCGAATCCGGATCTGGACGATTGATTGATTGATCGGAGCCGCAGGAAAGAGGGACGGAGAGGGAGTGGGAGATATTTGGGAGAAGAGGGAGAGAGAGAGAGGGTGGGGGTCAGGAGAGAGGAATCCTTTTTTTTTTTTTGGATATGCTATATGAATATGGATATGGATGATACGCGATACCAAGAGAGAGAGAGAGAGAGAGAGAGAGAGAGAGAGAGAGAGAGAGAGAGGAGAAAGCAGCAGCAGGGCTGGCATTCCTCCCACTCCCGGGTGGTCTATTTCACAAATATCTCTTCATTCACACCCCTCCCCTCTCCATCGAGAGAGAGAAGAACCCGGGGGAGGTCCTCTCCCTCCCCCCTCCTTCGAAGAAATCCATGAGTTTTTTTTTCTCTTCCGTCCTCTTCTCCATTGCCCTCCGCCCCTCTCCCACCGAGAATTTCCCAGCCCGCTCAACTTGTTTCCCCGACGGACAGAAAGTAGCCCCCGCCCCCCCTCGAACCCCTTCCCTCCCGAGGAACGCATTTCTCGTTTTCGGCCCCACCTCTCCTCTCCTCTCCTCCCCATGAGCGGACGAGGTTGAAGCGAGGCCGGGCCAAGGGGGGTGGAGGCGAGCCGCGAGGTTTTCCGCGGCGGACGGGGATGAAGAGCGGAGCGGAGAAATAGAGAATGGGAAATCTCACACGGGGAGCGTTTCCCCCTCGGGCATCTCGACCGGCGCGGGGGAAATCCTGTTGGGAAACGTCACGGGGGAAGGGCAGATCTATCGGGGGGAGGGCGACAAAGAAGGAAAACAACCTAGAAAAGGAGGAAATAATGATGGATATGGAGGGATGATGACGGGTGGGAAGGAACCACGGCCTCTTTTTCTTTTTTGCCTTCACTGATGGTAGATGCTGAGTGTTTTTTGATTGCAACGTGGGACTTCCTTCCCGTGATCTCTTCCCCTCCGCTCCCGCTCTCTCCCTAATCATCGTGGAAGAGTCTCCACTGTGCTTTATCTGATGGTTCCTTTTCTCTCTCTCTCTCTCGGTCATTCTCCCTGATATCGGGCGGACTCATTGGGGGCGAGGACGACGGCCGTCATGGCGCCCTCTGCCCCCCCTCGTTTCCACCCGTTCGTCGACCGAATGGAGAAGTGCATCGTAGATGGAAGGGTGGAGGGAAGGTCCGAGGCGGTCCACAATGTCCCCACGCCATAGCAGTCATCCATTCCCCGCAGGCTTGGTCTTGCTTCGCCCTGGAACGCTCCTTTCGGCTTGTCCGGACTGATCAGGGGGGGGGGAGGGGGAGACAATCCAGTGCTCGTTGAGGCCGTGATTGCCATCCCGAATCTCGCCTCGATTGTTCCCGCATCGGAGGGGGTCCGTTGCGATCAAGCTCACCGCTCCTCCCTCGTTGCAATGGCAGATGGGGGTTTGGCGCTTCCGTCCCGGTTGCGCGTGCGAGCGATTTCATGCGCCATTGGTTTTCTTCACAAGCTAGACCTCAGTAGTTTCCTGTCATCCACGTCGAGAAGCTGCGGGTGAACATGCTTCTTGGGGTGGTCCGCGGCATGAAACACCATGCCGTTTGGGGAAGCCTGGCTCTTCGTGGTAATTTCGATGATCGTTGACTGTGCTTTGATGTGGGCGGACCGGCATCGTGAGATGCCATATGATGCTGGCGGCCGACGCGAGCGAGTAGCTCAAGGCGAGATCGACGTACAGAGCTGTCACAACCTCGTCGGACATACTGCGTCTATAGCCCTGTAGATACTGTGGAGAATCCCACCAAATTGTTCTGAAAGGTATGCTGGCGCACATCATGGAGTGTAATTCATATGAAGAATATGAAGAACAAGCTGAAATTCGAGCAGGATATCCTCTAGCTCAGAATCGGATCTCATAGCTTCCAGCGCGGGTCATATACCGCACCCATTTGACGCTGGAATAGTTGCTCTTCTCGAAAACCTTCAGATACCTGACTAGCAGACCTGAGCAGGTAAACATCAAAAGGCTGAATTGCATGCTCAGCGGCGGTCGACTCCAAGCCTTGAATGTGGTCATCGCACTAAGTTCCGCCTCCGCTGACAGGACGAACTCGGTCTGGCCGGTGAACCGTGCAATCTTCCACTCAATCACGTTCTCGCTAGGAACGTATTTGGCTTTGCCTTGGCTGGTCCGGTGGGTGGTCGAAGCGGTGTTCAAAGGCGTCGGGATTCTGATGCTGACGTTGGTGGCGAAGAGTTTGGAGCCGTAGTTCGATCGAATGGCGATCGAGTATTCCACCTTTGTGCGTCCGATTTCATTGACGATGGCGTGGACCTTGAACGGCAGATTGACGTTCTCGGAGCAGCGGTAATTCATCAGCTGGAAGGATCCGTCCGGCGGGACAAACGAGATGGTCCGATCGGTTGTGAAGGAGCTCAGTTTCACGCACTGATGTAGAGAGACGTCTTCGAGTGTCACGCTTCCCGCGGCGGCCTTGCGACTCCCATCTCCGCCAGAAATCCCGTCGTCCAATGTTGACCCGTGAGTGCCCAACATGAGTGCATCGTTCAGACCGAACTTGCATTCCGGAGTGCCTGAAAGATATGCTCGCATTTCAATGGCACCATTGACGTCCGCACGCAATACCGTCCCCGTGGCTGATACCAGCAAATTGACATCTTCGATGACGTCCACAAACGCTTCATTCTTGCGGTACTTGATATTGTCTCGTCTCCAACTCAGCGCTCCTGTAGCTTGCATTGTGATCTTCGAAGTGTCCTCCAATGCTCTCTCCGACTTGACCCCCTCCGTCGTGATGTACATCTTCAAGGACTCCGTCTCTGTGTTTTGCGGGTAGCCAAAATCCAGAATCTCGTCCAACAGCTCATAGACCATGACAAAGTTGCTCTTGACAGCTTCCTCATCGAATCGGCCGAAATAGCTCTTCCCAAGCTGGACCAGCTTGTAGAGGAACTCGAAGACCAGAGCGCTATTGACGTTGCCTTTGCTGACTCCCACGATGTAGATGTTTTCACTCTTGATGTGGCTGAACGTCGTGCTCCCGAGTGTCAGAATAGGCGACCTGATCTGTGGGTTGCTAATGACTTGAATGCGAAAGACATCGGCCAGGCGGGGTCGCATGTCTTGACGGAACTGTCGCAGAATGAGCAATTCGCCCTTCTGGTTGAAGAGCATCACCCCGGACAACATCGTGAAGAGTGTGAGCCTGAAAGTCCAGACAGGCGACTCTCGAAGGTGGGAATGTCGTGGATGTAGACTGGAGGTTGTCGGGCTCTTGTCGCATACAATTATTTGGAAAGTCCCGCTGACAATGCGGAGTGCCAAGACCTCTTAAGCTGCGCGTCCTCCGACGCGTCGACCTAGCATTGACGTAGCACTCCTCACTTGCGATTGATGCGAATAGTAATTCAGAGTGTGGACTACGCCGTCTATGATTTGAGAATACAGTTGATAAAACAATGTCGAAGCGGCGTGGACCCGTGGACTCGGGTGACGAGGATAGTCCGACCCCCAAAAAGCTTCGTAGGACCCCGGCGACCGACGACGAAGACGACGACGACGACATTCCCCAGGCCGAATCTCCTCTAGGTCGCAAATCCATTCTGAAGACTACTCCGTCGAAAAGCCATGGAAGCAGATCCGTTCAGGCAACTCCTAGCTCTTTAAGGAAGGTCCTCTTCTCGACGACAACGAGACCAGAGGACAACGAAGAAGAAGACGAGCAAGACGAAAGTGAAGCTGAGGGAGAGGCTACTCCAATCGCAAGTCAGAACGATCGCTCGGCTCGTAAGAGGAGCCAACGGACACTTTTTGATCAGGCAGAAGGTGGATTGCTCAGTGACGGCTCAGATGATGGACAGGATGAAGCCCTGGCGATCGCGATCCTAGGCGGAGAGGACGAAGACGAGGATGACATCGTGGTGACTGAAGCAGCGGATGACGGTTCCCCTACAGCCGCAAAGAGCACAAAAGCACGCGGACGGCGGAAAGGACGGCGGAAGGAGAAGAGTCCGAGTCCATTGCCAGAAGATCTCCCTCCACATGAGCTATACTTCTACCAGAACAAGACGGGTACCAATAAGACTTCCTCGAATATGTTACCTGCAGGTCTCTTGTTGAACCACGACGACTACTTCGCGCAGATGAGCGAGTATCGAGATCCCCACGCAGCGGACATCGAACGATTAAAGCGCCTCCACCGCCGCGCATTCGACCAGTGGACTTTCGAACTCGAGGAGGGTTTCAATCTGTGTTTCTACGGCTACGGTTCGAAGCGCAAGATCGCGATGGAATTCGCAGAATTTCTCTACCACCACGACCATCAGGAGGACCCGCCGAAAATCATCGTCGCCAACGCATATACCCCTGGCTTCACCGTCCGCGACATCCTCACCAGTCTCGCAAACGCCGCCCTCCCCAGAACCACCAAACTCCCCGCCCAACCCGGTCCGATGCTCGACGCCATCCTCTCCGCCCTCTCCGCCCGCCCCCCATCCTCCCCAAACCTCTACCTGATAATCCACAGCCTCGACCACGCCAACCTCCGCAAAGGAACGACCAGCCAATTGCAGCTCGCCCGGCTCGCCGCCCACCCGGCCATAGCGCTCCTCGCGACCTGCGACACGCTGAACTTCCCCCTGATGTGGGACGTCACGCTGTCCAAACAGCTCCGCTTCCTGCACCACGACGCGACCACCTTCGAGCCCTACGCCGCCGAACTCGACGTCGTCGAGTACGTCAACCTGCTCCTCGGCCGCAGCAGCCGCCGCCTGGGCGGCAAAGACGGCGTCGGGTACGTCCTGAAATCCCTCCCCGAGAACGCCCGGAGTCTCTTCCGGATCCTGGTCGCGGAGCAACTGGCGCTGGCGGACAGCGGCGGCGGCGGGGGGGACGACGACCATCTCGGCGGCGGCGGCGGCGACGACGATTCCGACGCGGAGGATCCCCTCGGCATGTCCGACTCGGACGAGGCAGCAGCCGAGCAACAAGCGACGCCCTCCCGGCGCGGCCGCGGCCGCCCCGCGCGGCCCAAACCCAAGAAGCCCGCGCGGCGCCCCGCGGCGCCCCGGCCGGCCCCGTCGACCTTCGGGATCGAATACCGCACGCTCTACCACAAGGCGGTCGAGGAGTTCGTGTGCTCGAGCGAGGTCAACTTCCGCACCCTGCTCAAGGAGTTCCACGACCACCAGATGGTCGAGTCGCGGCGGGACGGGCTGGGCACGGAGCGGCTGTCCATCCCGTTCCGGCGGGAGGAGCTGGAGGGAATTCTGGAGGAGTTGGTTTGAGGACCTTTTCGTTGGAGATCCTTCTTCACATCTGTGGTTTTCTTTTTGGAGGAGACCCGTGGGGAGATGGCGTGGAAAGGGGGCGATCGCCCGGATGTCATGTGATGATGTGACGAGATACTTCCCCTACGTTTTTGCTTTTCGAGGTTTGGGGACATGGTCATACGGATGGAGATGTTGGAGCTGGTTTGATTTTTCTTGGTTCGCGGGCCCTCGCTAAATCGATTCGCTCGCGTCTTATTCTCTTTCCTCCGATCGCTCCTCCCGTCTCTCTCTCTCTCTCTCTTTCTCTCTCTACAGCAGGGGGTTGAAATCTCGACTGCTGTGAACGCCGCTACATTCCCGTTCATTCCCGGGGGGAGAAACACACACACACACACACACACACACACACATCTGAAGGTAAAATGATTTCCCTCCCTACAAGTGGGTAGTCTTCGGGGAAGGGGGGAAGGGAGATCGATCTCAATACGCTGTACAGGCGAGGCACAATAACCTCTGTAGTGAACCTTTTTTTTGTTTTGGTGTGATCGACCGACTCAAACCGATCCTGCATATCCCAAGAAGACCCAGACCCTCTCTTTTATCCAAACGCCGCCGCAATGCTTCGCTGGTCCATTTCCCTCCCTTGTTCATCCGATCCGTTCATCCCCCGCAATGGGAAAAAGTAGCTGTTGAAATCCAATCCAATCTCTCTCTCTCTCTCTCTCTCGTTCGCATCTCTTGAACGGGGTTTGCATTTGGCGATTCTGTCTACCAGCCGCGCTTGGAGTACTTGTTCTCCTCCTGCATGTGGTCGCAGTTGATGCCGACCATGGCCTCGCCCAGGCCGGTGCTGACCTCGGCCAGGACCTTGGGGTCGCGGAAGTGGGTGGTGGCCTGGACGATGGCCTTGGCCCGCTTGGCCGCGTTGCCGGACTTGAAGATGCCGGAGCCGACGAAGACGCCGTCGCAGCCCATCTGCATCATGAGCGCGGCGTCGGCCGGGGTGGCGATGCCCCCCGCGGCGAAGTTCACCACGGGCAGCCGGCCCAGCCGCGCGGTCTGCTTGAGCAGGGCGTAGTCGCACTCCAGCTCGCGCGCCATCGAGCGCAGGTCGGCGTCCGAGGCGGAGCTGGCCTTGGCGATCTCCGCGTTCACGGTCTGCATGTGGCGGACGGCCTCGACCACGTCGCCGGTGCCGGCCTCGCCCTTGGTGCGGATCATGGCGGCGCCCTCGTGGATGCGGCGGAGGGCCTCGCCGAGGTTGCGGCAGCCGCAGACGAAGGGGGTGTCGAAGGTGTTCTTGTCGACGTGGTTCTTGGGGTCGGCCGGGGTGAGGACCTCGGACTCGTCGATGTAGTCGACGCCGATGCTCTGCAGGATCTGGCACTCGACGAAGTGCCCGATGCGGGCCTTGGCCATGACGGGGATGGTCACGGCGGCCATGATCTCCTTGATCATGTCCGGGTCGCTCATGCGGGCGACGCCGCCCTGGACGCGGATGTCGGCGGGCACGCGCTCGAGCGCCATGACGGCACAGGCGCCGGCCTCCTCGGCGATCCGGGCCTGCTCGGCGTTGATCACGTCCATGATGACGCCGCCCTTGAGCATCTGTGCGAGACCGGCCTTGACGGCGAAGGTGGACTGGGTGGGAGCATCGCCGTTGGCGGGAGCGACCTGGGCGGCGGTGCCGTTCTCGGCGGCGTGTCCGTTGGTGGCCATGGTGTCGAGGTGCTGGAGGTCGCGAGATGTAGGAGATGTGGTTCTGTCGGTGATGGTGACTGCCTACAGGATGTCGACGGCAGGTGCAGGTCTCGAGTGGTGCTCAGGTGTTCTGAATCGACAAGGGACGGGATGTTGTTGATGATGAGGTGAGTCACAGAGAAGAGGAAGAAAGGAAAGAAAGATAGATGCCTAGGTAGTTGTGGACGAAGGGAAAGAACAGACACAGGAATGGCAACAACGATCCGTCCTCGGCATTATCAATTGCTAGGCAGATCGATACCTACCTACTTAGTAGTCGTGCGAATGGCCACCCACTATCTATCCATTATGTCTACTGAGTGAATACTACTAGGCATCGGTAGTCATCCATCCATGCACCGGTACCACCACCACCATGATGATGATGACAACAACAACCACAGGGCGTGCGGCAATGACGCTTACCCAACTGCAGAATGTGAGATCGACCCATGTCCGCACGTACGGTTCATTCGTTCATTCATTCATTCATTCGTTATCAGCGGCCAGTGTCGTCGCAGCTACAGTATCGTCGTGATCAGTCTAGTCTAGTCATATTGGTGGACAGAGCAGAGGCGATGATGAGTCCATTGGCAAAAATTTCAGCCATGTCGTGAGTGATGAGACAAAGTTCTGGACTTTTTTCATGGCCCGCCGATCGCGGGGCTCCAATGGCCGCCCGCCCGCGATGGATCAACACAGGTAGACTGGAATTGGGGGCCTTCACCTACCAGCCCTTCCTTTCTCTGCCGTTCCATTGACAGACTGCAGGGACTTTTCAATGTCAATCAGCAGCTAACAAGAGAGCTGCAATCGAGAATCTGCCTGCCCGTTTCTACGGCATAGTATGGAAATTTGACTTCGACGAGAATGGGCTCGATGTGGCGGCAAGATCTCGTCGTCACCAAACCGGTCCAAGACAGGTCGTCGGAGGCGGCGGCGGGGCAAAAAAATGCGCACGCGTGGCACTAAAAAGGTTTAGATCGGGACCCTGATTTCATGTGATGGATGGACCCCGATGGACCGCAAAAAAAGGTTGTTGGTGCTGTTGATGAGGAATGAAGAATGAAGAATGAGGAATGAGGAATGAGGAACGCTCAGGTGAGGCATGAAGACAAGGCATTTTCAAGCTATGTACTGCACTGCGCTGTACCGTACCGTCCAGCGTGTATGTCAATCGAACCGCGCGTGACAACGAAATCCACCTGCGGGAATTCATCAAGGGCGGATCTCGTTCTCGGAAATCTCCAGTACCTGACAATATCCCGTCTGGCTGTCTGTCTGATCCGCCGTTCTCATCGATAGCAGGACAAACCCCTCGGAGAGAGACAGAGAGAATGTGTGTGTGTTCGGGCGCATCAATGGCGTCACCACCCACTCGGCGACGAAGGTATCCCCAGGTGCCAGAGATTCCCAGCATCATCCGGGCTCCGCTGGCGAAGACGCCGGTGCGACTATTCCCCATCGGACGCCGTGATCGGTAGTGGAAAACGCTCGTTGCGATAACACAGAGCTGTTATGCGTTCAGAAGGACCGACGACTGACTGCCCGTTGTCCATGGTGCGAGTCGAGAGCCATGATTGGATATTCCACGATGGGGATAAGTCACCTTGCACGATATGATATGGAGTACCTAGGGAGTGTCTCTTGCTTCCAGGCCTGCCCAGGTGTCGCGTGATGGACGTGCGGACCAACGCTTCCCGGTGATGACGAGCGTCCATCTTTTCCTCGCCCGTACTTCAAGACGTCTCTCGTGGATGCCAAACGCTCGGTTGCCGCGACATGCCACCGGCGAACTGTGGAGATCCTCGTGCAGCCATTTCTCGTCCAACAAAGCCCGCCCTCGCACCCTCCCTTTCATACCTAGGTATGCTCTGCCGTGACCTCACACATCATCATCCGTCAACGCTCCGAGTCTACAATTCTGGGGTTTGGATTTGACTGTGACACTCGAGGGGTTTGGTCGAGGGAGAAGGAAAGCGAAAGAAAAAGAAAAAGAAACGCCCGAACGCCACGCTTGAAAAAGGAAGAAATAACCCCCGCCTGGTGCTTTTATGCATCCCTTTCGTCGCCATCCGGAACAAGATGTGTTTATAGTTTCCCACACACATCACTTGCTGTTCACGCCTTGGAATCCATCAACCTCACACCCGACCGGACCACTCCGATCAATCCTCCCGTCTGCAGTCCCTCGCTCCCTCCACCGCTGAGTCGATACTCGATATCCGCCAGCCCTTGCAGCCACGCGATCCTCGTTTGAGCCGGGACCTCCACCTCCGTCAACTGCTCGCTCAACGCCGTGAGGATGTCCGCCAACGCCAGGCCCTTCGTCTTCTTCAACGTCGAGATCGTGCTGAGACACGACCCGACGTTCGACGTGGTGAGCAGAGTCTGGGTGATGGTGGCGATGTCGGCGGGATGGGGCGCCGCGATGCAGTCGTAGATGGTCTCCTGCGTGATCAGATCCCGCACGACGTCGGTGCCTTCCTTGACCGGTTGGCCGGGGATGTGGAGGGGTGTGGAGGAGGCGTGGCAGGCTTGGAGGACGTTCAGAGCGCGCCGCATGTCGCCTTTGGACAGCGCCACGAGGCTCTCCGTGGCGTCGGCGGCGATGTTGACGTTCTCCTCCACGATAACTTTGTCTACCAACCTCCGGATGTCCGCGTTCTTCAACGGCGAGAAGCGGAAGCGTGTGCATCGCGAGAGCAGAGCGGGGCTCAGTTTGTGTGTGTAGTTGGCGATGATGCAGAATCGCGTGTTGGCCGTGTATTTCTCCATGATTCTTCGCAGTGCCATCTGAGCCGTGCTCGTCATCGCATCGGCTTCGTCCAGGATGATCAATTTGTAGTGCGCCATGTCGTCCTGGGCCGATTTGTCGAAACTTCCCGCGAAGATCTGTTTGGTCGAGCTGAAGGTCTTGATCTGTTCCCGCACGACGTCGATACCTCGGTCATCTGAGGCGTTCAGTTCGAGCACCATCTGTCGCATGTTCCGATTCCCATAGATCTTCCTCGCCAACGCCAGCACCGTCGATGTCTTGCCTGTTCCTGGAGGGCCATAGAGAAGCAAGTGTGGTAATCGATTCGTGTCGACGAACTTGTTGATGGTTGCGAGGATGTCCTGGTGACCGCTGACGTCGGCGAGCGAGTTGGGTCGGTATTTCTCTACCCATGGAAGATTGTCTTCGGCTTCGACAGGAAGATTGGCGGCGCTGCGTTTGCCTTTGTCCTTCGCGGAAGAGAATTGAATGGAGTTGGATGGCGCATCAATGTCCATTTCATCGTTGTCTTCGTAGTCCGACATCTTGGTATGCAGCTTTCGATTGGGTGGGCTCGGGTGGGGATGGCGTAGTGTTGAGACGTGGGCGGCTCTTTAATTCTGTTCACACAATTATTTGACAAGACCGGTAGATGTTGGGGGACGCGAATTGGATAGAGGCACTTTCAGAAACGCGTCCAGACGTGATAGGGCACGCGTCCACCAGCGAACTCCATTTCGTGACCTGAGGCAGACATCTCTGACGGCACCAAATTTGACAGCCTGAGGCACAAATTTCCTCCTCGACCATCTCCGGAGATATCGCATTGTCGCTGATTGGCCAATGGCCTCGACTCTCTTATCAAGACCCATCGACATCACCTCTTCTCTGGTGGATATATATCTACGATACTCCTGGGCCAGAACTCATTCAGTCCTGCTCCTCGTACTACTTCTCCACTCATTGTTCGCTTTATTCGGAGCGTCACAAGAGAAACGCCCGGCCTCATGGACATTCCATCTGATGGCAGTTCCCCTCACTCAAGGAATTACGTACAAGTTTCGGATTAGTCCTAGCCAAGCAGGGCCCACACGTGACGGCTCTCAACGGCAGAAAGCTTTGCCAGCACGTCATTTCTGCTGAACCCCGTCGCTATGTCATACGGATCGACTGAACTATATTCGTCGGATGCGAAACCTGCCATTGTGCACAAGAGAACCGCGAGGACCCATTGGAACCGCGACGCGCAAGCCCGTCCGAGTATTTCTCAGAAGACTCACTTGCCAAACATGTGAGGTGTCAGTCCCCATACAAACATCAATACCATGCACAAACATGTATTGTGTTGTGTCATGTCGAACATCAGGTTGGTTCACCATTGCCGTAGTCCGGGGTAAGTACAAACAGCCAGGTACATTAATTCACGGTATGACACGATGCATGATCATCATGGGTTCCGCCATAGACCCGCTCTCACATTCGCCGGTTAACCGGAAAGCGGTCACAAATGTATCTTCCTATTTCTTCTGGTGTTACAAACTGCTGTGTCGTTCTTTGAAGCACACAAGATATTCAGATCCATTCTTTCGTAGAACATTACGAGCATCGAGAAGCCTACGACAACCACACTCGCTGCGTCACTGAACATTGTCGCGATGGCTTCATCCCAGTCGGACAAGCTGTCGTATCAGCTTCTACACTTCAACATTGACCGCTACCTCAATCCATGGATCCCTCGTAATCGTCTCAATAATCTACCAAAACCCATCTCCAAATTTCTCGGCTATCGTTCAGAAAAGACGGAAGAAATTCCTCCGGCACTACAATGGCCATTCATGTTCCTCGCCACGGTCGCTGGCCTCTGCCTCGTTGCTGGAATCAATAACTACGCTGCCGGGTTTGGTCCACGGATGGGTGTCTGGTCGGGTCCTACAATCATCGCAAGTTTCGGTGCCAGCGCCGTCCTTGATTTCAATGCCATCCGCACACCCTTCTCGCAGCCTCGGAATTCCATCGTTGGCAACACCCTCTCCGCTCTGATCGGAGTTTGCATCGCGAAGCTGTTCATGCTGAACCCAGCCTTTGAGGAGATCAATTGGGTCGCAGGGGCTGTAGCCTGTGCCTGTGCATCGCTCCTCATGAGCATCACCAACACCGTGCACCCACCAGGTGGCGCCACGGCAGTGCTGGCGGCGACCAACGTCGACGTCATCCGGATGGGTTGGCGCTTCATTCCCGTAGTCTTGTTGGGTAGTTCTCTGCTGGTCACTGTCGCGCTGATCTTCAACAACATCCTCCGCCAATACCCCGTCTTCTGGTGGACACCAGAGAAGTGTGGCGCTCCGCTCAGGAGAGAGCAACGTGAAGAAAAGGAGCAGCAGCAACAAGACAAGGCCGCCGAGGAGGGTAATGCCCAACCTCGACGCTCAAACTCTACTGCAAGCAGGTACGCTTTCCGCTTCCACCTTGAATCCCCAACTTCGATCTCCATGCTAACTCGCGTCTTAACAGTGACCGAACCCTTCATACTGATCTCCAGCGGAACAAAACCAACGAGACTGTACCGTCGCCCAACGACATCCGCATTCACGCCCACGGCATCCAAGTCCCATCTCACCTCCAACTATCGGAGGAAGAGACCGCTCTGCTGGAGCGTCTACGGCAACGGCTACCTGGCGCGCACATTTCGCAGTGATGAAATCCGTGCATCCCGTCAGCTCTCCGTTCAGTGACGCAAGACTCTTTTTTCCACCGATCAGCATCATGTCTTTCACTGGCGATCTGTTTCATCAGCGATCTTCGCATATGACTATATTTTCAGACGATACCCATGAACCTATTGTAATCTTATATATCATGACGAACTACTTATTCGGCATATCAATCATCCTTGTTGTTGTCCAACCTCCCTCTTCCTACGTCTTGCACGACCACGATGACACATCGAACCGTTCAACTGAGCAAATTCCGGACCCCAAACGTCTCCCGATTAATCCACAAAATGACTACCCCAAGCTCCTTCTCCTCCTCATCATCAATTCGGATATCGAAACTTCCCAAGAGATACCCAGGAAACAGCGCCCGATAAAGAGGCCGCTCATAAGTGGAGACAAGAATACAGAAAATGGAATACATTGGAGGACTTCACGAGGGAGAGGCAGAAACCCGCTCCGATGAATGAGCCAGCGAGGAATCTTTTCGACGGCGGAATTGTAGAATTTCCGATATCGTTCATGCTTTCTCATCATTGTATTGTTCGATGTTCGCTTCTATGTGAAGGGACCGATACTCCTCATCCGTCTATGTGCATTAGAAAACAGCAAATCGTCCCGAAACCCCCGGTTTACGAACGCCAGGTTCCTCCCATGTCCCCAGATTATGTATTTCGATTCGCTGCGATCATTCACTCGGCGCTCTAGTAGTGAGCGACTGAAGGACGCACGGTGCTGGTGGTGGTGGTGGTCGCGCGAGTAGTGTAGTATGGAGGAGGGGGAGCGATGGAAGTGGTGGTGGGCTTGGTGACGACGCTGCTGGTGGTGGTCGTGCAGCTGGTGCTTGTGGTGGTGGCCTTGGAGCTGCTCGAGGCGTGGCCGCTGGAGACGGTGGCGGCGGGCTTGGATGATGTGGTAGGCTTGCCGCTGGAGACGGCGGTGGGCTTGGATGAGGTGCTGGGTTTTGCGCTCGAGACGGTGGTGGTCTTCCCGGTCGCGGTGGTGGTGCGGACCGTGGTCAGGGCGGTGGTGCGGGTGGAGGTGGTGGTCGCGCGAGTGGAGGTGGTGGTAGCGGCGCGGGTGGAGGTGGTAGTCGCACGGGTAGAGGTGGTAGTTGCGGCGCGGGTGCTGGTGCCAGTGGAGGTACGACTGCTGGAGGAAGTTGAAGCAGGGCGAGTTGACATGGCACCGGTGCTGGGGCCGGTGCTGACGCCAGGGCAGGAGGGAAGCACACCGATGGTGGCATTGGTACCGGTGCGCGCGTAGTAGTTCAGGGCCCCGGGAACCTTGACACAGTTGCTAGTGGTGGTCTGGTCGACAGGGACAGCCTTGAGCGACTGCGGTCTACCGAAGGTATGAAGGTAATACCAGACTTCGGAGACGGAGGTACGGCCGTTGTCCAGAGAGCCACGACCAGCGGCGGTCTCGTTGTAGCGAGGACCTGAGCAGCCGACGTAAGGGATCGCACCGGACTCCTCAGTCAGGGCGTTCTCAAGTTTGGAAAGAGTGTAGGTGGTGGTGTTCGACGGGGTGATGCCGTGCTTGAAGAGCCATTCGAAAGTAGGAAACTTCTTGTAGTAACCGATAGTGGTCTCGAAGTAGTCAACAACGTCTTCGTGCTGGCGGTACTGCGGACCGTAGCAGGGCAAGTCGAATGTGCTGAAGCAAGTGCTGCGTGGAATTGATCAGTCACATTGTCCTCGCGACATCAATACTCGGCCGAGGGTCACTCACGCATGTTTGCTGAATTCGTGCGACCAGAAGTCGTCATTGGCACCGGTCTGTCCGATCCAGTACTTGTTCATGTATGCGAGAAGATCGTATTTGCCAAAGGGACGGAGGAAAGTGCCAATGCCAGGGCCCTTGTACGGAGGGACGACGGTACCATTGGGTAGGCCGTTGGTGGTGTTGGGTCCCGGAACAGGGTCATACTGGCGATTCAAGTCGCAATATTGAGTGTATGAGCCATTGCTATTGTGGGGTCAGAGTCAGTCTTTGTCTGCTATGCTGATATCGTAGCGTGCAGGGGTACACATACCAGAAGTCGGGCCAGAGGCCGTGAAGCGTCCAAGTGTTGGCGGGAAGAGGCTTGTCAGCCCATGTGTTCCAGTACTATGTCATATTGTCAGAATACCATGGTCGGCTGTGTTTTGTGTTGCCATGGTCGATTGAAAAGGAGGCCAATTGACGAGACAGTAGACATGGGCCATCAATAGTTGAAACGATGATGGTGTTTCGTCCAGGCGGCTTCGCCCGAAATTCAGGCAGCGGCCGCCCCGTTCTTTCAATTGTGCCATCGCTCCTACATCGATCCAATGCGACCATTCCGAATTCCATCGCGTACCTGAGTGAGAAGGACGAGACCACCAAAGGTCTCAACGCAGCAGCTGTCGACCAGGTCGGGCTTGGCCTTGGCCGAGCAAGACTTGTAGTCGGGAACCAAGACACAAGAGTGGTTGTCCTTGGATTGTCCATAGAGCGAAGCTTGGACTGCTGGCGCGACGGCGAGGACCGCAACGAGAGCTGCAACAGAGGTCTTCATCTTGACGGCAGCGATTGCGCAGAGCTTTCACAATGAGATGATGACAACGACAGTGTTGGACCGCGGAGGTGTGAGGTGGACGGTTGGCCAAGGCGAAAGAAGAGACTTAGATGAGGCAGCTACAGTATTTATGATTTCATCATGATCGTCGGCATTGTGGCCGTGCCACGCAGTTCTCGCCAGAATGGCAAAAAAGCATCTGTAGCTATGGTTTACTTTTTTCCGCGAGCTCTGCTGCATTCATGCATCATGTCCGAACGAGGCGTCCATGGGGTAACGAGACGCGAGAGTATGCAAGAAGAAGAGTAAGCCCACAACCTCGTCGCGAGCTCCGAATGAAGCTGTCCAGGAACCGCGTCAGCCTATCGTTGTTGGCGACCTGAGCACGAGGGTTGCGTTCCCTCTGCACCTCTGCCGGGCATCGTGTTGGGCAGCGCACGATAAGGTCTGCGTCATGCGGCTGGCGTTCGGGGTCCTACTGCATAAGGTCTAGCTGCTGTTGGCTGTCGAAGGTTAGGATCCCATGAGGCGCGGTTGCCAAGAGCTTCTGGAAGACATTGTGATGGGGAAGGCGGCTCCGAAACTATCGAAAACGTGGGCGCCTGCAGTGAAAAGCGACACTTTGAACCGTCCGGGACAATCGAGACCTGCACGTGGGTGCGCATTTTCACATATGAACTTGCTTTTGCCATATTCTCTTCGCGTAGTTCTTTATTCGATGCAGTTGTTTGCATTGCACGACCTGCGAATGTGATGATGGGAAGCGACCGCTGGTGTCAACGACGGAAAAGCCAGGCACGTGCTTCAACGTGGTCTGGCGTGGAAGCAGAAGTCGCGAAACTCACCCCATGCCCGCCCTATCCAGGCAGTAGACACATTGAAACAGGCCCGTCAATCTTCGAGTTAGAGACTTCTGAGAACTCTCGAGTAAGTGTCTAAATCATCTTTCGTGCCATTTTCACGTGAGGAACTCATAATGAAATCTCTAACGCGATACGAGCTTCAATCCTCCACAAATTTATCGTCAATCATTCATCTCTCCTCAAAAACATCTCGACCAACTCCCTTTTACGTTTCTGCAGCGCAGACTTGGCCTTCTCACCACCACCACCTGTTACAGGTGTCGACTTGATCATTGCCTCTGCAAACATCTCCGCCAAAGCGGCTATGGCAGCGTTTTTCCTATCCGCTGCAGATGATGGCGGGCCAGATTTAGCATTGTTGACACCAGCAATGCTGCTACTGCTGCCACCACTGCCCAGAAGCGTGAATCGCTTGAGTTTCTGTGTAGGACTCAGCGGCGAGGCGGCTCGAGCAGCATGCTCCATCTCGTCCGCTTCACGATGTGGGACTTCAGAGATGATTCTTTCCAGCATAGATGTGATCAAGATGAACGTGATGCTGTTGGGTCCCTTTTGAGAAATGATCTCTTGCACCGCCATCCGTTGATCGTCCAGAGATGCGGCTGAGCCGCCTTTCTGGCTCTTGTCCCGTGTAGCAAGATACTTCTCAATCTCATTCCAGATCTCTACAGGCACCACGCCCTCGGGCATGCCCTGTAGGAAGACCATTAGCAGATTGGCAAGGATGTAAAGTCGCTGTGATCTTGTCATAGAAGGCGGCAGGGATGCCTCTAATGGTTGATCGGAATCTAGGGCGTCGCATGCGGCGCTGAGCGCTTCTTGCCAGTCCGTTGTCTTTCGTTCTGTCCAGTTCTGCTCATCGAATGGCCAAGCGGGGACGTCGTGCCAAGGAGGTCGCGCTGAAGTGACATCCATTAGACCCGTGTTGGAAGTGTCAAGTGATGTGCCCCGTCCTGCAGATGTAGTTTTGTCCATAGTTATCGGCGCCGGATTCGTCATCTCCCATTCCGCAATGACACGAGCGGTTAATTCTTCTATCACTTCCGTTAGCCTGAACAGCTCGCGGGGTGCAGAAAAACGTACGGGATCGTCGTCTTCTTCGTCGTCTTCGTCGCCATCGCTGTTCTCGACCGCTTCGTCCGATTCTGTCTGCTGCGGGTCATTGGATCTCTTCTTTCTCCTTAATCTCCTGCTTCCTTTCTTGCTTCCGTCAGGTTTTTGGCCTTGGAGTTTTCTGATCCCTCCTTCGGGAATTCTGATCAAGCGATCAATTGACCTTCCGAGACTGCTTTGCAACCATCGCGCCCTGACAGGGATGAAGTGGTCACGGCCACTTTCGACACGCAATACCAGGACCTCCTCGAGTGTAGACATGTGTTCGTGATTGAACGCTGCGACGCACTCCAAGGCAGTGACAGTAAGCGTGAGATCAACCACACATGTCTCACCCGGCTCAAGACGAAAAAGCGACGTCGATTCGCTCGAGCTCGTTTGAGGGACATCGTTGATCTTGAGTTGCAACCACGAAGGTGCGATCCCCTTTTCGCGCGTCTTCTGTCCTTCTTGATCTTGACCAACTGGTCGTTCAATGAAGGAGAAATCTGCAGCGACACGGCTGGTATTTGCAATAGTCAAAGTGCGAGTCTTGGTCTGACCCCAACGGACATTACCAAACCAGACACCTTCAAATTCGTCCGTTTCGGGTAGAGTTTCGCCGGTATCATTATGATTGTTGTCGACGACGACCGTGACGTTGGGTCGACCTTCATTCTCTGCCTTGTCGAATTCTCTTGCCACCGCCGCATGGGTTTTCGCTTTGAGTTCCGGAACGACTGCATCGTACTTCAGCGAGAACACGGCATCGAGAGGCTTGTGGTCGCTAGAAAGCACGCGTTGATGGGCGGTATAAAATTCCAATGTGATTTCATCTTGGAAGCCTTCCCGAGTTGTGACAATCTGACTGTTGCTGTTCTGATTGGCTTGGTCGTCTTCGTCATTTTCGTCGTACTCATCGTATTCATAGTACTCATAGCCTTCGGGAGTGGTATTTTCGCCGTCAGTATTTGGGTCATAGTCGTAGAGGATTGACTCATCGTGCGCGGCAAGATCCGCAGTGCCATCGGCTTGCATTTCGGCATCTTTCTTCCGGGCTGCTTGTTCATCACGAACTTGTGCCTCGTAGCGCAGTTTATCTCGCCTCGTGCGGTATAGGATACGATCACACCAGCTTGGCGCACGCCTCTTCTCACTGGTATCAAATACACCGACGCTTCCAAGGTCATATTTGTACGTAGGAAGAAAGGTGATTGGGCCTTCTCGCCAGCCGTCATGAAATGCCTTCTTGGCTTTGATCTGTTGCTGCAGTTCGTCATGCGGTAGAAGGCAAGCAAGCGTTGTTTGCAGAGAGGCCGGATCATCACTCTCTGCGACTTCGTCAAGGATTGTGGATGGCTGTGTGCTCTCATAGCTAGACCTTGCATCCGTGCTGGATCGATGTGATGAGGTCGATAATCTTGTTTCAGCCGTGGAGGTCGATGAAGCACGGAGTCGTTGATGAATAGACTCTGTAGCCTCTGATAGCTCCTCTTCGATTTTCTTCGCTGCTCGCTGACTCAAATCGTACTCGTTGCGGGTATGCAACATCAGCAGTCTCCGAACGTCATCGCCAGGAATTCCTTCCAAGCGATAGTTAAGATCTCCACACCAAAAAGCAAAGTCCTCGTCACCAATCTGCTCTCCAGTGGTCTGCGACAGATCCATAGCATCTTGTATGGGCTCGAAACGTGTTCGCGCAACAATCTGCTGAGCGTCCCAATTTCGTCGTTCCAACGCAGCCTTGTCAGCGCCGGCTGCCAGATGGCAGTTGATAAATACCAGGCGTGTCGTCTCTCCCAGGACAATTCGTGCTGTCACGGCACCTTTGTTGCCCATGAAATTCATCAATCCCGTCCCGACGCTTGTTGTGCTGACGGACGAAATCTCCGGAACAACATCAGGAGCAGCATAGATGAGTAGCATTAGTCCTATCAGCTGCTGCTCGGAAACAAGCTGATAGCCGGCTGGCAAAGCTGCCGCCATAGAGTCTTTCCATTTATTGATGACGGAAGGGTCGGTGTATGGCCGTAATGCCTCCATGGCAGAACTTAGATCGACAATTTCTTGCAACGCCAACACATAAAGACCAACATCTTCATCTCCAGGTAAGGTCGCATGGTCCCCGGCTGGAATTGTGCTACGTTTGCGCTGATATCGCGACTCCTGGGTTTCAACTGATTCGCGGTCTTCATTCACGTCGCCCACTTCAAGGCCTGCAAGTCTTTCCGAAACGCCTTTGCCTCCCACGAACCAGCCTCCAATGTCCTTCTCGGTCCCTTTGCAGCCAGCAACATTCCAGGTGCCGATTTTGATGCGCACGTGCTTCTCCCGAACATACTCCGATTTTCGGGCAAAAACTGCGCTTGAGATGCTTTGATACGTACTCTCCACGGGTGCTTCTGCCGCATCTTCCTGAATACGAGCCTCAGCTTCGTAAAGCTTGGCTGCCGGAAAGGAGCCTGGAACATCCTGCATGAGGCTGCTCGACGTGCTCGTCGGCCGCGACCGTGATGGGGCCATTTTGAAGAGTTAAAATTGTCTCACATACAAAGCTCTACAGATTTGAGAAATATTGAAGAATTGAGCAGAAAGATTTATTACTGTCAATCATCACAGGACCTAGGTCTCGACCGGGCGGCTTGGCTTCTTGTCAAAGCGAACCACGTATGTGGTATGTGGGATTCTACGATTCCCCGGTCAAAGATATCGCGTGCACGTAATGATGCAGTAGGAGGCGGCAGCCGTGTCAGCCCTGCAGGGACTATCGGTAGGAATCGTGGGAATCTAGGTACATTGTGGATTCATCGTGGTATGATCTCGCCTGACGTCTTGCCTGATTGATGCAATGTTGGCGGGACCGGGATTGCCCGCGTGGCCCATCTCTGTGCAACAACCAGCCCAAGCTTGAAGTATTCCAGTCAGCCACGCCGACGACCGTCGAGGTTTCCCTGGCCATGCTTGACTGAGCAAGCTCGAACAACCACACATCTCTTCTTCAAACGTGTGTGTCACGGGTTGTCGCGGTAATGCCTAGCCACAACAGAAAGGTATCACGGCAGGTGCATCTGCAGTCGGCGCCTCCAGGACAGTCCGATTACGACACTGACACTGCCAACCTCACCGACAACCAGTATCATGTCGACATGGCGGTACACGCGCAGCCACAGCGTTCGGCAGAGGAGTTGAATATGCTCGTACTGCGTCGATGGTACCCGGAGGTTGAATATATCCTGGCTATCGCACCATTCGCTACACTGTATACATTCGCTCCCGACTCGCAACAATGGAACAAATGCGAGACCGAGGGCGTACTGTTCGTCGTGCAGCTGGAAGCGCAAGCAGGTTATCCGCGCTATCGCCTGATTATTCTCAACCGGAAGAGTATGGTAAACTTCGAACTGGACCTTGTGTCTATGGATAATATCGAAATTACGACGGAGTATGTCATTGTTCAGGTTCCGGATGAAGAGGGAACGCCGCAGATTTTTGGCATTTGGATCTTTTCAGACAAGTCGCAGGTACCAGACATGCGGGAGGTGATCGCGGCAACTATTGTGGACTGCGCGAACAGAGCAGAGGAACACACTCAGCATGCGGCGGAGCTAGATGGATATCCAATTTATGACAGCAGCGAAGGCGCATATCAACAGTCTGGAAATCACGTGTCCCAGGATTCTGCCTGGAACCCAGCACCTCAGCAGGATCAAAATTCACAGTATCAGCAAGGCCAATTTTATGCACATCAGCAACAGCAACAGCAGCAGCAACAAGTACAACATCAACAAATGCCGCAGCAACCGCAACCGCAACATTCTCAGAGCCAATTTGGACAGCAGATTGACCTTTCAAGGCTCTTCACCAAACCACAGGCACCCGTTGAGATGGAGGCGCAGAGATTCCTTGACACTCAAACGCCGACTCAAAGTGGGCCGAATATGCATGCGTACAACTCGTCAGCTCTGCCTCACGCTCATCCTGCCTCACACGACCCCAATCAGGGAGGAGCGATGTGGCAACCACAACAGCCCATGTCTTCCCAATTTGAGAATCCTCCTCAGGCCCACAATCTTCTTCTGGACTTGTTCAAGAATGCCTCGAAGTTATCGTGAAGCCAGTGAAACGAATTCCCCGAAGCGTCCAATCATTGAATTCTGCACTGATTCACTGAGCTCAAAACCATGAATTTACCACAAGCTCTATTTCGCGAGCAGGTTTCTTGCGACGAGTGTCGAGTCTTCACATGGAAGCATCCCGGCCTGTGAGACTTTGCGGACTTTGGAGTTGTCAACGAAACTAGAGACTCCTCGACATAAGCATAACAATCGCGAAAATGGGAGCTTCTATAGAACTTCCTCGGCCTGAAGATGAGGCGGAGACAAACGATATGACGAGAGACCATCGGACGCCCGTCCTCATTGAAGTCGAAATCAACCACAGCGGCAGCGACGTTCTATGCGATACGAGGGACGAAGTCTCAAGCTGCGGTCTGCGACAATATCAGCTCCAAAAATGCGTCCCCTCTCGCTTGGAACAAGCGTGAAAGCGAAAAAAGGATTATGTGGAGCCTGCCCTCTCACAGCGCCTCGCTATGGCCTCGATGATGATATCTGCTTCTCTGAACTCATTTGATCTCGACATTGGCCCGACCTGTCCTGGAGGTTCGTAGACCCTCAACAGCTGTATCACATCGAATGAAAAACTCTTTAGCCAGCTTCATCGCCAATTCGGGCCTACCGAGCAAAACAGGTTCTGCTCATTGACATGAGCAATGATAATGTCGCTAGATTGGCGTCCAGCTAAGCGCCTCTGTCGTCTCGCATATCACACGTTTGGCGTGTTCAGGAGTTGCAGAAAATTCCTTCATGCTCGCTGGGCTGTTGACCACATCTGGGGGCATTCATTTCTGTAGTGTACATTGCGTCCGGACGCCTGTACTGGACTAGTCTTTCGCGCCATGCGGTACACACCGTCAGCTCAATCAGCTACAGCAATCAATCGTTCCAATGGAGCTGGCACATGTCTCTCCTGCTCTACCTTCCATCGCCTGCTCGATAACCATTATCCCCAAATCGCATCTTTGACTCTGCTCAATCCCAGTCCTCCAGCACCAGCAGCGCCACTATTCACCCCGCCGACCGTGAGCAGGTAGCCCCACGTTTCCTTGCCATCCACGAACAGCCGATACTTCAACACGGACTGTTCCCCGACGTTTCGCTCGTTGGAAATGCTCACCGCACCGAATTTGTAGTTCCCATCGGGGATATACTTGATGCAGACGTCAGAAATGTAGTACTGGTCCTGATCGTCTTCACTGCTCGAGGCCTTGGCTGTAGTCGACTCCCGATACGTGCGTACCGGCAGGTAAAACATATTCAACGGCGAGGCGGAGAATTCGTGAACGGTGGCGGACTGCGGCCAGGATTTCCGCGCGGGAATCCTCAGGCCGAGGATTGTCTTGTCCGATGATGGTGGTGGTGCTGGGGGAGGAGGGAATGCCGTCGCGGCAAATTCGTGGCGATCTCCCGACAGGATCACGACACCCATGGCATTGGCTCCCTCCCTTGCCCCGACATCCCACATGGCTTCCAGCAGAATCTGTCGCTCGGCTAGGAATCCCGCCCAGGTGTCGCCTGTCAGCTGCCAGTTCATGGTGAAGGGCACGCTGGAGACGACGATTTTCCAGCGCACGCCGGCGGGCTCGGGGCGGCGGAGCCAGGCGAGGAAGTCGGCGCGCTGTTGAGCACCGAGCATGGATTTCGTAGGAACACCGGTGGAAGGGTCGGTGGTGTCGGGCTCGGAATTCGGGGAGCGATAGCGGCGTGTGTCGAGGAGGAAAAAAGTCGCAGGTCCTTGGGTGAAGCTGAAGTAGCTTGTCTTCGGGCGAACAGGAGGAGGGTTCACGGAGGTGTGGTACAGCTCGTAGGCATCGAAAGCAGACTCGAAAGGGGCAGTGGTGTTGGCACTCCAGTCATTTTGAATCTCGTGGTCGTCGTAGACGTGGATCCAAGAAGGCACGTGTTCGGTGGCAGCAGCCCAGTCCGGCGAAGCGTAGACTTGACGATATTGCAGACGATAATCTTCAAGAGACTTTCCATGTTGGTGAGGTACGTCGGCATATATGAAGTCACCGAGGAAAATCATGAATTGGGCCCGTAGACTGGACAACGCAGAGTTGAGATGGCGGAATCCTTGCGCCGAGAGTGGATGCGCAAACGGCGAATATGGGAAGTTGAGCTTGACGCAGGAGGAGTGAACGAATGTGAACATGTTGCCATAGGAGCTGTGTGCCGAGACCTCCCCGACCTTGGGAGCTGTGGTGAATTGCCCAGTACGATTGTTGCTTACAACATACTCGTAGCGTGTATCAGGGGACAGACCGGTGACAGTGAAAGTCCCGGTAAAGTCGGTGGCATTACTGAGGGCATCGATCCGTCCCCCAGCCTTCCAGGAGGTCTCCGACATGCGAATTGACTTGACTCTGTCGTAATCATTCCATCGATAGGATAGGAAGAGGGGCAATTGAGTAGAATCCGGCTCTCGTACCAGAATATTGGCGGTCGTGTCGGATACGTAGCCGACTCGTGCCAAAGAGAGATCATGGACAGGATGAAGTAATGGTGCACGATAAACGAGATCCATGACCATAGCTACAATCGCCAAGTTTACCAGGAAAGAGACGATACTGTATAGCGGACTCGACGGGCTCGGCAGACCAGTCAGAAGTGTGGTGAGCGGTCGCGGGTCTTTGCGCGTGAGCACAATTTCTTCTTCGACGAACAGTTCCTGACCTGGATCGACGGTGGGATCCGCATAGCGAGGATCGACACCTGGAGCGGCATCTTCTTTCTTCACGTCTCGAGTTTTCACAGCGACGCGATCGGCGACGACGTTGTAAGGAGATGAATTCAGCCAGCTATAGAGGAATGCCGGAATGTACACGGCGAATAAGGTCGCCACGATCGGTGGGAAATGCTGTCGCGGAATTCCTCGTCAGCATGGATCTTGCATCGTAAGATTGGAGATCACGGATGACGAACATGACCTGGAATCTGTTATATCAACAACGTCAGCAGATTTCTCGACCTGTCGGCCATGAGTTTCCTACCCATCTCAGAAAGACAAACGCAGCAGCGCGCAGCAGTACGCTGCTGACCAAGGTCGTGTACCACGCCGAAGCGAGCATCTTGTCTTGAAAACCTACAAGGATTGAGGAAATCAAATTGAGCAATCTGACACTGCCGCTTGCTATTTTATAGACATTTCGTAAAGGACTTGTTGTCGGTGTACAATGAACGCCTTGTGGAAGAGTAGTATGGGACGCGCCGCGCGCGCTGCCAATGACGTCATCGCATGAATTGTGCAGCCGCCTCACAGAAATCGCAGGTGACGTTCAATTGAGTAGCTTCTGATTGGATCATTGATCTTTATGCACACCTGCACATATGTGTTCCTATTTGACATTGATCATCATGTCTCATTTGATGAATCATCTATATATGACTGTCTGGAGAGCGTATGAAGGACTCGGTTTGTAAGACGTATTGCAGCAATGATGGCTGTACCGTTACAGCACGGAAGAAGAGCTCCACACGTATGGCATTCTCACCAGAAGCTCCATCATTACACCTTGTCGTCGCTCTTTCCTTTTCTTTCCTCCAATCGGCCTTTCACAATACTTTTCACCAAGGTGCCTCCTTTCCATCATACACATGCAGTCGATCAGCATTGTCCCAACCCTCGACAAAGACCTTGACGAACTTTCCGTTGGTCTCGGAGTTTGGCCGACCGATGATTTCAAGGGTTCCTTTGGCGCCTTGCTCCGGGAGGAGATCGGCCATATCGCCGCCGCCAAGTTCGGTCTTGAGCCACTGTGCTTCTGTGTCAGCGTGGAACTTCACGTCCTGCATCTGAGGTAATCCTCTCCAAGACTTACACCGGGTGAGATGGCGACGAAGGTGAAGCCATCCTTAGCATGATCGAGGCTGTATTGGACGGTGAGGCTGTTAAGCGCGGCTTTGGAGATCTTATACGCCGGGCAGCTTGCCCAGGTGAAAGTCGGAGCGAAGGCAATCGAGCCGAGAGTAGTGGAGCTGACGAGATTAGTGAAAGTGCTCTCGCGATC
This sequence comes from Dissoconium aciculare CBS 342.82, assembly GCF_010015565.1. Taxonomy (NCBI): domain Eukaryota; kingdom Fungi; phylum Ascomycota; class Dothideomycetes; order Mycosphaerellales; family Dissoconiaceae; genus Dissoconium; species Dissoconium aciculare. The sequence goes on along the minus strand of NW_022984956.1, from coordinate 446,393 downwards.
AAACGGAAGCGGAATATCTTACATGTTGGCGACCTTCTTGAGCTGGCCCTTTTCCAAGAGTGGGAGGAACGTCCGGGTGACCCAGTGGATGCCGAGGACGTTGACTTGCAGGCTTTCGAGAAGAGTGTCCCTGCTCATACGTCAGGACCGTATTAAGCGTTTTAGCCAGCTTCACAGCAGACTCACATCGACTTGGTGCCGTTCTCGGCGTACTGCGCAATTCCAGCATTGTTGATGAGAACATCCAGACCCTTTCCACCTAGCGCCGCTTCGACCGCAGGCAGCGCCTTCTGGATAGAAGATTCGTTGGCAACATCGAACTGAACAACATTTACACGGCCAGAGGAACTTTTGGCGACAAGGTCCAGATCGGTGGAAGGTTTGCGAACAGAGACGATGACCTTGGAGACTTGAGACGCAGGCAGAGCGACGAGATGTTTGGTCAGCGCGAGGCCTAGACCGCGAGCGCCGCCAGTGATGAGGTATGTTGCCATGGCTGTTGAATTGTAGATTGACGATGCCGAGATGTGAGAGAAAAGGTAGGGGAAAGGATGATTGTCAGAATCAGCAAGAATGGAGCACGATGGATTTATAGTGTCTACGATACACTGCTAGCCTTCTCGTCTCACCATGCTGCCACGGTATGCACAGAGTTACCTGACCTACGAGCTCTACTTTCAATGCGGCGTAGATTTCATGCAAGGAACGTCGTCTACGGCTGCAGGTCCAACTTAACAACGGAGATACGATTCAACATTTGTCAGCGCCATACCTTTCCGCTGGACCACATCGCGAATGTGACGAGTGATCCTCTTGTGAGCTGTGAGAACCACGATGCATCATCGGCGCGCTGCTGTGCCTCATGTTTCGTTGTTTGTCGTCGAGAATATTAGTAAAGATGGATTCCCGCGCGGTTTTAAGGTGGTTAACGCCGGGGGGCATGGTTCGCCCGCTCCGAAATCCGATGACAATACCCGCCTCTCAGACTGGGTCGATCAACCCGTCGGTTGTGCACGATTGTTCTGTAGGTCTCTATATACAACACTCGAATTTCATCTGTAGGCGCTCTGATCATGCGATTGCAAGTGGTCGAGTGCGGATCTTATGTCGGCAGATCGGGGCTAGTGCGGGCGTGTGCTCCAGCAAGCGGCGCCCCAAGGGACGTTCATGCCACGATCCACGCCCTCCTCTCCGCCCAAGTCGAGGTCGTCGGAGCATTCGCACTGCCCGAGATAAGGGGGAGACATGGCCTTCGTACACACAGACTCGCACCCACGAAAGTACCATCAATAGTCTACGACCAGCCGTGTATGGAATCATCAAGGGGAAACATTGAATCGTTTCCCACACATCAGTAAATCGTCCTGATTCAATCTTCTCTCTCATTTCCGCTCGGCCTCCGTGAGAAGAGCCTTCACAAGCGGCGTCAGGAACTAACTTTCCGCTCGACGTAACCAGAACTTCGATCCTTTCCAAAGGATTGTTACATGACGGGGGCAGAAATCACGAAACAGAAAGGCTTCCCCTGGGAGAACTTGTCGTAGTTTCTTCTTTTCTATATCTCATTCATCAAAACTTTCGTTAGAAGAAAATTGGAAGGGGAATAATCTCTCTTTATCTCTCTCTCTATATATAAGCAGAAACATCATCTAAATTCCTCCAGAGCCTCCTACCCTCTCCGCCCGTTCCTCGCTCGGACCCTCCCTCTTCCTCAACGACGGTCCAGGCGCCATGGCCTTCCACGAGCCATCCCTGTCCCACGTCCCCGCCTGGCTGTAGTCGCCGACGTTGCCGTTGGACATGTACGCGAAGCGGAAATATTCGGGGGACGCCGCGAGGGAGGAATTCCTCTTTCCGGCCGGAGAGGACGAAGAGGAGTTCATCAGAGCGGCGAGGTCGCTGCCTAGACGGTGGCGGTGCCACGTCCAGGTGAGATTGGCGGGGGCGGAGATGCTGTTGTTGTTGTTGTTGTTTGATGACGTGGAGGTGCTTGTGGTGTAAGCGACGTTGTCCGAGGAGGACTCCGTCGAGGAGATGTCGTCGGCGAAGAGGTGCAGGCGCTCGACGTCGTTGACGAGCACGCTGATGCCGTCGTATGTGACGGGGTCTTCGGCGGAGGAGAAGTTCTGCGAGGTGAAGGGGAGAGGACCCAGGTTGAAGGTGATGCTCGCGTTGGCGGCCGACGCGGCGATGACGGCGACCGCGGGGAGGATGCTGCCCTGGGCGGAGCCCTTGAGCAAAGCCGCGGGGGTCTCGAGGATACTCGCGAAACCCCAGCGCGCGACGCCGTTGATGAAGAGGCCCAGGAGGAGACCTTGGTACACGAGACTCGGGCGGTTCTGCATGCTCGTGCCGGGAAGGAGAAGGAGACCTAAGATGTAGTGGTGCAGGCGCAGGCTGAGACCAGGCAAGGCGAGCATGATGATCAGCGAGCCGCCGAGGACACCGTAGACGGCGAGGTAGCGCGGCATGCGGCCCTCTTGGCGGAAGAACCAGGCTTGGCCGAGGGCGACGACGAGGATGACGGCGACGATGGCGATCAGCGCGGGGATAGCACCGGGTTGGGCGGCGAGGTCGTGGGGTGTCAGGCGCTGGATGGGGATCTTGTCGAAGGTGTAGTTGTTGAGGGAGCCGACCCAGGCGGGGCCCAACCAGAGTACGGTCTTTTCGAACTGAGCCGTGAGGCCTGTGAGCGATCGACGGATGGCGAAGTGGTACATGACCGCAGCGCAGAAACACGCTGGGAGGAAACGTCCAAAGGCGGTGCTTGCGAGGGCGGCGGCGCTGGAAGCCCCATCGTGCGGTGGGTCCGAGATCATACCGACGTGCCAGAACAACATGGTGAACAGCGACCAGAAGTGTACAGCCGGGTTCGTGGTGAAAAGACTGAGCAGGGCGGTGAAAATCACTGACGGAATAAGAGCAGGCCATCGGTAATCTCGGCAGTCAGCGCGCGTGCCGGAGAGGAAACCAAAGGACAGCGGGAAATAGCTGTCGAAGGTCACTCCCGGGATCCCATTCGCATCGCGGCCTGGGAAGGATGCTTGCTCTCCCGCAAGCGTCAACACACCGCAGCCTCCTTCGCTGGCCGGAAAGAAACCAGCATTGATGGCGGATGCACAGATGAAGCTGTCACCTCGGTACACAGTATCAGAGACGAGGTCTCCTGGTTGGAACCCCACGACCGACTGGTTCATAGGTCCACCTCCCACGACGAGCGGCTGATAGACGATTTCCTGCGTGCCGACTGCGCGAGGGTTGAGGACCAGGGTCTTTTGGCAATCAGCCGGGCAGCGGAAAGCGAGCGTGGCATTGGAGAAAGGTCTGCATCCCACTCCATTCAGTCCGCAACCGTTGCCGACGCTCCAGTATGTCGCACCACATCCGAGTCGAGATGGCTGACCATATCCGAGAATGTCGTCTGCGGCAGAATTCTTGGTCACGAAAGTCGCAAAGGCCGCTATCCACGCGGCGTAGAGGATGACCAAGAGGATGAATTTGTGGAACGGCCTGGGCGCGATGCGGTTGACGATGTGGATGGGAAAGTGCTGCACGCGCGGGAAGAAAGGTTTGATGCGATAGATATGTGGCGGTTGAGGGCCTCGGACCCATCGGACTGTGACATCCCAAGCGCGTCGGAGCGGCGCTGGGACTGCATTGGCGAGTCGCTTCTGCCAGATCGGAGGATCGCGCCTCGATAGGTCGTCGTCGGCAGAATTGCGGATTGAGGACCGTTGCAGCGCATCTGTGCTGTTTGCGTCTCTCGAAGATGATGTGATAATCGACGGGGTGGCTGTGGGTGTCTGTGAAGCCGGAGTAGAAGCCTCTCCAATGGTGCCTTCCTCCAAAGCAGCCTCGTTGACCTGGGTTGTGGCCTTTGATGGCGCCATTTCGCACGAGCGTGTGGCTGCGAGCTATGAATGCAAGTCTGCGCCTGTTCTCATCAGGCGAGGAGAGCAGGATACCGCCGCGGGAACAGTGGTTTCGAACAAATTCTTTCGCAGATGTTCATAAGCGACAGTGAAAGGAAGACGAGATTGAAAGGATAAATTGAATTCCAAGCATCTCCCTCTTCCAAACACGTCCAGCTCGACTCCAGCCCTTATCACTGACGACGATCAGCGTCCAGAGGTCCGAAAAGACGAGGAGGATGGGGTTATGCTTTGGCGACGAGGCCGATCGCCAATGATCTTCACCGCATAAGGCCAGGAAACTCAATGGGGCACGCCAGGGTAGCGCAACAGCATCCGGGTAGCGAAACGAAGTCAGCGACACGGCGAATGAGATCTGCCGCTATGCAAAGGTAAACAACGAGGTGCTGTCCTGTCAGACATCGCGGAGAAGACCATGTGGTGGAGGCAATCGCCAAGAGAGGCGGCAAAGAGTTGAATTGGGGGCCATGACACCACCAACTACTGCAGGCAGTGCTGTCTATCATTCTGTGCGGACATTCCGCCGCCGCCCTGCATGACACGCGTTCGAGGCGGAGAGATTCATAGGACGAGATCAGACGTCGGCGGGCGTGGTTAGGGCTTTCCGATCCACGCTATTCCCTTTCCGGCGGCGGTTTTCTTCGACTCCGCAACAAGAACCTGACGATGGACACAATCACATGCCGCAATTGAAGATCTGATAATGCTTCTAACGAGAAACCTTTCACTAGCATGGACGGGTCTACGCGAAGGGAAAATAAACTCAGGGATTGGTATCTCCTTCATCCAGGAAGACAGTGACGAGGAGGGAAAGCACGTGACAGGCAGGTCCAATGCCTCTCCGTACAGTTGGTCTTGGAGAGGTTTCTACGACTCCAACTCGAACAAAACCTCGTATTCATCCTTCCAGCCCATTTCACAGACCTTTACATCACCGTGCTCTCGCTTCCTTTACACCTCATTCGCAACTCTACCCTCTCACTATCCAAACTCGATAACTCTTCCTCTGCGCACAGAAGAACAGTCCCTCCCACTCATCCCTTGACCAATTCATCCACTCCTACCTACCTGCCTACCTACCAACCTACCTACCAACCCATCAACCTCTCCGCAATCTGCCAAACGATCCTCCCGGCGACCGCCGCGACCGCGACAGGTGCAAAAATCGCCAGGTACTCCACCGAACTGGCAGGACGGATCTCGGCGGTGATGTACGGGGTCTTGAACTCGTCCTCGGTGGGGCCGTCCTCGATGATGACGGCGCTCTTGTCGGCCGGGGAGAATTTCCCGTGGGCGTAGAAGTTCTCGAGCAGGACCTCCTTCTCGCGCCAGCGCGCTTCCAGCCAGTCCTGCAGCGCGGCCTTGTCGCCGATGGGGATGCTGCTGGTCTTGAAGCGCCGCCAGTGCATGTTCACGCTGGAGGGCGGCCGGCCTTGGATGTAGACCGTGCGGAGCCCGTAGATGTCATTGCCGTAGCCGCCGGGCGGGAGCGGGGCGTAGCCGATGGTGCAGTCGTAGAGGTAAGGGACGGTCTCGCCGAGTTCCTGGAGGAGCAGGTGTAGGCCGGCGGGGCGCGGCAGGACTTGGTGGGTCAGGGGCGCTTTGCCGACCTTTTCGGCGTAGGCGCGCGATTTGGCGACTTCGTTGGCGCTGAGGTTGGTTCCTTCGGGGAAGATGAGGAGCCACATCGGATCTAGCTGTGAGGGCGCGTTGCCTTGGCCTGGGATGATTGAGGTCGAGCGTTGGGTGTTGAGCCGCTTGAGGCCCTGCTTCAGCCGCGTTTGGTCGCTGGAGAGAGGATGGTGGTCAGTATTTCGGCGGACGTTGGCCTCATGGAGGAAGGTGAAGCTTACTCGGCCCAGGATCGGGTCATGAAGATGAATCCATACAGCTGCATTGCAGGACCGACGATGGGGACCCATTTCAAGGTCTCTTTGAGGATGATGTAGATGTGGCCGTGCATGGGCGGGTTGTTTGCATATGCGGCCCACCAGAGATAAAGCCAGTCGGTATACAGCTGGTGATTGGCGATGAACAGCCCGCGTTCGCCGAAATTGAGCGACACCAGACCGTCCTTGTTCTGACGCAACAGGCCGGCGACACTCTTGTCGCCACTGATGCGCACGACCGTCGGGCTCCACCAGTAGGTCATGGTGGTGATGTGTACACCGAAATACTGTTTCGTCAGGGCCACCCAGGCATTATACCAAGAGCGATTATACGCGTAAAGTGGAAGTCCCAGGAACTGTGCTATATGGATGGCGGTGATGCTGGTGATGAAGTAGACGCTGAACGCGACGACCCGGACACCTTCCATGGCGAGGCCGTGTTTCCGCTTGCCGAGAACATCGTCTGTGGAGGCCTCTTCAGCTGGTGGTTTGGTGCTGGCGACGATTTTGGCTCGCACCGCCGCGAGGTTCCGTTCTCGCACGGATTCGGCCATGATCCGGATTGCCCGGGGAGTGGTGTTATATCTTGAGGCGCAGAATGTACGACTTGGAGGATCTCGGCCGATACTCGGAGCCACACGTCTCTAATGGATCTTCTTGTATGATTCGAGGAGGATTGGCGATGACATGCGGTAGAAATGGAAATAAGCCCCGAACGTAAGCGAGGCTATTGAGATATGCTTCGTAGCTTCAAAGCATGATGACGATCACGCCGGGACTGAGACAAGATGAGACCTGCAAATTATGTTCGATTTATTCGCCCAGCGCTTGTATATCACGACGCGGATGAGGAAAGTCTGATCGCCCACACGATGGCTGACTGAACTTGTGGGAATGATTATCATATATAGTATATCATCGGGTGACGACAGTGGAGACTAAATATAGTGCATTTCGCCGCAAGAATTAGCTCGGCCAGAGCTTTGGGGGAAACGGGCACATGAGCAATTCTGACTGAACTGAACTTGAGTGATTAACTTACTTTGTTTAGAGCCATGTACAGTAAGCATCCCATTTCAAGCGAGGTGTGCGTGCAGCTGACGGTCGGCGATGATGTCGTGATCTGTCTGTCGTGATACGTCTGTCTGCCTGTCTGTCTGTCTCTGCCGGCTTCTCCGCATTTCACATGTATATTATATATCCAGTAGTTATACAGTACAGTTATACAAGACACAGTATATATACATAGGTATGCATGCAACACACAGAGTATATATACAGTTATACAGTCACGTGACAGTATACCACATCATCCCGCAAGTAAGTGGCAGTAACCGCTCGGTTCGCTCTCCGATGGTTGTTTCTGTCTGTCGTGATCTCGTCCTTCTCCCTTGGCCCGTCCGCACACACATTCCATAACTGTTGTTGGTAGCGATAGTGCATATGGATGGGTACGGCTTGGACAAAGAAGGAAATCTGTCACTGGAGACATATAGCCCGTTTCGACACACAAACCAAACCATTGGTCCAGTCCACCTGGGCAGGATACATTACACATCTCGACGCCTGCGACTCATGCAACAGACAGCAAGACTCGACGACTGTGCTCTCTCTCTCTCTCTCCTCAATGAAAATTTACTGCAATAATTCAATTGTATTCCGTAGGCATCTATAACAAATCCGCCGCCAGTCCAATTGATCACGAATGTACAGCAAAGAGATGGACACGGAAGCATGGATGGATTTCTTCCATACCTACACCTGCACCTAGGCACTGGTCGTTGTTAGGGTTTGTATCAGACGGTATCGCCATACCCTAAGCGCTTTCTAATGATAACGTCTCTCTCTCCGTGTATCGTCATTTGCACGGGAACTTCCTCCCTCATCTTTCATGCGCTTCTTCACCTCTGCGCGCAGAAACCCGTGATTGCAAAACTTCTGTGCGTGACCATCACCCAGACCATGGGAACATGACGCGAGCATGGCGATGTTGGCAGAACACGACTCCCGTGTTGGCCCATGCCATCCGTCGTCCCTTTTCTTCGACGTCGGCGAGACGTGAAATCCGCGATATAGCAGAGTTGCCATCAAGAACCTATCCACGATATCAAGGTGCGTCAGAAGCACCCCATTCCTGCCCCAGAGAGGAAACAATCCCGTTGACCTGATGATCGAGCAGAAACGAGTAATCATGAATTGCTCGCCCTCGGATGGTCCTCTCCCATCCGCAACATCCTCCTCGTGCGCAAGGAGAACGACTCGACCGTCGACGAAGCGCTCATCGAATACGCCAACCACATCCACTCGACCTACCCCAACGTCGCCATCATCTTCGAACCGCAAGCCGCGCGACAGCTCCACGGGTCCTTCCCCTTCCCGGTCTACACGTCGAACCACCGCGGCAGCATCCACTACCACTCCAAGGTCGACCTGACCACCACCCTGGGCGGCGACGGCACCATCCTCCGCGCCTCCTCGCTCTTCGCCACCGCCAAGAGCGTCCCGCCCATCCTCTCCTTCAGCATGGGCACGCTAGGCTTCCTGGGCGAGTGGAAAGTCCACGAATACAAGCGCGCCTTCCGCGAAGTCTACATGTCCGGCGCGCCGCACAACAATCTGAACCCCAAGACCTTCTCCTCCTCTTCGTCATCATCGACATCATCGTCTCCATCCTCTGGAGTCGTCGACGACGCACCCGGCTGGGACGACCTCCGCGGGAAATCCCTCGGCGCCTCGCGGCCCGCGCGGATCCTGCTCCGCAACCGCCTACGCGTCGGGCTCTTCGACACGGACGGGACTACGCGGCTCCCGCACGAGCCGCCGTTCGCGCACTCCAGCGACGACCCGGCGCGCGGCGAGGACGTCTTCGCGCTGAACGAAGTGCTCCTCCACCGAGGCGCATCCCCGCACCTGGCGCACATCACGATCAAGCTGGGCCTCCCGGGCTCGCAGCGCACGCTCACGACGGCGATCGCGGACGGGGTGCTGGTCAGCACGCCGACGGGGTCGACGGCCTACAGCCTGTCGAGCGGCGGGGCGATCGTGCACCCGCTGGTGTCGTCGATCCTGCTGACGCCCATCTGCCCGCGGAGCCTGTCCTTCCGGCCGCTGGTGCTGCCCGCGCACGGCGCCGTCACGCTGTACATCGAGGCCGCGAGCCGCGGCGAGGAGCTGGAGGTGTCGGTGGACGGGGTGCGGCGGCGGGAGCGGCTGCGGGCGGGCATGGAGGTGCGGGTCGTGGGCGAGGAGGTGCGGTCGGAGGGCCCGCCGGGGGCGCGCGACTGGGCGCGGGGCGGGGTGCCGATCGTGGTGCGGTCCGGGGGCGGCGGCGCCGCGGAGGGCGAGGACCACTGGGTCGGCGGGCTGAATTCCCTCTTGAAGTTCAATTATCCCTTCGGGGAGGAGTGAAGGGGTTGAGATATCCCCTCCCTTGTTTTTCTTTTTCGGAAGATGTGCGATGAGAGGCCCGAAGGGAGACTTCCCCTACTCCGATTGGGGAAATCTATTATGATGGGAAAAAGGGAGAGAGAGAGAGACAGATGATAAGAATGATAATGATACATCGCGACGTCGTCGGAAGAGGCGGCCGCGGTGGTAGATAGGTAGATAGGTAGGTAGGTGGGGAGAGAGAGAGGACATAAAAGAACAAACAGCGCAGGAAGCCAGAGAAGAGCCAGAGAAGAGCCAAAGAGAAGCCAAAGAAGCCAAAGAAAAGAAAAGGGTTGCTTTTACCGCAGACGAATTTTCTCTCCTCCCCCTTCTATCCATCCATTCGTCCATCCACCCAGCCTTCCCCCCCTTTTTTTCCTCCCCTTACGCCGTCCCGCCGCCGCCGTCGCCTTTGTTGTTGACCGTATTCCTCCTCCTGTCCGCGCCCGCGCCGGTCCCGGATCCACCACCACCGCCCGCGGCGGCGGCGGCGCTGACCTTCTCCAGCCGCGCGCGGTCGACCTCCTGCTTCTGAACGATGCTCTCGTCGTGGCTGCGCCAGAGCAGGAGGGTGTCGGCGGGGAGGTGGAGCTCGCGCTTGACGGTCTCGCGGATCTTGACGTTGCGGCCGCCGTCGTTCCGGGTCCAGAGCGAGAAGACGTCCTCGCCCGAGCGCACGCTGACGACGGCGCCGCAGACCTCGTCGCTCGCCTCGACGAACTGGTCGCCGACCATGGCCAGGAGCAGGCCCTCCCAGTAGCGGTCCGCCACGCCCTTCTTCACCCGCATCGTCCACTTCCCGCCGCGCCGGTTCTCCTCGTCCTCCCACACCGGCCGGATGCCCTCCTTGAAGAAGTGGTAGTCGCTGACGGTCGGGAGGTCGCTGGGCCGGCGGAGGTGGCTGTAGACCTTCCAGAACTCCTGGGCCGTGGTTATCCGGCAGAGCGGGCGGATGGATTTCTCGTAGTCGCTGTTCTTGCTGGTGGGCGGGCGGTAGTAGATGATCCAGGGATGCCGGAGCGGCCAGGGTTGTGAGGGATCGCGGCCGCCGATGCCAGCCATGTTCTCTGATCCGGCGGCGGCGGCGGCGGCGGCGGGCGCGGCGCTCTGTCGGGTCGACGGGGGAGGTTTGTTGCCCGTCACCCGCTTGTCCCCGCTCCCTCTGCTGCTGGCATCGTCCGAAGAGTCCTTCTTATCGCCGCCCGCCTTTTCCGAACCTCCACCGGGTGCCTTTGCAGTCTTGGTCGCGCTAGAGAATCCGAAGGCTCCGTTTCCGAGGCCAAACGGGGAGGATCCGCCTTTGCCGGTGGGCGAGGCGACGGCGAGGGTGGAGGGCGACGCCAACGAGCTGTAGGTCGCCGGTTTGCTCACGCCGCCGCCGCCGAACCGTTTGGCGGATGAGACATCGGACAGGTCGGTGGATGAGGTGTTGTTGGTGGAGAGGTTGAGCTTGCTGCTTCTGGTCGCGTGCTCCCTGTCAGCGACTGGTCATGTCCATGTGGCGGCCATGGGGTGAGTTTGTCAACTCACGTAGATCGTCGAGTCCAAATGCTAGATGGTCTGTTGTCGCTATCCTTCTTGTCCATTGGGGAGGAATATGTGTGGTGGAGGAGATTATCAAGGTGGAGAGAGAGAGGGCCTGCTGTCTGTGGGTGCAAGCTCGCCTCGGATTGGTGGAGTGGGATTCGCACTTGACGGGGTGAAAATCCGAGCTGGCGGATGGACGATGAATGCGGAGTGTGCGAGAATTCGAGTGTGGGGCGGCGAAAGGTGTTGTATACTGTATGGTCGATAGAATGGAGGCGATGAGAATGGGGTGAAGCGTGGGTGTATTGATTGGATTGGAAATGGAAGCCAACAAATGTCGGTATAGTTGAGGAGTGAGTGGAGGAAGTAGATGGAGATGGGATGGGACGGTGATGCTGTTCCAGGGTATGGTATGTTCTATACAGATGTACAGTATGTATGTATTATGTACGCCCAGGTGATGTATGGAGAAGCAGCAGTACAGTACAGTAGCATGGCGGCAGCAGCAGTAAGTGGTAGTGCTGTGTTGTGCTGTGGTGTGCTCTGTTGTGCTGTACGCATATGAAGAGTGATGGCTTACTCGGTGGTGACAAGCACCCGCGCACACACACACAAAGACCGCCCAAGACAAGACGAGACGAGACAAGACGAGACAAGACCACCACCAGCACCACCTCTCTCCTCTCCCATAACAACAACCTTCTTGTCCTTGCTAGATCCGCTCCAGTACCACAGTAGGCGAGTACAGTAGAGATGGATGACTTCGCACCGTCCTGTCCCATCCATTCCGCACGCATCTCTCGCTCCCTCCCAGGTCCAACTCAACTCAGGCAGGCACACGACAAGCCCTGGCGCTTCCTAGGTACTCTTCGATCCAACCTGAGGCCCACGAAATACTCGACTGGACTGGACTGTATTGACTGTATCGACTGACTGACTGCTGCGGTAACAAAGCGATTGATCACATAATCTTTATTTTTATTTTAAACCAAATAAATAAATATGAAGGGCAAAGAGAACCAGATCATTCAGAAACTCGTTCCCATTTCCATTCTCAATCTCATACCGGAGGAAGTAGGGAGAAAGCAGGGAAGAGAAAGGAGGCGACTATCAGAGGAGTAATAAGTCCATCGTAGACGAAAGGGATCCCTAGTTGAAGGAGAGGTCGATTCCTGCCAGACCGTCGGGAGACAGGCACGCTCGTCGTTCACATTGTGGGCACTGCTTGTTGCTGGGAGCTGGGAGCTGGGTGCCTGTACCGGTCACGTTCAGGTCGGGATTACTTCTGGCATGGGGATGAGATGGCGTGGGACGAGATGAGATGTTGTGTGGGCGATTGGTGGGTTGATGCTGGTAACGTCGACCTCGATGGGTGGTGACATGAGCGCGGGAGGAAACGGAAAGGGGCACAGCACAGCACAGCACGGGGTGATTGTTTGTTTGTGTTTGGGACGGTCGGCGAGGAGAAGAAGACGAAGACGAAGGAGCAGCAGCAGCAGCAGCAGGACAGGACAAAGGTTTCTTGGTTGGTTTGGGCAAGGGGGGAATTCGATAGATGGATATAATCTTTTTTCTTTTTCTTCTTTCGGTTCTGTTGCGCGCGTGTGAGAAAGTGGTTTCCGTTCCCCCTCTCTCATGCTCTCTCTCTCTCCCTGGCGTGACGCAGAAGCGTAGAGGCGAGGAGTCCCCCTGTCGAAGAAAAACCCGGTGAGACCGCCGTAGCACACACATATCCTGCCCCGGTTGGATCTTGCGGACGAATGTCGACCCTCGGTCGACGACCAAGGCAGCAAGCAAGCAAGCAAGTAGAGCGTGAACGTGCGGCGACGGCGCACAAGATTGACAAGACAGACGAACACCCGCACCATCAAAAAGCATCAGCGAGGGAGAGCGAAAACAGATCAGACGAAGAACTTCGTTCCTTCTCAGGCCGCGGGAAGCCGTGCAGCAGCATCACAGAAAGCGATTTCCTCCTCTCTCCCATTCCCCGTCGAGGTGGACTTCACTCTTCTTGGTTGGTCAAAGTTTTTTTTGGTTCAATCCTTTCATTCCCCATCTTTCCCCCTTTGCAACCACGTTACCGAACACAAAGACCCTTCCAGCGCCAGGTTCCAAATGCTCCATTCGAGAAAAAAAAGACGTCATGGTTGAATGTGTGTATGTGAGAGGGAAGTTTCGTATCTATACCGCGCTGGGGTACAGCATGATGCGCACCATCGCGCCGAATGACTTTGCCGGGAGGTTGCTGCGGAACTGTGCTCGTACGACGCCGGAGTTGCCTGAACAATGTCCTGTCAGTCACATGTGTTTTGTGTGCGCGGGCGAGTGGTCTCTCAGAGATCCTCGTCACAGGAGACTCCCCAGAGGATATTCTCCTCGTGGAAAGGGTCGTGACGTGGGATCATCGCCAGTCATGCTCGAAAACATACCGTGTGTCTTGGTCACCTTGCCCCAGATGACCCGGATCTTCGTCCCCCGGATCTCCGTCTTCGCCCGGTAAACATATGCGATGCGCTTTCCGAGGTAGAAGGAGGCGGCCTTGGAGTCTGACACGCCCTCGATCTGGATCAAGGAGGTGTTTGGGTTGGTGTTGCGCTTGCCGCGCTGGTACGAAAGGTGCTTGCCCCTGTGAACAGCGTTCTCATCAGTATGGCCGATCTCTCAGAGGTGTGATGGTACGGTCCGCCTGCGCAAGCCGCCTGCGCAAGCCGCCTCCTGCCCTTCTCCGGTCCACCGTCATTCCTTTTCTGAATGCTCAACGCGAAGAAGTATCTGCGGAGAGGCGGGCTGCGCGGCGGGCGTCGGCGTCGACGATGAGGGCAACATACTTGACGTATAATCGGTGTCCCTTGCTCTCAGACATTGTGATGTGGGCGATTGGAAAGATCCGAAGGTTTGTCGAGGACCGGAGGTTGTATGGCCGGTCTTGTGTGGTCTGTATGTTGTCTTCGCTAGATTGCTCACCAGCTGGCTAAGCGTACAGTCAAATGGATGTGCGCGCCAAGACCGAGACGAATTTCGAGTGTGGAGTGCAAAAGGGCTGGGACGGCTTTCGATAAGGGAGATTGATAGCGGCTTCCGTATAGTGTGCACACTGCGGAGTGGAAGAGGATGGACTAGGGCTTGGTCGGGCCTCAGGCATGACTTTCATCGTGGGGCAGACAGATCACTGTTACTAAGCATGAGACGAGGCTGGCTTTCAAGGTTGCCCAGGTGGAGGAGATCACAGAGTTCGCAGTACATGTGAATTGTCAGGTATTCCATAAGACGATCATTCATCCATGGGACTCACTTCACTGTGATGATTACGTCCGGCGTTGAGTCTCCGAAACTCGACATGTCTTGCATACTGTATATGAAGCCACCCGGGCATGTCTGACCCATCTGACGAACAGTACGTCTCCAGTGCATAGCTAGGTATATATTCATTGACCAGAGGACATACTGTACCCAATCGATGGGTCCTTGGTGACATGGGACGCCTGTGTGTACGGTCCAGATCAGGCATATCTGATCTCGTCACATGGGATGTGACCTGCCCATCGAACCATGCACGGATACCATCGCTATCGGACGCAAGCAAGTGGCCGTCTGATCACATTGACAGGGAGCCACACAAGCATCTGGAACTCATGTGTGGTGTGTCAAATGCGATGGGTGAAATGTGTGATGTGAAAACGCGCCGTTGGTCGTGCGGATGGTGGAAATGGGTGCGGTGCGGTGCGGTGCGGCTCTCGCTTGGGGCATGGCTATGGCTATGGCTGCTGCTGCTCCACGCAGGGCGGGCGTGACATGCATACATACTGTACATGTATGCGGCTGAACTTCATCCAACAGTCTAGCTATGGTGCTCCAGGTGCCAGGTGGTCTCGAATCTTTGGTTGGGGAACCGGCACCCTTTGGATGAAGTGGCTCTCCTCCCTATGGTTGTTGTCGTCACGATCAACAAAACGTTTCGGGCGATAGATGTATACCCGAATGCTTTAATAATACAGATACCTAGTACTGTAGTGAGCTATCTACAGTATAGACCGCCCGCTTTCTCTCTCACATCGCCTGTACGTTTGTGCTCCAGGGCCACTGCTGCTGGTGAGGTGGGCGGAATTCGTCCGCGACGGACGACAGAAAAAAAAAGCGTTGAACGGCTGCAGGTCTCCATTCTGGCGGCGTCCACTGTTTCCCTCTCTGCCCCACCACCACCTGCACCACCCACAGCTGACATGACGTAAATCCTCCCACCCGCCTCGACAGGACGCTTTGAACGACACACTGCCGCGACCATTCGACTCGAGCTGATCGTCGTTCCCGAGGGACGAAGGCAGCGTCGTGAGTGCTGCATGGGTAGGCCGGTCTTGCTGTTCGTGTCCCAGAGGCGGGGAGAAGGTCAGGTGTGCGGTGTGACCAGACTACAGTAATAATGATAATAATAACAACAGTAAATACCTAGTATCCGACAAGGAGCGGGAAACCAAACCTGGTGGAAAAGCCAATAGAGGGACCTCCGGCCTCCGCGGAGATGACGGCGAGCCCGGAAGATTGTGTCATACCTACCTACTGTAGCAGTCAGCCAATGCAATCCCGATCACCACCATCATCATCATCATCGTGTTATTCACCAAATCATTACTATTCATCGGCGTCGGTGTCGGCCAGCTGGTGGAGACTCATTGATGAACGTGAAGGAAAAGCCCATGTGCATGTGGAGAGTGTGAATGCCACCGTATCACAGATTGATGTACATCGCACCACCACCGCCGCCGCCGTCTCGTGTATGCATCTCACGACGTGATAGCGAGAGTCCCTCAATCTACCTGACGGATCTGTCCAGGATGTCGTCTGGAGATTTAATGACAGGTCGGCGGCGGAACATCGCACACGACACGACACGACATGACACGGCACAGGCCAGCCCAGGCCAGTCCAGCAACGCGTGCATACCTAGTATGAACATGTACTGGATAGATAGAACACATAATAATAAGCGATGCAGGCGGGATTTTGCTGAGAAGCCGTCGTGTGCCGCCGCCTCCGCCGCCTCGACAGGATCATCATCACCGCATTGATGATGGTTCTGAGATCCACAGAACCCCTCATCGCTGTTTCCATGTCAGTATACGATGCTTTTGCTCCTCCTGTACGAGTGCGGGCTTAGGTACGTTTGTCTCGATGGTATTCACATTCTCCGGTAGCGATGCTTGTGATGTGCATCCACCTGTTTTCCCGGGGGATCCATCGTCTGCTGCATCATCATCATCATCGTCTGCGGCTGTTCTGCGGAGGCAATGTTCCCTAGCATATGCATCCTGTGTGTACCTACTGTTGGTGATGGATGGATGAATGGATGGATCCGCCCATCTCCCACCTGCATCTGTTCAATTTTCTCCCGCCGCGCGCCCTCAGTTCACCACCGGAGTCTTCTATGTGTGCCTGTTACTAGATACATCTCCATCCACGGCTGTAATATAATAATCCATCATAACGACAAGAGGAGGGACGCCGACCTGTGACGTCTACGCATGCGCGCTGGGCGTGTTGGTTCAAAGCTGTTGCTGTCCATCCGATATCCCACCTCTGTGACCCTCACCCTCACCACCACCACCACCACCACCACCACCACCATCCTCCTCGTCTTACTTCTCTCCTTCTTATTATACCCACTTCAATCCACCTACCAAATCTTCACCTCTCCTCGCAATCTCGTTTCCGTCGCAATCCATCCATCCTCAGCGCGAACTTTCAACCACCTTGACATCAGCCGTGAGCGACTCGACATGTCGGACACTGTGATTCACAGTGACGTCGAGCAGAATGCCGGGTGAGTCGGATTCCGTTCCTTGCCATCCATCCGCAAGAGATTCAT
The DNA here is from genome assembly GCF_010015565.1 of Dissoconium aciculare CBS 342.82. Lineage (NCBI taxonomy): Eukaryota > Fungi > Ascomycota > Dothideomycetes > Mycosphaerellales > Dissoconiaceae > Dissoconium > Dissoconium aciculare. The sequence continues at coordinate 429,756 of NW_022984956.1, read as the reverse complement.
GGCAGCAAGGCCGTCGTCGTCGTTGTTGTCGTCGTCGTCATCATCATCTAGCTCTACGAAATTGCCTGTTTCCTGCCACTCCGAAAGTCATACGGTGAAATTTCATCCCTCATTGCTGACTGTCTTGCTCGCAGCACCGTTGAGCTCAAGGAGGACACCGTCGTCATTGTGCTAGGTGCATCAGGCGATCTCGCCAAAAAGAAGACCTTCCCTGCCTTGTTCGGTCTCTGGCGCAATGGCTTCCTGCCAAAGAACATCCGCGTGGTCGGATATGCGCGAACGAAGATGGACCACGCCGAATTCCTCAAGCGCGTCCAGTCACACATCAAGACGCCTACGAAGGAATACGAGCAACAGCTGGAGGACTTCTGCAAAGCGTCAAGCTATGTCAGCGGGCAGTACGACAAAGACGAGAGCTTTCAAGACCTCGAGAAGCACCTGCAAGAGCTGGAGAAAGGTCAAAAGACAACCAACCGGGTCTTCTACATGGCCCTACCGCCCTCGGTCTTCATCCCCGTCTCCGAGCACCTGAAGAAGAACAACTACCCTAAGAACGGCATCGCTCGGATCATCATCGAGAAGCCTTTCGGCAAGGATCTCGCCTCATCACGAGAGCTCGGCAACGCGCTGAAGCCGAACTGGAAAGAAGAGGAAATCTTCCGCATCGATCATTACCTGGGCAAAGAGATGGTCAAGAACATCCTGATTCTGCGATTCGGAAACGAGTTCTTCGGTGCGACGTGGAACCGCAACCACATCGACAATGTACAAATCACCTTCAAAGAGCCCTTTGGCACGGAAGGTCGTGGCGGATACTTTGACGAGTTTGGTATCATTCGTGACGTGATGCAGAACCATCTCCTCCAAATCCTGACGCTGCTCGCCATGGAGCGTCCGATCTCGTTCAGCGCCGAGGACATCCGTAACGAGAAGGTCCGCGTGCTTCGAGGCATGCCCAGCATCGAACCCAAAAACGTCATCATTGGCCAGTACGAGAAGTCGCTCGACGGCTCCAAGCCGGGTTACAAGGAAGACGACACAGTCCCGAAGGAGTCGCGATGCCCGACTTTCGCGTCGATGGTCGCCTACATCAAGAACGAGCGATGGGATGGCGTGCCCTTCATCCTCAAGGCCGGCAAAGCTTTGAACGAGCAAAAGACCGAAGTTCGCATCCAGTTCAAGGATGTGACTTCGGGTATCTTCAAGGACATCCCGCGCAACGAGCTGGTGATCCGCGTCCAGCCCAACGAGAGTGTCTACATCAAGATGAACTCCAAACTGCCCGGCCTCAGCATGCAGACCGTCGTCACCGAGCTCGACCTGACCTACCGCCGCCGTTTCTCCGACCTCAAGATCCCCGAGGCATACGAGAGCTTGATCCTCGACGCGCTGAAGGGCGACCACTCCAACTTTGTGCGCGACGATGAGCTCGATGCGTCATGGCGCATCTTCACCCCTCTGCTTCACTACCTCGACGAGAACAAGGAGATCATCCCCATGGGGTACCCATACGGTGAGTTCCAACTTCCTTCCATCCACCTCGTTATATTGAAACACGCTTCCTTTGAGACGACATTGCTGACAGTCTATTCCTTTTTACCCCCTTCAGGCTCTCGAGGTCCCGCTGTGCTCGATGACTTCACCTCATCGTACGGATACAAATTCGCGGACGCGGCCGGCTACCAGTGGCCTCAGCACCAAATCGAGCCCAACAAGCTCTAGACCGTCCTCTTTCTCCGATGGAGATTGAATCGCCGAATCGAAAAGGAGCACTCCCCGATCCGCGTGATCCGCACTCAAGGCGGAAGAGCCAGGTGCGAGTGGGCATGAACAGTTGGAAGGGAAACCGATGTTTCGAGGGATTGTGGGGAATCTCCTCTGTATGAGCGGCCCTGCCAAGGGTCAAGCGGATAGACTTCCTTTTTTTTTATAATGTGAAAAACGAACTTCCACGCGACGACTTGTCGATGCATCCATAAAACCCCCCCTCTCCCCCCCTTCTGCGCCTGCGAGGTCGAAATGCCCCAATCTTTCCCCCGGCAGACACCATGTATAGGCCGAATCGCGCGAATGAACCGTGGCCCGCGACCCCGAATGTCTCTTGATTTGAATCCACCCATTTCATCAGATGCGAGGAGCGCGACCCGAGGCTTGGAATCGTCGTGAATCCGAAGCCGGTTCCGTCCTTGAACCTCCCTTCTTCTTCTCTGGTCATTTTTTTTCTCTTTCGCGGGACGCAATTTCGAACCGCCAAAGCCAAGGATGAAAGGGAAAGAAAAAGAGGAAATTTAACGCCCATCGCTATGCTACGATCCAAGAAAAAAAAACCTCGTCCCTCAGGGAAAACCGGAATTGAAAATCTCCCCCTTTCTCTCTCCCCCCGCTCTCTCCATTCCCGAGTCGCCGGGAGGAAAACGACTTCCTCCACGGACGCACAAAAAAGGGGGGGAGAAGATAATAGAGCGTTGTAGACGGAAATCGTAGGAGGGCAGCCCCCTCGACCGGACTGATCGACCAGAACGAGGGAAGGAGGGCGGGAGAGGAGGAAAAGAAAAAGGAAAGAAAACCATACGACCTCGGAGTTTCCCCTCCTACCGTCGTCCACCACCGCCGCCGCCACCACCGCCCATGCCGCCCATCATCTGCATCATCTTCTGCATGTCCATGCCTCCCAGGTTCGGCATCCCGCCACCGCCTCCGCCCCCGAGCATCTTCATCATGGCGCCCAGATCCGGCATCCCGCCCCCCGCGGCGCCCGCGCCTCCGGCCGCACCGCCCATGCTGGCCAGGCGCTTCTGCATCGCGGCCATCTGCTGCTGGCGGTTGGCGCCACCCAGGGCGCCCTGGGCCTTCTGCATGTTGGCCATGCCGCCCTTCATCTTCTTGGCCATGCCGGCCATCATGCGCTGCTGCGTGAGCAGCTCCTCGACCTCGCGCACCGACGTGCCCGAGCCGCGGGCGACGCGCGTGATCCGCGTGGGCTGGTCGACGAACAGCTTCCCGTCCGAGTCCAGCTCCGCGGCCGTCATGCTGTCGCAGATGTAGATCATGCGCTTGAGCTTCAGGCTGCCGTCGGCGTCGTCCATGCCGGCCATCATGCCCGACAGCCCCGGGATCATGCCGGCCATCTTGGACAGCGGGCCCATCTTCATGATGTTCTGGAGCTGGTCGCGCAGGTCGCGCACCGAGAACTTGCCCTCGGTGAGGTTCTTCATCGTCTCCTTCTGGTCGAGCTTGAGGCTCTGCACGTGCTCCACCAGCCCCTGCATGTCGCCCATGCCGAGCAGCTTGCTGACGAACGACTCCGGGTTGAACTTCTCCAGGTCCAGCAGGTGCTCGCCCGTGCCGATGAAGACGATGGGCGTGTGGGTCGCGGCCACGGCGGAGATGGCGCCTCCTCCGGCCGCGGCGCCGTCGGTCTTGGTGATGATGATGGCGCCGAAATCCGCGGTCTCTTTGAAGGCGCGGGACTGCGCCTCGGCGGCTTGGCCGATGGATGCGTCGAGGACCATGATCGTTTGGTGCGGCTGCACCGCGGATTGAATCTCGACCATTTCGGCGAAGAGGGCGTCTTCTTGGTGGTGCCGTCCGGATGTGTCCACGATGATGATCTCGAAGCGCTCTTTTTTGAACTTCTCCACTCCGTCCCTCGCCACTGCGACCGGGTCGGTTTGTGTGAGGGAGCCGTAGTAGGGGATTTTCGCTTTCGTCGCGTTCTGCTTCAGTTGATCGAAGGCTCCCGCACGGAACGTATCCGCGCAGACCAGGCACGTCTTGAAGCCTCGCGCTTGGTACCATCTCGCCAGTTTCGTACATGTCGTCGTCTTTCCCGCACCCTGTAGACCGACGAACATGATGACATTGCTCTTGCCTTTCTTCGGGTTGTATGGTGTTTGGTGGGGGTTGACGATGTCGACGAGGGCGTCAAAGACGGCCTTTTGGATGATGCGCTTCTTGTTCGCGTGAGGCGGGAGTTCTTGGAACTTCACGGCGGCTTTGATCGACTTTCGTAATGTGGCGACCAATTTGATGTTGACATCGGCCTCGGCGAGGGCGTTGGAGACCTCTTTGATCATGCCATCGAAGGCCTTCTCGTCGAGCGTTGGCGCGCGGGTGAGGTCGTTGACGGCGGCATTGATGCGCCGCCCGAGATCCTGCAACACCATCTTGTTGGGAAAGCGTGTTAGATCGTAGAATGTTTGCTGCTGTTGTTCCTCAAGCGACAGCACGAGTGTAGAGATGCCTGTCTGGCAAACTGCAGCACACGACGTCAGCCAGAGAACACCACCACCACCATTTGATGGCACGCACCGAGTCGCCCCACATCAAATCGTCGGCCAGCGCCGCCATGCGATGGATCGCTTGCGCTTGTGAATGCCAAAGTCAATTTCGCTTGGCATTAGGGTCTACAATAGTAAATTCTTTGGCTGGCTTCGGTCTCCATGTGAAAGTTGAGGTGCAGAAAATAATAATTCTCCCAGATATTCCTTCTCTTGCACTGTACAGGAATCGCTTTATCGCAGAATTCTCACAATGGGTCCTGCGTTTCCGAAGAGAAGGCGACAGGAGGACGACCATGCGCGACCGAAGAAAAAGGTCAAGAAAGTCAAAAAGCAGACAAATTATCACAGTTCATCGGAAGACGAAGATGATGACCTAGCACATCCGCGCGCGAGTGATGCGCCGAAGCCTGCTGTGAAAGAAACGCAGCCGATCGCGGTACCAGAACCCAAGCGAGAGAATAAGTCAAAGACGAAGACATCGACGGCAACATCAAAGTCCACTGGCGAGAAAACTTCCGCACCACGACCAATCCTGAAGGACACAAAACCAGCCAATGGCGTCGCCGAGTCAAAAAATGGAACGAGAAGGGACAAGGATGTCGTAGAAGAGGAAGTCGGTGATGAGGAGGACGCTGAAGATACCGAGGACGAAGAACAAACACTAGAAATCAATACCGCCCTCAATGCCATCCAAACGGATGACCTAGACGACGAGGATGACGACAATGAGGAACAACTCGCAGACCTCGACCTCGACGACGAACTCGACCTCGACTCCGACAACTCGGGCGACTCCTCCGACTCGGACACAGCGTCCAACCCCAACAGCACCTCCGCCAACGCCGTGCGCGTGCGCAAGAAGCGCAACGACCCCGACGCCTTCGCGACCAGCATCACCAAAATCCTCGACACCAAACTCAGCACATCCAAACGCAGCGACCCGGTCCTCAGCCGGAGCAAGTCCGCGGCCGACGCGAACAAGACGCTCGCGGACGAGCGACTCGAGCAGAAAGCCCGGGCGCAGATCCGCGCCGAGAAGAAGCTCTCGTCGGAGAAGGGCCGGGTGCGGGACACGCTGGGGCTGCGCACGCCGGACGTCGAGACGGGCGCCCTCGTCGAGCTGGAGAAGCGCCTCAAGAAGACGGCGCAGAGGGGTGTGGTGAAGCTCTTCAACGCCGTCCGCGCGGCGCAGGTCAAGAGCGAGGAGGCGATGCGCACGGCCAAGGCGGAGGGCGTGGTCGGCATGCAGGCGAGGGAGGAGAAGGCGAACGAGATGTCGAAACAGGGCTTCTTGGACCTCATCTCGGCGGGAGGGAAGAAGGCTGCTGTGACGGCATGAGCGGAGGTGGAAGTGTGAAAGAGATCTGACGGGTAGACATTTCCCTTTTGCTTTGAGAAGATAAGAAGGAAACGTAATGATTGATTGACGATCATTCTCTCCCTCCCGACGTGAGGAAGGTGTACTTTTCTTTTCTTTTCTTTTCCTTTCGGTGTCGAGTCGCTCCTTCACTCGCGCTTGATGCTGATCATATTCTCGCCCCCTCCGGCTTTCTCATCCAACACGCCCGCCTTGCGCAGAATCCCCACCACATCGTCCACCACGCTCGTCCGCACGCCATGCGTGTCGGCCACGAATTCCACCGTCTTCATCCACTCCAGCGCATCCTCCCGGGAGTAATGCATCGCCGAAGTGATGTACTCGATCGCCTCCTCTTTGTTCTCCAGGTAGTGCTTCACGCCCTGATTCAATTTACTCGTCAGATCCGCGACACGACCGTCGCTCCCTCCAGCCTCAGCCTCCCGAGCCGCGATCATCCACGACGGCCAGGGCGTGTAGATCTCCCCGATGCGCTTCAGCTCGCCGTTGTCCCAGAAGTGTTTGGTGGTGAAATGCTCCCACATGAAGAAATCCGACGATCTGTCCTCGCGGACCGATCTCCTCAGCGCGGCGAAATCTCCGATCGGGATCATCGCTGAGAAGGGCTCCTGCTGACCGCCTCCGCTCTTGTCCTCCAGCCAGCCTTGCTGGTCGGCGAGCACGAACGACATCACGTACGACCCGCTCCCGATCCGGCTCACGCCGACTTTCTTGCCGCGGAGGTCGGGGATCCCGCTCATCTCATCGCGGTTCGCGCCCGTCGAGATGGCCCAGCATAGCGGGCTCGAGACGTAAGTTCCCGCGAGGCGGTACTCGGATTTCGTACCAGTGGCTTGGGCTTTGCCGAGGTCGGCGACGAAACCTTCGGTCAGGCCGATGGCGATGTCGATGCCCTTGGTGCGGTCGGGTTCTTTGAGGGCGGCGGTCAGGGCGCCGGTGCCGGTGGGGTAGGGGATCAGGTCGGCGGAGAGGTGGAAGTGTTTCTGGGCGAAGAAGAGCGGGGTGGAGAAATGTTCTGTAGAGCAAGCAGAGATTATCTTTGTCAGCTGTGTTGTGTTTTGAGATTGGTCTGGTCCAGAGTCATATATGATCTGTCGGCGTGGCGTTTCTTTTCTGGAGCTGAGATGGGAATCTTTATTGTTTGCGTACCGGGGATGTAGCCTATCCTCAGGCGAGATTTAAGAGCCGCCATCTCTGCGTAGGATTGATGCGAAGCAGCGAGAGGGGTTTTCGTCGATGATGATGTCAATCAGATGTAAATCTCAGAATATTTTAATATTGCTTCGAAAGTTCGTCAGAAGTCGAATGCGGACATCTTCGAGAGCTCCGCACACGCATGAGATGATTGAGGAGGATCAAGAAGCATTGGTGGATCGGCGCTGTGAGGGGCCATTTCCACAGCTCAGCATTCGGTTCTCCGCCATGAGCGTCACATCACTGCCGCAAACGCCTGTGAGGGATCGGTGATGGGCAATACTTTTTTACCTTCCATTCGATGGTTCACGATACGGTCCTGTCATGCATGGCAAGCGGTGATGGAGTTGCGATGGAACGGTTTTGATCGACCGGCCGGACTGTGATGCTGCACGTACAGCAAGCACACGATCGCCCGGACCCCGCGCGCGGTTATCATCTCACATCAGACGGACGCGGAACGCGCCAGCCACGGACTGGGGTTTGGCTGGTGTCATGAATTTGCTTCCCATGCCCGTTGCGATCCATGATTTCTTGTTCGACCACGACGTTCGAGACATGCTACATCGCGTCTACAACACACGAAGGTTGGAATACTCCAGGGTGATGCATCTAATTTACATCAAAAAAATAGAGAGATCCTCCCATGTTGCCGCGTCGGGAATGCGTAGAGCCTACGATATGTTGGCTGTGCCTGAGAATCCAGTGCCACCAATTCATCTACCAGCCCGAAAGAATTGTAGCTCTCTCTACCGATAAGGAATCGGATCTACACATATGTATGAAACGACGTGTACATCGGCATCACTTCCATGAGATGACATGTACGTCAACAATATTTTCTTCAAACGCCATGCATGCATCAAGCATCGCCGCCCCAGTACTGTGCATATAACACATACCATACATACAACATACAACACATTACTGTATAGAGAACGCCCTGCGGATGGTGGTCCGACCTGGGCAAGGGCAGAGTTACCCTTTGAGGCAGGACAGCCGACGTCAACTCGCCCACGTGTTGGACCGCATTGGTTGACGACGCGTCGGAGGTTCGGCCAATGCTTCTAACGTCCCGGCTGGAGCTGGACATTCAATTCAGCCCGTCGCTTTTCCTTTTTCCGCCCATCAAGTGTGCTTTCAAGCACGTGGGCGCCGATGATGAACTCGCCCACGCCCTGCTGTTGAGACCGTCATCTTCTCTAGTATTGCTTCTGAGGTGGCGCAGTTATAAAGTCGGGAACTCTTCGCAAGAGGTGCAATCCAGTAACATTGCCCTCCCGCAAGCCTTTGTGGTTGTCGCCAAGTGTCTCTGACTCTGCAAAGTGTCTCGGGTCGCGACAGTACCAGAAGGATAAAATCTAGCGCTTGTCGTCATCTCAAGCCATCGGACCTGCATTTGCAGATCAAATTTCCCCACAGGACATCTTCCGCTGCATCATCACGACCCGAAGCCCAAGCGGATCACCATGATGGTCAAGCTCTCCGTTCTGGCGGCTGCGCTTCTCACGCAGACCGTCATCGGCTGTGAGGATCATGATTGGACCTCGCCCGTCCACGGCGGCTATCTCGACCAAGCATTGATGTCGAGACACGACCATGCAAAGCGTGTTCAGCCGGGTGCGCTCAGAACATTGCCGCAACAGATCAAGGAGCTTCACTGGGGTCAGATTAATTTCCTCTCCACCACTGACACTCACGGCTGGCTTGCCGGTCACCTGCTCGATGAGAACTACAGTGCCGATTATGGCGACTTTGCCGACTTTGTGCGCAAGATGAAGTCCAAGGCCGATGTCCTGGGTGTTGATCTCCTTCTCGTTGATTCCGGTGACTTGCACGACGGTACTGGTTTCGGCGACGCGACTACTCCCAATGGAAAGCTCACCCTTCCCATCTTCAAGCAATTGCCGTACGACTTGCTGTCGATTGGCAACCACGAACTCTACACCACCGAGATCGCCAATGACACTTACCGTAACTTTGCTCCCAACTGGGGCGGTCGCTATGTCACCAGCAATGTAGACATCATCGACAATGGCGTCCGCAAGCCTTTCTCCAACCGCTATGCTTACTGGCAGACCAAGTTCGGCATCCGCATCATGTCTTACTCCTTCCTTTTCAACTTCACAGGTAACAGCAACGCGACTGTTGTCACACCTGTAGGTACTGCTATCCAGCAGTCCTGGTTCCTTGAGCAGACCAAGCGCAAGGATATCGACCTGTTCTTGATCACCGGTCACATCACCCTCCGCGATTCCGCGGAATGGAACTTGATCTACCGCGCCATCCGGACCTACCACCCCAACACTCCTATTCAGATCTTTGGTGGTCACCGCCACATCCGTGACACCGTCGCTTGGGATGCTGCTGCTGTCGGCACTGCGGCCGGTCGGTACTGCGAGACTGTCGGATGGGCTACCATCGACGGCCTCTCCACCAACGCAACTCGTGCCAGATCGCCCATGGGACCCGGTAACATCAAAGTCACGCCCAACCTCTTCACCAACCAGACCGGTGGAGTCGTTCTGAACGTCACCCGACGGGCAAACTCCAGCCTGACCTACTCCCGCCAATACCTCGACTTCAACCGTCCCACCTTCGAGAAGCACGTCGCCTCCCTCCGCCAGGGTCTCAACACCTCCTACGGCCAGGGCATCACCGCGCAAATCACCAAAAACGTCTCCTCCCTCCCGATCCTCACCAACGTCATCGGCTGCTCCCCCGACGACTTCTACCAGTCATACGTGCCCCAGACCGCCCCGAACAACCTCTTCCGCTACCTCACCACCACCGTCTTCCCGGCCGTGGTCTACGCCCCAGGCCGCAACACCACCTCCCACCCGCGTATCATCCTCACCAACACCGGCGGATTCCGCTACGACCTCCTCAAGGGCCCCTTCACCATCGACAACGCCTACCAGACCAACCCCTACACCAACCTCTGGCAATACATGACGGCGCCCTGGGGCGTGGCCAAGAACCTCCTGGCCAACATGCAGACCGACGCCCGCTACCGCAAACGCCAGACCAGCAGCGTCCCCGCCACGACCTACGACAACACCACCGGCCTCTACACCACCGCGGGCTACGCCACCAAGGACGACTTCGGCTCCGACGGCGACAACACCCTCCACTACGACCAGGGCTACTACCCCACCCCGCGCTACGTGGCCGCCAACGTCAGCGTCTCCAACATCTCCGACAGCACCCTCGTCGACGTCTACGTCACGAGCTACTTCGCCGCCGCCGCCGCGGCGTACCTCCCGGGCAACACGACGGATTGGATCAATGTGCTGAACAGCACCGGGGGCGGATACACCAGTTTCGATACGCTCCCTACTTACGCGAGGCTGTTCTGGAGTAAGGACTGTTAGATTTTGACGAAGGGGCGAGAGGGCAGGATGTTTGATAGTGTTGTTGAGGAGAGATTTTATGATATCGGGAGCTACACACATATATATAGACGAGACGGAGAAATGACAGGCGCAGTCGGCGTATATGAGATATGATTGTCGTCCTCGAAGCAATTTCAGCATCCGTGATGGGGGCTAGGGTTTGCGACTTGTCGCGAGCGGTGAGGAAGCACACTGACCGACGCAATCTCGCCACATCCTACTGCGTTCGGGGCGTGGTGGTCATCGCCGTCCATCCGGGAGGCCAATTGACGTAATCGATGTGCAAGTCCGCATCCTGGCCCCCGTCCATGTTGCGCTTCCACTCTTCCGGCACGCAGGTCATGAAGTCGAGGTCGCGGGTGGTGCAGTGCATACTTGAATTACAGGCGTCCCATCCCGTACCGATCTCCCGCTCCATCCGGTGTGGTACCCACGCATCGTTGACCTTCCACAGCCGCGGCGGCGATCTCTTCCAATTCGCGACTCGGACGACTTCGCCGCCGACATCGGCGATGCGCTGGGCGACTCGTGCGTGGAAATAGAGATCGAAGTGGCGCTTGGCTTCGTATAAGACCGCTTCGTCCGGGGAGGTCCGAGATAGCACATGTTCGAAGAGTGGATAATACTGGCCGACGATGCACGCTCGGAGGATCTGAGATGCCATGCACGGGTGAAGGTCGTACAATGCCCGGTATGTGGATTCTGCGGCGAGATCCGGATACCAGATCTGATACGGTAACTCGTCCTGACGGATGGTGGGAGTGTTGACTGAGGAGAGGATGTTTTTCATAATGAGCCGGGCGTGACATGCGGGAGGCACATGTCCGCCTTCATACAAATCGGGTTGCTTGACGACCCAACGAGCAAATTGGGCGTGGTGGAGGATCCCATGCAGCAGGCACGCGGTTTCACCCCTGATTTTCCGAGGGCGGCGAAGGCGGGAGTATCGCTCGACATTCCCGTGATAAGCCGCCATCTGGATGAGGAGGTCCTTTTCGATGATCGGCAAGTGTTTCGGGAGAGGCTCCGAGAGCAGCGTCGCCAGCTCGGGCACATCACGAGGTTCCCATTCTGTTCCCTCTTCGGCAACTCCTGCATCCTCGGTGATATCGAAGGTTCCTCACCCGACCGAACTCATCTCCCAAAGAACGTAACACGACGCTGAATCCTCGTCAATGCAAGCATCGAATTCTCGCCAGTTTATGACGACTTTCACATGATGATCTAGCAAGCGCCGAACAGCGGTATCATCATTCAGATAGCCCACTTTCGGCGGACCGTCCTTTGTGGTTCGTGAGTAATCATCCATGATGTCGTATTGGGTGTCAGCTGCCATGATGGCCCCTCAGATTGCAGTGTTACCACTTTCTCGGGCCTCCTCTCCAACATGGACTTCAGGCAAAATGTCCAGTTCGCGATATAGATCGTTATAATGAGCTACTGCGCAAGCTCGAGCGACTTGATATCTCAACTCTGGGTATCGAACGGCCAATGCTCGGTATGTCGACTCTTCCGCGAGATCAGGATACCAGATACAATAGGGTATCTCGTCGGAGGCGAAGCTTGGTGGCAACAAATCGATACGATTACTCATGATCCTTCGAGCATTGACAGCGCGCATGTACATAGGGTCGGCTCGATGGAGCTCCTTGGCATATTGCTCGGTGAGAGCGATTGAGGTCTGATGCCGTATGCCTCGAACCAGACAAGTCTCAATGACGCCCGCACCCAAGGCCTGCGGTACCTTTTCGCCACGAATAGCGCCCAAGAAATCTCCGCGGCTGAACTTGAACATTTCTTTGCGTTCCTCCATGGTTGGAAGAGACGATTGGTTCGGAGAGGGATTCATGGTTGCTCATGATGCTTGTTTGAGGCCTAGGTAGCAGGTTTTGACGGTCTCTGAGATGACGGCGGACCAAAATGAAAATCCATTATCCTGCCGCTGTTCGAAGTTGAAATGCCTATCCACACGCATGTTATGAGAGGACATCTCTGGTGATCACAGTCACTCTCATGACAGAGCCATCTATGGTGACTCATCAACAACGACCGACAAACCTGCACGGCAAGTCCTTTGCTGCCGCAACGCGCATATAACGGCGCATCATTCGCGATCCACAATCATGGTATCATGATGTTTCCGATTACTATTGCCGGTGAGTTTCTCAGCGCGCAATCCTGCCCGGTCGCAGTGCATAGGCGAGGCTTCCAACAAGAAGGTCCAGAGACCCGGGGGCGAGTGTTCGGGAATAATTAAATGATGCAGGTGCCCTTCCTATCTCCACATCCTGGGGTAATGGATGGAATCTTCATGCCCAGGTGGACAAACAGTAGGCGGCGTTGGCTAGTCCGCACGTGACATTGCCGCCGCACTCCTTCCAACATTCACGACAATGTCCACCTGGGCAATCTAGTGTCGAGTCCCAGTTGTTGGCCGAGTCCCTGATTGTCCAAGAGATGCTAAACATTGCCAAGGTTGATAATGCCCATCGAAAAATCGACGAGATGGTCGTCGCCGGAGTGGTGCCCTTTCTTACCTTTACGACCGAGCATAGCCTCTGCCAATGCGACGCGCCTGTCTGCCAAGTGATCCACGATTCGGACTGTTCACTATGCGTGTTGGTCAGATAGCAGGCTCAGCAGACTTGGCAGCAGCCTTCTGGAATCTAGCCTTGAATCGTAGCTCGACGACACATACTCTTGACTTGTATCATTGACTATCACTCGGGCTTCATGTCGACAACTCGGCGGCGATGCACCGCCCGTGCTCTACCACAACGACGCCTTCACCTTGGCACCTGCTTTCGTATAGGACAAGACGCAGTCCAGATGTCGATAGACCGGCAACGTGGTCGACACGTTTATTTGCATTTGCAATCAGAAATTGACTAGGCAAGCTTTCGGATCTAAATACCTGAGCGCTATGGGAGATCTGAACTCGGACGAAGATTTAGTGAGCTCAAACGGAATTATATAAAACATCCTTCCTCGACCTCCCCGATCCAAGATATTCCCGCCATCACTATCGCCATAATCGTCATCGACTCTCCGACACATAATAGCCACAAGCAGCCTCCACCAAACAACCAACACTCGCGACCCTCTCGCAGAACCACTGCTTATCTTTTCGATACCATCAATCGTTCTCGCGATGTTCGCCAAGTCTTTCATCGTCGCCGCGGCGATGATTGTGCCTGCGATCCTGGCTTGCCCGCAGCACAATAACTGGGAGCATGCACCCCACTACAAACGCGAGACCAACAACACTGCCAATAATAATGCCGTCAACAAGACCGCTCCCGTCCGGGATTGGGCCTACGAGGCCTCCTACAACTGGGGTCGCGTGAATCCAGCCTATGACCTCTGCCAGTCCGGCACCCAGCAATCCCCCATCGCCCTCTCGCTCAGTAACGGCCTCTCTCTCAGCCACATCCCGCGCTTCAACTATTCCGGCTCCTACCAAGGCTCCTTCTACAACTGGAACTACGGTCCAGCCTTCACCGTCGCCCACGACGGCGACTGGACCAAGCACCCCAGCTTCACCTATGACAACCAAACCCTCTACCTCGGCGGCTGGCACATCCACGCACCCGCCGACCACTCCGTCGGCGGCGACCGCAGCAAGGCTGAGCTACACTTTGTCCACTACGACAACCGCGGCATCGAGCGCGCCGTGCTGGCCTTCCGCCTCGATCCGGGCAACCGGAACGCGACCTTCTTCGATCAGCTCCCCAGTATGATCGGCTTCCGCGAGACCAGCATGCGTCGGAACATCAGCCTCGATCTGGGCCTCGCTCTCGACGCCGTTCAACACTTCAACGAGTTCTGGACTTACCAGGGTAGTCTCACCAGCCCGCCGTGTACTGAGGGCATCCGCTGGTTCGTCGCCCGCCAGATTATGTTCACCGGCGTCGAGCAGATGCGCGCGATTCTCTCCGCTAGCACTTATTCTGCTCGTGCTGAGCAGGAGGTCTGGCAGCATCGCATCAACGAGTAAACATCAGTCACCTTTATTGGTCGACCCTTTGTTGTTGTTGTTGTTGTTGTTGTTGTTGTTGTTGTTTTGCTCCTCCTGCTGTCATCACCAGAATTGTGCAAAAGCCAGAGCTTGTTGTTCAGCTACCGTCGAGGAGAAAGCGTTGGCGTTGGTGTGGGCGGAGTTTGAGGAGTTGTTACCCATACACTGATGTCGAAGTTTTTAATTGATATCTTTTCCTGATTGTGCCCCACATACCGCACATTCTTCCCGTTAGTATGGCTCGCCTGCGAATCATTATTACATGCCTGTGTCTCTTGGACGACCTTCTAATCCTTTACTACGGCTGTGCACATGTGAAAACGGCGATTCCTTCTTGCCTCTCATCATCTATATCAAAGCGACTTATCGTTTGAAGACTGACAATCGCGAATGTCATATAGATCAGAATGGCACCGTTAAGGGAATGACAATAGACATCTGCCATTTATTTCCCGGTAGTCTACCACCGCGCAGGCTCGACCAATCGAGTACTTAGGCTAGGGAGATCGCATAGCCAGCTCTCGATAGGTCGACTCGGTTGCGACTTCAGGGGACCAAACGCAGTATGAGGCCTCTAAAGGTGGGCCTACTCCATGAGCGCAAGGTTCCAACAGTAGCGTTCGAGATGCTTTGTGACGATTGGTGACTTCGAGCGATGAAAGATATATATTCGACGTTGATAGAGACCCTATATACTCAATGATACTGTATGCTCTTGTGCCGCACGGTCTCACGGTGATGGGGAGTGAGGTTTCTAGGCGATCGATTGTGTCAAGTGGGAAGTGACTGTCACAGTCCAGTAGGAGTGATTGACGGCGGCAAGGGCATGCTCATATGCTCGCGCAACGTTCAATCGATGCTCACCTTGGTCATTTTTGATATTTTCCAAGAGCACTGGGCGAGGTGTGATGATGCCAGCAATGCTTGGATGTCAAAGGTTGAGAGCAGCCTGATTAATGCTGTCAGGGTCCACAGGGTTTAAGAGCCGACGAACGCAAGCCCCGCGGCTAGAGTTCCGCGTTTGTTTACACCTGCAAATAGTGGAGTAACCACCGAGCATTTAGTGACGAACTCACACACACATTCGATGCGAATCTCACCTAAACGTCAAATAAATCTCCGCCAATCTCTTTGATACAAGTGATGCCTGGACGAGTGGCTGCTGGTACCCGAGCCCCACGGGGGCGCGCGGCGGCAGGCAAGACCACGGCAGCATCAACCGCAGAGGTCCCTGATGAGGGTCCCGACACGACTTTGCGACGCGCCATCTGCGTAGTGTTCGCCGACGCACAAAAGTCCACTGCAGCACATCGCAAGGCTATCATCAGTCTACGAAAGATTCAGGAGGCATGTTGCTACGAGCCGACGAGCAGCAAAAAGGGAAAGCAAGATCAGGATTTTGACGAGGATGAATTCAATAATGAGGTTTTGCGATGCGTCTTCCGTGCGTTGCCCATCAAGAAGTCGGAGGCGGTCGGTGATCGAATCGTGAGATTTTTGGGCGCATTCCTAGAGACTGCGAGTGCCAAGGACAATGCGATCTTCCAGGATGAAGAAGAAGCGCCGGAAACACCTAGCTCGCGACTGGTCACAGCCGTGCTCAGCACAATGATCCCGTTGATGATGGCCAAGGACAAAGTCGTGCGCTTCCGAGCCACGCAGATGACGAGTCATCTGATCAATACGTTGAGTACATTGGACCTCAGCCTCTTTCACCAACTCAAACTTGCTCTCCTCAAGCGCATCCACGACAAAGAAGCTCAAGTTCGCATGCATGCAATTTACGGCTTGACACGTTTTGCAGCAGACCCCGAGAACGACGACGAAGACGATAATTCCGATTCGGATGAAGACGCAGGATCTGGTATCCTTGAGAAGCTCATCTTAGTCCTCCAACATGATCCCTCGGCCGAAGTTCGTCGCAATCTTCTTCTAAACCTGCCGCTCACGAAAGAGCTGTTGCCATATTTGTTCGAACGGGCGCGGGACGCCGACGTGACGACCAGAAAAGCTCTCTTCGCCAGACTTCTACCAGCGATGGGCGACTTTCGAAGTTTCAGTTTGACTTTCCGAGATAAGTTGCTTCGATGGGGTCTACGAGATCGTGACGAGAATGTTCGAAAGGCTATGGCACGGATATTCCGAGAAAGATGGATTGAGGACTGCGCTGCTCGTCCTGCAAATCGCAAAGCAGGCGACCCTGAAGATGCCGAACCGAAGGATCCTAACATGGCCAATGCTCCTTCCATGAATGCTTTGTCAGAATTGTTGGAGCGAATAGATGTTGTCAACACTGGAGGGGAAGGAGGAATTGCTTTGCTTGCGATGCAGGAATTTTGGGAGGGACGACCTGATTATGTCGACTACGTCTCATTTCCTGACGAGTTCTGGGGCGACTTGACACCAGAGGTGGCTTTCGTGGCACGCACATTCAACGATTTCTGTCGGAGTAATCACAAGGAAGACCGCTACGTCGGATCCCGTTCACTCGACATCCTTGCGGAGGAGAAGCTACCTGAGGTCACCAAATTTGGATTCTTACTTCAACGAGAACTCAACCGCCTCATGGAGGCAGCAAGAGCCGCTGCAATGGAAGAGAGCGAAGAAAGTGAGGAGGAGCTCGCGGCGCGGGAATTTGTGGTAGAGCAGATGCTTCACATGGCCCTCACTTTCGATTACAGCGATGAAGTGGGACGCCGTAAAATGGACATCCTCATGCGGGACGCACTCGCAATGCCAGATCTGCCCGAGGAGACTACCAGGCTCGTGGTTGAGAATCTCCGACGCGTTTGTGGAGAGGACAGCAACGGCGAGCGGGAATTCTGTCGGTTGGTGGTGGAGGCCATTGCCGAAGTTCATGATACTATCATGGGCGAGGACGATGATCCAGCACTCGACGATAGCAGCATAGAAGGCTCGTTCCACTCGGCGACATCGCAGTTCGATGGTGCGGGAGATGAGACGCTGATGTTGGCTAAGAAACGACTCCAACGTGCCGGCAAGACGGTCGAGTCCAGCAAAGAATCAGATACAGAACAGGCTATCCGGGAGTTGATGGTCAACCTGAAGTGTTTGCACATTGCGCTGTGCCTGTTGCAGAACATCCAATGTGACGTACATCAGTATGAGCATTTGGTCATGACGCTGAACAGTCTAATTGTTCCAGCTGTGAGGAGTCAAGAGGCTCCTATTCGAGAGCGAGGATTGTTCTGTTTGGGATTGTGCTGTCTAGTGAGCAAGGTAAGTCTGCCCAACCGTCAGCATCTTTCAACATCTCATGCTAACACGCACCAGAAACTTGCTTCGGAGAACATGAATTTGTTCCTACACTGCTTCACACGAGGACATGGCACTCTCCAGGTGATCGCGCTTCAATGCATCACCGACGTGCTCATCGCTCACCCATCCCTATACCTCGACGCCCCTGATACCAGCGCCATCACCTCCGACCAAACCGAGATCAACGAAACCTCCAAACTCGTTCTCAAAGCCTTCAGCAAATCGCTCAAATCCGGCGATCCGATTGTGCAAGCCATCGGCGCCGCCGGTCTCGCCAAAGCAATGTTAAGCCGATTGATCACGGACACCGACCTGCTGAAGCAACTGGTCATCACCTTCTTCGACCCAGACAGCGTCTCCAACCCGCAACTCCGCCAATCTCTCTCCTACTTCCTCCCCGTCTACTGCCACTCCCGCGCCGACAACGCCGCCCGCATGGCGACCATCTCCTGCGCCGTCATCGCCCGCCTGACCACCCTCCGCGACGCTCGCCTCGAAGACGACGACGCCGACGCCGGCGCCTCCGCCGAAGCCATGGTCAGCATCTCCCAGGTGGCGAACATGCTCCTGGACTGGACCGATCCGCGCAAAATCGTCGGGTATACCGAACCCGTTCCCAGCGTCGACAACCACGCCACTCCCTCTTCGGGCACCACCCCTGCTGTGGCAAGCACGCATTTCATCCTCGCGGAATCCGTCCTCGAACGCCTCGTGACCTCGCAACTCAACCGCGACGAACGCAAGGCGCTGCTGAACATGCTGGGCAAATTGTACCTCCCCGCGGGCACCTGCGACGCCGAATTACTCAAGACCATCCTGGAATTGCTCATCGAGGCCATCGATTCGGGCGTCGCGACGGATAAAACCGGCGAGAATATCCTCGCGAAATTACGCGAGAATCTGATGAAGCTTGTGCATGATGTCATGACGCTGGAACGTGGCGGTGGTGGTGCCGCTGGTGAGGCAACGGAGGTGGATGGTGATGAGGATGTCGAGGATGGTAGCGCTGGTGGTTCGACGACCGGGGAGACGAAAGGTGGTGTTTCCGCCGCTGGAGTCAAGGCCGAGGATGACGACGAGGAGGAAGAGGAGGAAGAAGATGATGACGATGAGAATGATGTGACGGCGCAATTACAGCGGGAAATGCGCGACACGACGATTGGGTTTACCACTACGGCGATTGTGCCCGATGCGGAAGGGACGAGGATTCAGTTATTGTCCGCTCGGCAGGATGAGGATGATGATGAGGAGGACTCGGAGATGATGGATGTTGATGGGTGATACAAGAGATAATGCCTGGTTTAACTGGTGCGAGGCGGTTTCGTTCCTGCGATGATTCACGGAAAGACGAGACGGATGTTTTAAGGTTATCTTTTTTTTCTCATTATCGTATCTTTTACCTATTCGTTTCTCAAGTAACGTGGTAATTGCAAATATGACCCTGCCTCTTTGAAGAACTTCTTGCACGTTGCTATTCGCAGATGAACTTGGCTGCTTGCCGTGGAGAGCCATCGAAGTGATGAGCTGTGGCCTCTGTTTGCAAACATGGAAACCAGGCTGGTGATTACCCGATTTCTGGATGGTGGCTTCATCTCGGAATCCGCGATGTGTGATGCAGGGAACGGCTCAGCTCTGTCGGACGAGGAATACGTCGACTACTCTCCAGATTACGACGACCGATATGCGCAAGCCGTAGTGCATCTTACCGGCAACATCGTTGTTCGTATGCGCAGGTTGTCATTAATCGGGCGAACGGACGGCTTGCTTCCATGTCAATTCGGATTTCTCCCTAATGGCCTGTGGTGCTGTTGCGTATACTTGCTGGAGGGTGTGAGATGGGCCGTAAAGGAGAGTAGTGATGTTGGAGAATTGTGGTATTATAATGATTGGGATGACAGGGCAAGATCATGAGGATTCATCGATGCTGTGTCGCTGGAGTGGCACCATTCCCTTGGAGTGGACTCTTTTGGTGTCGCTCGATGGATGGGGTCGCGTAGGATGCTTATTCGAAGGCGATTGCGAGTTGGTAGATATATCAATCTGCTGTTGAGTATGTGCGACCTGGGAACTTGTGAGGTTCAGGGGTGATGCCTGATAGACGATCGAATGAGTCGAGAGCAACGCGGTCTGTCAATGCAGTCTTGGGCGATCAGCTAGGACGGTCATATATAGAGGACCGGAGAGTGTTCCGGTCGTCTTCGTCGCAATGGACTACTTGATGGAGAGAGGCTATGATGTTGAATGACGGATGATCATTCGCTCATCGTTTCTTTTTCGCATCCATGGTGCTGAGGAGGAGTTCCATATATGCCTGACGATAGGCTTGAGTCGCGGCGGATTGGTACTCGACATCAGGATCGGAGAGTTTGGAAGGGACATTTGCGGACCATTGTTGGATATCTTGAGCCTTGTCTGCGCCTAGGTAGCGGTGTTGTTGTTGTTGTCGTGTTTGGCTGGCCATTGATGAAGTGGTCGAGGACGATGATGACATTGTTGGTCGATATCGTTGAAGGACAAGTTTTATTTTCCTCTACTCGATTTAATGTTCGTCGATCTTATGATACTAATTTTGTTGGCGGTCTTTGTTCGCGAAATTTAAATCAAGTGTCGCAGAGAAGGATATCGGTTGACGAGGGTAGAGATGGCGAGTTTGCAGCAGCAAAAGGTTGGTCGAGATCACACTTCGGAGGAATAGCGAGGGAAGGGCAGATGGTGACTTGATATGTGATCTGTACGATTATCTACACTCAGATAAGGGTTGGAAGGTATCGTGAAATTAAACATGGCTGGCGGTGAGATTTGAAACGAGTTGCACGCCTTGGCCTATGGTGGAAAGAATTAATTGTCATAGAGGCCAGCGGAGGGATTACCGTCAATACACCAAATTGCAACACAGGCACGTCCGAAAAGTCCCTGGCCTGCATCTAACGACGATAACTGGAAGATTCCGTACCACGGTCGGAGATTGATCTCATGCATGTCAGACTGCTTGCTTGTCACTCCTCTACACGATCGTGGTGATGGCGATGGGTTATCACGATGCCAGAGCATCGTGATATAATAAGCCCTGTGTTGCGAGCTTTTCCCTGGACAGGACGCTGCAGCGGGAGATCGTACCGACGATGGACGCACGAACGGCCCCACAAACTTTGCGCGCAGTCCACCGATCGCGCAAAGACAGGAAAAAGGCGTTTTATTATTTGAATTGTCCTCCGGTGGTACAATTATTTGTATTCTCGACTTGAGCATCACCTCATCACCGACCGATGGCATCTGAAATTGTCGTCAAATATACGGCAGATATCGGTCGAAACACGTTCGAGCCATTTTGTTCTTCGGTATATGTGGTCGAGACAGGGATAGGTATCGCGCTGCGGATCTTGGAGAACACGCGGACGAGGTCACGATGTGGGCTTTCCCCAGCTGGAAATGCATCACAAGGTGTTTCTCCATGGCGGAGTATCGGAACGTAGCTCCAGTAGCCTTTTGTGCATAACTTGAAAAGGAAATGATTTGTCTGGATGATGCAGGCGTGCATACGCGATCTGGAAGAGAAAAGCAGGCCAGAGGATCTAGACTGATGATTGATGCATGCAGGTGAATTGATTATCATCATGCGATGCGCCCGTCCAACGGCCCGGGAAGCAAAAAGTCTCACGTCGTGTCCACCTTCCGCCTGCAGCAAACACACCAGATCCCCGGCCGCGCTTGACAAATCCAAATTCTCTCCCCAACCTTGGATCGGAGTAAACTCGATAGATGCGCAAATAGCATCCAGTAGTTCGACATCCCTTGGAAAGTAAATTTGACATGTTGTCATAATGCAATCATATCTTACCTACCCAAGTAGCTAGCAATCCGTTGTTGCGATCAATTCCGATCATTTGCATAAAACTTTGACCGCCATTCAGTAAATCACCACCCTGCGACCTTCTCTTCGGCGGAGTGCCCTGAAGAGATCGATATGGCCGTCATGGAAATATGCACATTGCAAATCAAATGCACACGCAGAGTGCATGCGAGTCATGCCAGTTCCCGATTCGGACAATGCATCTCGCAATGGTCCTGGGAGGTATGGGCAGCCCCGAGGTGTGGTCTTACAGCCGGCAAATACTTTAGATATGCAAAGTGTACATGTACTGGCGGGTGGGTGTAGCAGAGTGAGGGTAGTATCACTATTACTGTATCATGCCCATGTGCTTGGAGATCAGATTGGTGGAACGGAATGCGCGCGCGTGCGCGGCAATTCCAAATCGACGGCGGGGCGTCGGCCCGACGCCATGCATTCAGGACTTCATTCCGAGGTTGTCATCATTTTTCATCACGGGCATAATTTTGCAGGGCATCCAGGCCGTGATGTCAACTTCATCACACAAAGACACCGGCATGGGTGATTCAACATGATCCGAATCCCACAGACATCCCAATCCAACTTGACTTGGCGTAGCGTCGGAATACGCGAGAATGTGGTCCTCGACCACGTGGAGTTCCAACATACAACAAATGTGATCTATTTCAGAACCCTCGTCGGGTCTATTCGTTAGCGCGTGACGCATTTCACATCATCTTCGCATCAGAAATCTGGTTCCGCCTAAGAGAGAATCACCCGGACCATCGTCGTAATCTAAAAGACTAACGATCACTCACCATATACCATACCAGAAGCGACACATTCAAGGTCGTATACATAGTCACACACACAAGCGAAAAATCCTTCGAAGACAGCTTCCACAATTCTTCTCTACCGGCATGGTTTACCGCCTAGCTAGGTACCTAGCCATGCATAAATTTGACGTACCCGATCGGGATTTGCGCCGCGGCGTGTTGGTAGCGCCCCGCGCGGGCGCAACTAAATGACAAATCTCGCCTGCATCGGTGGAGACGAGGGAAAGAGTACTTGGGCCTTGAACGACAGGGATGGGACCCACGAGGTCGATATGTACGATAAACGCTTCAGGAAAAATCGTTCAAGTTTCAATCTGACGCAAGAGGAGGAAACAGGAATCATTGAAGAGCGTGCCCATATCTATGTGCTTACATAATCTCTCGATTGTCGCAGACGTCGATATGTTGATGTTCACAAAGGCGAGGAGCAAGCCCAAGCATGGCCGGGGAAGGCCCCCGAGTGTTGCAAATCTAATCTCAGCCTCGCATTCGCAAGCATGTCTGTCTCTATTTCATCGCTCCTGGTAATTCGCCGGATGGGGTGGAAGCAAGGAGTATTCGAGATCGGGAAGGTCGATTGGGGAAGCAATCGCCTTTCGACCCGGCAGCTTTTATCCTTTGAGATCACGGCCACACGCCCCGACGGCATTATCGCTCGAGGTATTCGACGAGAGCTGCTGTACCCTGATGATGCCCACCTCCCGATCTAACGATCAAACAATGTCGTCCTGGTGCAATTCTCGATACCGCGTCGACCCATGCGCCCCAAAAGAGACGTCAAATTCGCACTGCAGGACGTCCACGGAGAATCTTCTTTCATGAAACTACATTGTGCCTGTCTGGCTCCCAACTACACGCCTCCTTTCCCGGACCTCGGCTCGCTCGCAAGAGAGGAGGCGCAGACGTCGAGAATCGAAAAGTTTTGCTCAGAAACTCAAGTTCTGTTCTGAAGAACGCGACATATTTTCTGATTGACGATTCCTACAGCATGAACGCTCGTAGATTGCGAAATTCTTCCCCAATCGGCTGAAAGAATACTGCCATTCAAGGGCTTCATCACCGAGACGCACTGCCTCCCACCAGGTCCGAGCCGGGCGCCGTTGCGTTTTTCCACGGGCTCGCCTTGGAGCAGGCCTCGAAAGGAGATCCAAATGCGTGCTGGAATGAGAAGAGATTTTGCGCAATAGCCATTCGCCTAAGTCTTGTTTGCGCAGCAAATCCATAGACCATCAGTGCCATCCATTGTGAACTTGTGCCCAATCCAACGACCATCCGTATTTTTCAAAACATCGCGGCGCACAGCTTAATACTCGGCTTTCCTGGAAGAAGGACAGATATGTGTACCGTGTTCCTCTGATCACGTCACATATGCCGAGATACCTTGTTTCGGGGAGAGTGTGCTTGCTGTCCTCTGCGCGGGGGACATTATCCACGTACGAAGGACATCTCAGTCTTGATCTAGTCGAAATCAGGCTTGTACGGTTATGACGGTATGCTTAGTTGCTGCCTTACGGGTCGATCTAAAGACGGAGATCATACGTCTCGAAGTCAGTGTTAGTGATGAGTTTGCTCACAGGACTTCCAATATCCTGAGTTCGCTCGGCTGAAACGCGCTATTGAATGAGTTCCCGGTCGATCACAAGATGAAAGGACAGGCGCCTGTCCTTTAATGTTATCGGCCGGAGAATCATTTACCGTCATCCTCAAGTCCACTTGATGGGCGATTCGTCTTGAAGTTCCCAACCGTAGTAGGTAAGTGAGATGGACCAAGAAACCATAAAAGATCGACGCCGTCGCTACCAACAGAATTGCTTCCTATCCACAATTTATAACAATTTCACATCCAGCATCACACCCAAAAAGCCCCAAAATCCAAACTTTTCAAAATGCTCCGCTCCATGGTCCTTGCCGCCGTCCTTGTAGCCAGCTACGTCAATGCCGACTTGTACTGCACCTTCTTCTCCGACCAGGACTGCAAGACCCGCAGCGGATCCCTGGACTACGACGCCAACAACGACGGCATCTTCCAGAACGGCGGGACCTACTTCGCATGCCACAATGGTCCCACCCGGGTCAGCCTCACCGAATACCCTCCCGGTGACTCCGCGGGCGATAATCCAGATAACTGCCATTACTTCCTCGTCGAGGAGGACTTGACCTGCAGTGAGCTTACGGCCTTTGGCTTTCACCCTGGAAATGGCGGCTATTACAGGCTCGGCGGTGGGTGCTAGATGCTGGTTGGACGGTGGGCTTGGCTTTCGTTCCCTGTACTTCTGAAGTTGGGGAGGGCTGGGTTTTGCAGGCAGATGAAAATTGTGCATGTATATGAGCACGAATTGCAGGATATTCAGGTTCTTTGTTCAAGGACGTCCAAAGTAGCATGTCGATTATGTCCACTTATCGTGCCTTCCAATAATCGTAGATGAATATCCTCGGGTTGAAGAAATGGCTCACCAACAAGGAGCAAAGTATGACTTGTAGGAAAGAGTACATGCTGTACTGAATTGCCCATGCATGTGGATCTCTGCCTTGCACGGACGTTCACGAGTGTTGCTATCCACTCCAACCGGGCTTCATAATGTTTCGACCGAGCTCACCATGGCATTACTTTCTTTGAAGGCCCTGTCGTCGAAGGTGGATTCGATTACCAAAGTGGTCTTGGGTGGTTAACGAGCAAGAAGGCAGTGGTCTCGTGGAAGTCGAGATGTTGGAGTGTCTCGTTGGCGACCTGATCTGACCTTTCCGATGATGAGCGTAAAGAGACGTGGCAATGAATGGCTCTTGGGGAGCCTGCAGCGAAGAGCCGATCGTGTTGGCCGCGGTATTCAAAGTCTCAAGATCCTGATTGTCCTGTAGAGAACTACGCCCTGGTACGATCTCCAACAGGGCCCGACTCCATAGGCGGTGGGTCTGGAGGCGAACAATTCTGGCGACACACGCGGAACATGACGGCTGCGCGGATGCTGGTGGCATAACTCGGGACACGATCAGGACCGTAAGCAGGGGTCAGCAGATGGTTTAGGTATTTTTCAAGCGCAGCTCCTGAGCGCCGAAACTCGCTCTTCTTGCATGGCTCCCGTGTGCGCTCATAGCACTGCTCGGCGAACTTGTACATCGCCTCAATTTCGTCGACGTTAGCGACTTCGACTATTTGGATAGGGGCGTCGCCAAGTAGACCGAACAGTCCCGATTCTGCGACGATCCGGATTGGTGCGTGTATCACTACGAGGTGCATAACGACCAGCCATTGTTGATGCTGATCGAATACCTCGAGGCGATCCCGGCCGATCGATGTTGATAAGTAATTCTTCATCATCGAACCACGGCTGCTACGCATCAATACGGTACGTTCCAGGCATCGTAACGGATCTGTCTGCCCCGAGTAGCCAGAGTAATAGCCGTGCAGTGAGTAGCTTCGGTCCCAGTTTAGATGTACCAGCTTTGGCGACGAACGCGAGCGCCAGATCTTTCCGCTGAGAGAAATGTCTCTGGGTTTTACCCAATAGGCCTTCGGAGCCCGAACGGGCTTGTATTCCTCGTAACTGCCTGTCTTGAACGCGATGTCTCGAGCTTCGCGGCATACTTGGGTAATTAACGGGGGTCTGAAATTCAGATATGTCGTAGCGTTAAGAGTACACAGCGGAAGACGATCGGGATTCCTGTGGTTATGGTAGAAAGCCTTGCCTTGAGCGACATCGAACTCTTCTACGCGATGCGGAAGACAATGGAGCCAGATCTCGTCGCGCAGTTCAGGCGGCAGGTCGGCGAATCTGGAAAATCCAGTATCGGCTGAATTTGGGCTCGCTGGGAAGACACTCATTCTTTTGCTGTCTGGGTGTTGAAAACTTGTCAGCGCTCCCTGAAAAGACGATTGGCGAGAGTCCAGGCTCGTTTTTGTTTCTTCTTCGGGCCACAGCATTTGTCGTGACGCCAAATGCGGCACGGGCTTTTGTTCATGCCATAAAGAGACATTCTTTAATTGATGCCAATTATAGATGTGGATGTGATAAACATATTCGCATGAAGCATTTATCATGCTGACACGGCAAGGGCCTCTGTCACGCGCAATCTCCCCCATAGACATGTGCTCATCATCTTCCATTTGATACCTACGAAGATAATCGCCCACGTGTTCATCACAGCGGCTAGACAAGGAATATTACAATTGAGATTTACACGAAAAGACATGTAGATCTTATGTTCTCTCAAGCAAAATTAATCTTCCAGCCCGCTCCGATGCGCACCGCAGGATTGCGGACAACTGCAAACGCAGCCCGACCCTCCACAGGAGCATGGAACTCTAAGGGAGCATTCCGGACAGCTCCCGCCGCGCTCTGGCCATTTGATTCTTCTTCGGTGATGCCGACCTCCTTGAGGTTCTTCCAGGCGGCGGGCGCGCCGACCACGATGATCTTCTCGACCCGCACGCGTTCCATCTGCTTGAGGTATTCCTTGGTCTTCTTTCCTGGAGAGCCCAAGTCCTCGCTGGTCAGCGATGCGGTGGCAGATCTGTAGGAGAACTTTCGGTGGAGGAAGCCGCCTTCGTTGTAGTCGAAGCTCTCTCCGTCATCGAGGTAGAGCGTTCCCTCGGCATCGCCGGCATGTCCCAACACGATGACCAGCGTGAATGGATCGAATTTCATCAATCCTGAGCTGCGACGGGGACGGTCGCGGCGAGGGATGATGTGTCCACCTTGCATGAGCAGCGGGATCGTGTCCAGCGGCGCATTCAAATGGACTTCGCCAGGACCCTCGTAAGTCCAGAAGTCAAAGTAGTCGTAGTATTTTTCCTTGTCGGCGAGGTAGATGGTCGCGTGTTTCGTGTCCGCTTTAGTGACCGGCTTAGCAAGAAGTCCAGTGTTGCCGACGTAGAGCTGGTCGTCGATCGCAAATCCCTTCTCATCGCCAGGGAAGACGTAATAGTTGGGTCGGATGATCGGTGCGCCAGTCACGCTTGCCTCGTGGAAAGCTGTGTACCACGCAGGTAGCAAGCTGTAACGGAGTCGGATGGCCTTGGCGATGATCTCTGTGTATGGTTCGCCAGCCAGATAAGGCTCACGGCGGCGAGTATCAATGTGAGCATGCGCACGGAAGAATGGGTAGAAGATGCCAGCTTGGTACCATCGCGTGAGCAGCTCCTTGTCAGGGTTGCCGAAGAAGCCTCCAACATCGGCACCAGCAAATGGGTAACCGCTGATTCCCATGCTCAGTGTCATGGGGATGGAAGCCTCCAAATGTGACCATTCGGCAAGGTTGTCGCCGGTCCACATTGCCGCATATCTCTGCGAGCCTGAATAGAATGATCGCGTCAGGATGAATGGTCGCACATTTCGCTTTTCCTCCGCCTTGTCACGAGCAAGCAATCCCTCGTAGGTCGCATTGATCAGGGAATGGCCGTAAATGTTGTGGACGTCTCGGTGTTCCCAATTGCCGTAGTGCAAGTTGTCCTTCGGCATGGTCGTCTCCGGTCCGTTGAACACGGATGGCTCATTCATGTCGTTCCAGATATGCAAATTGGTCGATGAGCCCTTGAACTTGGCGTACTGGAAAAGGCTTGCCCACCATTTTCTGGCTGCCGGGCTGAAGCAATCGACCCAGTGACTGCTTCCTGGCCAGCACCATCCTTCGTAGATGCTGCCGTCCTTGTTCTTCACAGCTAGATCCTTCGACTTCATCTCGTCGACAACATTGTACCCGCCCTCATTCTTGATGTGAGGATCGATAATTGCAACCAACTTCCGTCCATGCTCGTCTAGCTGCTTCAACATGCCCGCTGGGTCACCGAAGGTCAGGGGGTCCCAAGTGAAATACTTCTTGCCATCCGTATATTCAATGTCGAGCCAGATGACATCGTAAGGAATGTGGTGCTTGTCGAACTTGCGATCCACGTCCCTGACGTCCGTATCAGTCACATAGTTCCATCGACATTGGTGGTATGCGATGGCGAATTGTTGAGGTAGAGCGGTATATCCAGTAAGGTCGGCGTACGCGCCAATGACATCCTGAGGGGTGGGTCCAAGGAAAACGAACACGTCCAACAGACCCGCCTCGCTTATCCAATGTGTCTGTGTCGTCGTCTTGCCCAACACACCAAGGCTGAGCGGGTTGACAATGGAGGTCGCTTTAGTGATGTCAATCCAGGTCTCAGCAGCATTGAGCCAGAAGACGCCGACCGTTGAGTCCTTTTTCTGCGCCTGCATAAATGGAATCGCGCCATAGAGAGTCATGGGACTGTCCATCTCATACTCGAAAACGTCGCTGTTGTATAGCCTGTACGGGTCCGAGTACTTGTCTTGCCCGCCACGAGTTTCCTTCAGTGAAAGTGGCCCTGCGTGCTCAGCGATACCATAAACATGCTCATATCCGGGAAAGTCAATATCCAGTGCCATGGCCTCCGGACCTCGCGCCTTTCCATCAGTGTTTCCACCGAAAGATTCTTCCCACCAAGTGCTCTCATCTTCACCAGCATCTTTGTCTGCTTCTGCCGCAGCGGGCGTCTCACTAGCTTTCCCGCCGTCGCTTGAGTCTTCGCTACTCGATGTGCTAGATTCGACGGGCGGCTTGTCAACTTTGCGGCGCCAGTGCTCGACGTTTAAAAGACCACGATCATTAAATTTGATTTGCGTCTCTCCATCCCGCTTAAACTCGATACCGAACGGATTGTGGGTGATGATGGCCTCGAATTTGCTTCCAGGTCCGTAAACAACCAGAGTTGTGCCCTTCGCCGACTCTTTATTGATTGCTGCACCCGTACTCAACGAGGTGCCACCAACAATCGCCCATTTCTCCGCCTCGTTGTACCTCTCTTTGCGCGCCTTGCTGTCATGTCTGAGCTCAATTTGGCCCTTTTGCCGTTTCTCCTCGTCGATCGAGACGCGAGCAGTTCCAGACTCATAGAAGGTTATGGTGAGTGGAAGTTTGATGTTCTCCTCACTACCCGACAGCTTTTTATACACGGCACCAGTCAAGATGCCATCGCCAAATTTGATTGTTCCACGCTCGAGTCGGTATGGTGATGTCCATGATGACGATGCTGCGACAGTGTCCGCATATGCTCGATTACGCTTGCAGAAACCAGACTGGTCGCAAGTCTTGAAATTCTCTCGCTTTACGGCCGCTGAGGCGAGCTG
This sequence comes from Dissoconium aciculare CBS 342.82, assembly GCF_010015565.1. Lineage (NCBI taxonomy): Eukaryota > Fungi > Ascomycota > Dothideomycetes > Mycosphaerellales > Dissoconiaceae > Dissoconium > Dissoconium aciculare. Next base: position 400,414 of record NW_022984956.1, on the reverse strand, counting down.
CTTAGCTATCGTGGACTGTGTGGAGGTTGGAGGAGAGCTTACCAGCCGGTGATAATAACGAGCATATTGTGAGCAGTAAGAAAACAAAGCCCAGCCAGTTCCTAGCAGAGCAGAAACCGGAAGACATGATCATGGCCTGTATTGCTGCTGCTGCTACTGTCGTTCGATCTTGACAGCAGCAACCAATGTCCAACTTAGGATACCCAATGACAACACGTTGTGCGAGTGACCTTTATTGCTTCGGTCATTGGACGTTCGGAGACAAAAGTCGTGTCCGGGAATGCGTTTTCAGGTACCAGCCCTGAAGGGCTGCAGTGTCAATCGCTCTCGAAACATCATACTTCAGATGCACTAGTAGCTTGCGATATGCTCACCAGTATTTCGAAAGACAACGATGATACTTGGCAATATGGAGGCTAAGAATTAAGACTAGTGTCGGCATTGTTAATCGAGTACATTGCGACTTTCATGTCAGAAGACAGTTCTGTGAGCGAACACAATGACTTCTGGCCCAACTGAACGAGTGGCACGTCAATGAACCCTGACGACGTCGAGACCCTGCAACTCGCCGCAATGGAAAGCTTAAGAGACCCCACCGCCTGGACCCCGCCATAACAAGCGGACAACAAATAAAAAAGTCCATTGATAGATTCGGATGGTGCATAATGTCGGCTGAAGAGCACTTACCGCCCATATTTAAGAAACTTGGTCCCAAGGATAGATCAATTCTTCTTGCAAACTCCCGCCTCGAAAATCAACAAGAAAACCAACCTCAACAATCCGAAAAAATGTCTTCCTCCGAGCAAACGTAAGCTAATGGCGTCAACAACACACGTTTACTCGCAATCTTTCGACTACCCACTAGCTAACACTCGCATGATAATGTAGCTTCATTGCCATCAAGCCTGACGGTGTCCAGGTAAGGATCTCGTCATTTCAATAACGATTCGATCGATCGAACTCGGCATTGACATTTTCTTTTCACAGCGTGGACTCGTCGGCGACATCATCAGCCGATTCGAGAAGCGAGGGTATGAAGCTTGAACCTTGTGGAATCACGGCATGTCTGACACACCGCGTAGCTACAAGCTTGTCGCCATCAAGCTCGTCACTGCCACCAAGGAGCACCTCGAGAAGCACTACTCCGACCTCGCCGAGAAGCCTTTCTTCAAGGGTCTCGTGACCTGTACGTGATGGCGGACACCGATGATTGTCTAAAGAATCATACTGACAACCTGCAGACATGGGTAGCGGCCCCATCTGCGCCATGGTCTGGGAGGGTCGTGACGCCGTCAAGACCGGCCGTGTCCTCCTCGGCGCCACCAACCCGCTCGCCTCTGCCCCTGGCACCATCCGTGGTGACTACGCCATTGTCAGTTTCCTGCAACATCATTGGCACAGCAAGCATGCTAACATGTTTATCAGGATGTCGGTCGCAACGTCTGCCACGGCTCTGACGCCGTTGAGTCCGCTCAGAAAGAGATTGCTCTCTGGTTCGACAAGGCTGAGGTTCAGAGCTGGAAGTCTGCCCAGCACGACTGGGTCTACGAGAAGTAGATGTGTAAAGGTTGTAAACGGATAACACTACCATCTGCGAAAAGAATAAATGAGAAATGATCATGGTATCGCTTTCGTCGAACACTGCTGAGCTAAGCTTGCCTGTTCCTCTGTTTGAGTGATCGATGTACTTGAACAGAGTCTCGCCATTGAGATAGTAACCCTAAGCCTGGTCAGAGCAATTCCCGAAACACCCTGGTCGCGTTTCGTCCTATCACATTGCACGTCATGATCAAGACAATTTGCTCTTACATTTGGCCTGGAGGTATGCCATCTAACTGATGAAGCTGATCAAACGACGGCTCAAACAGGCCATGGCAACGTCGACGGCAACAATAGTGACTTTTCCAAGCCGACACGACGCGAACAGAGAATCGTAGAGTCTGGAACAGACAGCGTCGAATGCTCAGCTGTATGTCCGGCGCCATAGACACCTGCATACTTTGACTTTCAAGGACGTCGGCAGCAGGGAGCTCGAGCACCTGCTTTCTTGAGTACCTGCCGCAAGAACAAAGAGTTGATGCTCGAACTCATCCCACATGACACCTGCCCATAGAGATGTCACCAAGAAAGGTAATCGATGATGCAGTGCTACACTCCAGTCCCCGGTACTGCCGGGCATACGGCTGCTACGTGGCAGCTGGTAAAACACAGAGCCCGAGTACTTTCGTTTACTGTAATCCAGACGCTGTCATCAAGTTTCCAAGATTGTTGCTACGCTGACATATTGATTGATGCTTATTTGCCTGACGATTGCTCATATACTGAAAGGCAGATCACTCTGAACTGCTACTCTTGTCGTAAAGCCCAAACTACCCAGTTCCAACAAGTACGTGTGTACTGTCCGACTAAGCCGGGACCATGTCCACTTCGTTTCCCGAAAGTGCAGAACGCTCCAAATGCCGGTTAGAGGAAAGCAACGTCACAAAGCAGAACAAAAACGCGCCCATCCCTTTCCTGGAATTTGTTCAGAACATTGCGCCGATCGTCCAGGATACAATCGCCGGCAAGGTCCATGTCAAGGCATTACAGGCACCAGATCGGAAGGCGGCTCTTCAGAGGCATGGTCAACGAGGAGCAGACACCACAACGCATGATCAGTATCATGACGTGAGCCTGAAAGACCCATTGCCACTGCCGAGCACGCCCAGACTCACTGTAGAGAGTCCAAGCAGTGAATCGGAAAGTGTTCAACCCGGCGACTCACAGCTGCACATGGACGATTCAAATGATGAGCACTCTAGCTACTACTCCGACTCTTGCGCCATCGAACGCGAACCTCGACGGAGACAGGCCGGGCCGTGGGATGTCACTCTGCCGAGGACAATAAGACAACCTCTCGAGATGATGATTGAGATGCACAAGCAATCCCACCCGTCAGGCTACACAGATCACCCACGGACTCGGCGATCGAGCATGGCTGGCGGTGGTAATAGACCTATGAAGACGGACTTGGCCAAGCTTGACAGCTGTCCTGAATACGATGGGGATGATGAAGGCAGAGGCAGGCCTAGATAGCGATATATCAGCTCCTTAGATGAAGGGCCTGGAACCCGTGATGTATGAAGGTTGCTCTCCCACATCACATTCACCAAGTGAGTACGAAAAAGTTCAATGAGATTGCTTGATATGAGACTCCAACGCTCAACAATTTCTTGCGATTGCAGTGGATTGTCAAATACAGCAAAGGTTCGGCATGTCATCCGAGACACAGGGAGGTCTGTTGATCGCTCGCACGCTACTGACTACAGCTGTTTGGAATGAGATCTCACAGCTCGGCTCACTCGATGTACTCCTCCTTCACCAATGCAGCATTCTCATTGAAGATCCCCCCCTCGAACTCAGCATCAGCCACAGAATCCGCCCGCGCTTTCTTGGACGGTCGAGCTGCCACCTCATCATCGTCTTCGTTCCTGATTTGAGTTGCTTTCGGCTTCCGACCACGCTTCTTCGTGGGAGTCTGCGGCTCGTCTTTGTCATCGATGGTCTTGGTCTTACTGTTCGCCTTGGTAGAGCCCGGTGAGGACGCCGCTCCGGCTGCGATTTTGGTGCGGAAGATTGTATTCCATCGAGCTCCGACACTGCCGGCGTCTTTCATACCGAGCTCCTGGGCGACAGCTTCCTTGTTGTACTGTGAATAGAAAAGATAGTCAGCCTGGGTGCAATCTGTACTGTTCAAGGAAGGCTGGCAGGCGACCAATGCTGGTCACGAACATGCCTTGATGCCGCCCTCCATGTTCCTGAGAACTGCATGGACGAACTTGGTTTCGGCGGTCGTGAAGAGGTTGGTCGCTTCCTTGGTCTCGGTCGACATGGTTTCGGGGTAGCCTTGATGCTTTGATGAAGCGATTTGCGAATGGGAAATATTGTGGGCAGAATTGGTTGGCGACAAAAGTGGTACTGGATTAAAAGCAACAATGGGGGAGCGGTAGAGAAGGGTTGAACAAACTCGCCCGTAGATAGGCTGTCAAGTGAAAAGCAGATCACGAATGCATGCTAGCATGTGACACATTTCCAGGCTTTGATTCCGGCCATTCACACCACCTAGATACATGATGGAATGCTTCCATAGACCAATGGCTATCTTCGGCTGTTTGTGTCATGCCAGATCGCAAAGTTTTACGACACACTCAAAGCACGTCTGCCTCATCTGTCAATCCAATCGTGTCCAAATCCTCGCGGTGGAGACCCTTGGAGCTTCATTTCACTCAAGAATGTACTCCGACTTAACAAACCCCTCGTCTGCCAGAAGACCGTTGATGTTGTCACTCGTGTCTGCGATAGAGTCTGAAAGGGGCATGTCAGTATCATGGATGATATATCGATGACCTAGCATACGAAGATTCGTGGCATTATACCTTTGCGTGATTCAGCAGCAGGCTCCTTCTTCGGTCGTCCACGCTTAGCTTTCGGAGTCGGCGTGCCACTGTCACTTTTCCCTCCAGGATCCGCTTCAGCAGCAGTCTTGCGCTTCTTCCCCGTGCTCGAACTTCCTGGTGTCTTATTGACGGCGCCGTCAGATGCAGACACGCCGATCTTGCCTCCCGCATTTTCGATCTTCTTGAGCGTGTTGGAGAGGCATTTCCTCATGCTTTCGACACTGGCGGAGCCGAAGTCGCTCGTAGCTTTCTCCCAGTTCACAATGCTGTTGAAAGCGCCTTGATCGCTGTTTATCACGCAGCATAGAAAGCGATTCTTCTCGCTGTCGTTCAAGATGCTATTGACGACCTGCCAATCGTACGCCATGTTTGGTCGACTCGTTTTGTGATCTCTTGGTAAAGGTTTTGAAAGTGAGTTGGTGAGAGAAACAGAGTTTCGAAAGAAAGAATGGAAATCGTAGGACTTGACATGCGCGAAAGGCTCACAAGACTGCTAGATAGAGTGAATGGGGTCGACAAGCCAGCTGCTGTTGTCTGAAATCGCTTGGAATGCACGTGAAAGTGACTCCAATCATCATCTCCACGTGAAAAGGTATGTGTCGGAAGGCTGTGAAGGTGCCCGGGGGTGGATGTATTTCAGACAACCATTATCAGCTCATTCATATGACGCTTTTGAAACATGCCTTTGCGCAGATCTTCTCCTTCGTTTTCTTGATCAACGTTCAATGATCTCCTTCGGGCCGAGCTGGCTTGTCCTCTCCGTGAAGCTTGTCCACCTGGGCATGGATTGTGTCTGCTGTGGGTGAGGTCTAGCTTCAGTGCGGCATTTGGGGGAAAGACAGGCAATCTGGTCATCAATGATCGCACGGCAGGCTCGGTAGATAGATTAATACGTGGTATCATATTCCTAGAAATTCGCGGCGCCCCGAAGAGACTTGTAGAAAAGCTGAACATTAGTCGGAACAAACTTCGGAAGGCTGAAGAACAATGCCGATGGTAAGAAAAATAGTACCTCAGCATCATCCACAAATCGTTTCTTGATATACAGAGAAGACAAGCGCCGATCGATCATGCCATGGAGCGACAATTTCGCCCAGCGGTGCAGTCTATGTCTCGTCACTCGCCACTCGTGAATTCGCAAATCCTGCGCCGATCCCGAAAAAATGCCCATGCGCAAATATGGTTACAGGTGTTGGGGTGTTCGTTTCAGGTTCTATACATGCCGTGATGACAAGAGGTAAGTGCGTCCGTTCGTTGCAATGCGATCAAGGCGGCCAAACCGTGAATTAGGTGTCATCGCGCGCGCCCTCGACCCATGCTCATCGAACAAAGACTTTCACGACGCCGTCGCCGCCAGCGCTGACGACAAGACGGCCATCTTGGCTCCAGCAGACATCGCATACACCCTCGCCGCGCATGGCGCGGTGCGAAACGATATCTTGGGTGCAGATCCGCTTCTCGAGAGACCAGAAACGAATGCTGGCATCGTGGCCAGCTGAGACGGCTTCCCGGCCGTCTTTCGATAACGATAATGCGGAGATCGCTGAAGGGTGGGCAAGCATTGTGTACGTGCATTGACCTGTACTGGAAGTCAGCGAATTGTGCGCGAAGCGTTCAACTGAGAACAGGCAGTGTACTTACCACTGTGAGCATCGAAAAATCGTACGAAGCGATCTTCGTGACCAGTTATGATGACGCCTTCGACTCCGTCGCGCCCGCCTGTTGCCCCACCGCCTACTTCGTCTGAGTCGATACCATTGTGTCCGGTTCCCTCCAGATTGGTGCTCGTCGCAACGACGGCATTGATACTGGTGGCCATGGTACCATCATATGTCTCATTGCTTGCCATGCCGACAATTTCCTCGCCGCTTCGTGTATCATAAACCAAGGCGGAAGAGTCCGTGTAGCTCACTACGAAAGTCTCGCCAGATGGTGAGAGAGCGCAGATGCTGGTCGGACTGGCTCCTTGATTGGCAGGTCGCTCGATCGAGTGGATCAGTGTGTAGCCGAATGGTGTCGTACTCGCCACACTCGGTTGCGGGCTCGATGGGAAATTGCTGCCACTCGTGACACTATGTCTGCGACTCCCGCCAACACCTCGCCTGCTACCTGTTGCCGGCGATGAGGTTTGTGGTGGAGCACTGACCGCCCAGACCTTGACTGTACCATCTGCAGATCCGGACACGAGCAGCAGTCGATCGGGGCCGCCGAAGTTTCCGCTGAGCTGGCCAAACACTACACCGACAGATGCCGGCAGTACGCAGACTGCCCAGACGGCATCTGTATGGCCTTCAAGAGTAGCCTTGGGATCCACACGACCACGCTCCCATACACGAACAGTTGCGTCTTGGCCACCAGAAAAGATCCAGCCGTCGCCGTTTGCTCGACCGCCGGTGCTAAAGCCAGTGCTAGCAGGACAGGTTGCTAAACAAGTCACAATGCCCTCGTGGCCGCGGTGAGTGAAGTAAGCTTGTATATCCAGATCAGAGTTATTGTTGCCAATGTTGTAGTTCTGATATGTTGCGGGCACAATCCATCGTTTGACCGTACCATCATCACTAGCAGTGCAAACCTCAGGCTCGCTTGGACTGCCACCTCCGCTAAACACGACACTTCGCACCACGTCCAGATGTCCACGTAGCGCAAACTTGACCTTGAATTGGGATGGATCTCCGCCCGAAGCAGTATCAGCGCTGTCGTAAGCTTCTGATTTGCCCTGTGAGCTCCGTCGCCGCGCCATGGATTGCGAACCTGAATTCTTTCTCCGGTGTGCCTGGGGGCCATTTCGAGGTGGTGATTTTGCAGGTAGCTGGGTGCTGCCGGCAGCGCTTGGGAAAAGATCAGTATCGGGTCTACGTGTGGTAGGAACTTCTGTGGCATAGCCATCCGTGCTCGGCAAGACTTCTTCATCAAAAGTCCAACCATCTGGTTCAGCTTGCCCTCGCTCGGTGCGTTGAGGCAATTGTGGTTCTGGTTCAATTGGTCGACCACGATTGTCGAAAGTATGCGTTATGGTCTCGGCCGGCTCATCGTAAGGAGCAGGAACGTGCTGCGTATTTTGCTGCAGGTTGTCGATGGATGCTTGAGGAAGAGACGAGTATTCCGGATAACGCCCACTGCGTTGTTCCTCCAGCTGGGCAGAGCTTTGTGGAAGGCTGTTGGGCAGCGGGGGCGGTAGGTGAGTCGGGGGGAGCTGAGAAGCGTATGTAGCTGGTTGACGAGGTACACGTTGCGATTGCCGTGGCCATAGCATTTCCTCCGGAACGCCCAGCTGCTGACCTGGTTGACCTGCGTAACCATTTGACGCGTCGACAGGCCCGGTCGGAGGCTGCTGTAGCAGATAAGTTATTTCTGCCATGCAGTCCTTGAGATATTTGGAAGTTTTGTCAATGTGATCTTCTGGATTGCCCGTGACATTCTTGGTTCCAGCTGTTTCTAAAAATGAATTATGGGGCTCTGTAGGCTGGTCAGCATATTCTTGCCAACGGAGAGGCGTAGTATGGTGAATCAGCGTACGGTTGTTCGGCCTGTCTACACTTTTGGAATCATCCTTCTTTGCAGCGGCTTTTGAGGATGATCGGAGATCATTCTGTCCCTCCGTGTCTGCCAGCTTGGCCTCCGCGGGTGTGCCGTTCGCGCTGTTTGCCTTGTTCTTGCGTTCGTTCGCAATGGCAAGCTCTAGCATTCTGACCTTCCGATCCATCTGCTCGTACATCCGCTTAGCGTGACGAAGCTCGCCCTCCTGCTTCGCGATTCTTATTTTCATCTCCTCTCTTTCAATCGACCACACATTGCGCGCTCGCTCATGATTATGCCATTCCATTTGTAGAAAGCGCATCACACCTAGGAACCGTTTAGTAAAGCCAGTCGGTAGCAATCACATTGGGCGATTTTTCATGTCGCGACCCACCTTGTAAAGTGTACTCCGTTCCCTGAGGTCCATGATGCTCACCCTGGCCCATTCCAGGCCCGCCGTTTCCTGGGCCGCCCTGCTGAAAGGCCATTTCCTGCTGCGCGATACTCTCCCTCGGGTCCTGATTTTGCGCGATCAATTTCAATGGGCTATTGCATGAATTGCGATTTCCACAAGAAAGCCGCGCCAATTAGGAAGATGTTGTTAGGGGTTGGTGGAAGACGGCCTGCTGTAACTTGAGCTTGCGCGGGTCGCGGGCTAAGAATCGCGCGGATGATGAGATGGGTGCCTCGAGTAGGCCTTCGCCAGGCAGGCCTGTTCGAAGCGATGGTCGTGAGATCGTGGTGTCGCGTTCGTCTCGAGATTCGGACCCCGTGCCGCGTCTACGATCGTTCCCAAAGTTCACATGAACACTTTTTGATTCCGAAGAATAGCCGCACTCATTTGGGGCACGGCCCACGTGATTTTCAGACATACCTGGGCACTTATCAGTTTGATTCTAGCCCCCTCGATATGCCAGAGAACGTCAATATCTCTGATTCGACTGAATTTGGCATAATTTTCGCTTGTGAATATCACCTCACAATCTCTCAGTCGATGTAATGTGATCGTGCAGATGGGTACCAAAGCTAGCGGATCAGTCTCGCGGGCTTTCACTGAACAAGCACGTAAGACGAATCAAGAGTACCTGAGTGTTCTCAGACACCTCTTCGAATCGTGTCATATTCTTGATAGCCGTAACGCACGCGACTGCTGAAGACTTCGATTCGTATCATTTAATCACAAAGGTACATAACATCCAGGACTACCTCACACTGAGCGGCCTTCGAGATCATCCGCCTTCAGTGACTCATTATCCCTCACAAACACCTCAGCAGGAGAGTAGCTTCGGCGAGAAGCTGCTCAGGTCTGTACATGACGGTACCCACAAGCATTGTCGCAGCACTCTCTTCGTCGCTGGACTACATACATGCATCATATTTACGATGCTACCGTGGACAATCTTGGTGCTCCACTCTTTCAATTAACGCCGGCGCTTCAAGAGCAAATCGTCGCCCACGGCTGCTTTGAAGTGTGGAATCCTTCGCATGCGCACGTGTGGACTCTAAGAAGGTGATGCAGGTCGGACTGCTTACATGTCTAGAGTTCTGACAGAGCACAACGTGAGGTGAGCTAGCTTGTCATCTAGATGGGGAGGACGATCAGCAATCTGTAAAGAGTTCTCGTTGTACCTGGGTGGAAAAGCTCCACGAGCGCTTGTGCGGGCGGTGTTGAAACATGGCCGTTTTTGCGACAGTGTTCGAGACACTGACATGAGCGGTCCGCATCGTGAGGGGCGAACCAATGGTGGATAGGGCCGTAGCCAGCGGACAATCGCGTTTTATTATTGTCGATTGCACATCAGACGTTTGTCGTTCGTTCGGAGTCCCTGTGAGGACTACTGCGTCAAGGAAGCGAATAAGATGTCAGCATCACTGCAGCTCTCATCACACGAGAACATCGAACCAGGGCATACGTGGATGCTTTCCGAGCCACACATCGTGGGTTACATTCTTGCTACCTGGGGCCCTTGGCGGATTGATTCAATGCGTGCCTGCATGTGGGGACTCTTGATCTTAGGCTGAAACATCCGGCAATGCTTGTGCATGTATGCTCGTGCTCGTCGACTGCAAAGGTTACCGCGGTCCAGATCTCCCTCATGACCAGTGATCGCGACATTGATATCCTCCGAATTTCTGAAACGCGGCGCTAGCGTCGTTATGAAACACACATTGTATGCAGGAGTAAGTTTCAGCGAATAGGAACTCACAGCAAGTTCCTTTCGCCGAGAGTCATCAACGTTCGCCAGCCACCGAACAACGGAGGAATTGTGATGATATGCACGAGAAGCCGTGAATCACAAGTTTCATGCGGCGTATGATCTCCGGTGTAGCTGCGAGTCGTCACGTTGGGCGCGTGTATCTTCAGACGTGTCGCCCCAGCCAACGAAGATCGCACAACGTGGCTGTCCGGAAGCGCCCGGCAGACAAGCGTTAAGCGGCAGCGGCACGGTAAAATACACGGCCACGGTGGCATTGTCGATTACTGGACAGGCTGTGCAGCCAGCCTGAGGATCCACGTTTTGCAAGGCAGGTCGTACCTTGACTATTGCTCTGGCCACATTGCTCGAGCAGTAGGGATTCCTTTGTGTGGCGCAGCTGCAGTGCTGATCGAATTGCTGCGGTCCAGCGCCCTCGTTCATCATTTATGATGAGTCGTACTTCCGAGGCTACGTTGCTGTTGTTGCGCCCGATAGCCAGATCCTGACGATTCCGAGATTGTACGATGACAGCATATCGGAATCGCAGCAGCATGATGCTCCTATGAGCTCGACAGCTTGCTTGTGCAATGCAATATAATTCCCGATATACAAATCTGGAGATATGGCAACGTTATGGAGTAATCTCGCCTGTGTGATCGAGCGACTGGTATGCTTGGGAGAGCAGAGCGGGACGGGTGAGCCCGAGGATACGAAGCCGGCGCGAAATTACGCCGGAGTCCAATCCCGCCGCGCACTATCGAACGATATACTATAGGAAAAGCAGATTTAAATAGGGCTATAGTGCACAATGCAAATGACGATTGTCAATGGAGAAAGAAAGGAGAAATAGAGCGCATAACAATGATCATGACGATGGCGACGACGGCATGTGGACGTTCCCAGACATGATGCAATGATAGACACACATCTGGCCATGTTTGTCGATTTGCACAGGCATCTGCGAATCTCGATTGTGTCTGGGCCGGTCAGCAATCGGATGTTAGTCCTCGGTTTATGTGAACGACAGCCACATGGGGACCAGCAGTCCGCGAGGGCCACATGGATGACATTTGTTGTTGCTATTAGCAGCAGAACACAAAAGCGACTGAGGCCGGCCGTGCTGGCCTAATCAGTGTCGCTCGATAGTGTTATGCCTAGTCGGCCGTTGAACCATGCCCGATGCGAACGAGCCACAATATCGCCTCTGTAGATGAGGCGTTCGTGAGCAGAAATGAATGCCAGGACATCAATCGTGCAGGCAATGTCGAAATCGTCCCTCAAACTTCGCCTGTCGCTACAGAGGTTGATGGAATTCCTGCAGCAGACTGGGCAAACAAGCGATCGACCGCGAATCAACATGACATCCAGGATAATTCCCGATTGAACCTGGGATAGCGATCATGCGGCGCTCGACATTTCCATCAAATCGACTCGATCAACAATCTCCCGCTGGACCCTCTTGACGCCATCAATTCAGCTATTCGGAATCATCGTGTGCAGGTTCGAGCTCGACTCCACATCACGAATCCGGGCCTGTGGTGAAGCTAGTGGCTGTTGCAACGCACACATCAGAACTGTCACTAGTTCTCTCAGATGGGCGTGAGCTAGACGGGTCAGGTCAAATAGCATGCACAGGGTTCAATGATTTGTAGTAGACAGCATGCACCTGATGGGGTCATCGTGTAACGAATTCAAGAGATGTAGCCTCTTCGAACAAGCACGCCTCGGATAATGTACGGAAAGGGCAGCAATTGGTTCAGCCTCAACCATGCAAGGTCGACCGAGTTGCAGTGTTGAGAAGATGACACTGTTGTTTGAAAGATGTGTAATATGTCCACGGTAGCAGACTCGGAAGCAAGCCATTGCGGAGAGTGGAAACCAGGTCAGGTCCCGCACTGGGCTTGGAAGCGCCGACTTTCAATGCAGTATTGTGGCACGGAAGGTTAACTCTCACGGTCCTGCAGCTGGTATCACTATGGTACACCTGGGCAAGATTGCGCAGCAAGGCCGAGGCGTATGATAATTTGTATGCATCAGTCACCGTTGACGAGCATGCTCTGGCGTCACGCACCACTCGAGCCACAGTCATTAGACGAAGCTGTTGTGAAGGGCCGTTGTGGTAAAAGCGGGCAGTGGCAGAGAATAGTGACGAATCTGACGACCGCAGATCGAAAAGAAAGCTTAGAGGCACCTGGGCAGACGAGATGCAAATCCAAATCGGGCTCAACTCTACACCTGCCCGTGCGTGCACGAGTCGGGGACAGGCTTGGGAAAAGGTGTGTGTGTCAGTTAGTGTGTGAGTGTGCGGAACGTGTGTTTTGTCCCTCCTTTGACATATTGGTGTCTCGCTGGCTTGTCTCCCCGCCCTGCCGTTCTTCCCTCTGGGCCAGGCACGAGTTCAGGAAGTTCCTGCAGCTGGGCATTCCGAACTCCTCCTCTCAGCAAGACTGATCCGACGTCTTGTTTGGCCCAAACCGAAACATGACCCACAAGCCTGGGATATCTGGGTAGGTGGATTAGGTCATGTATGGGCAGAGTTTTAGGCGAATTCGTCCCAGGTAAATATTAATAAGAAGAGTCGCGCGGGAGATGAGGTCTGTAATCAATGTGTGATGTGCAACGAGCAGATGCAGTGATCCTCCTGTTAGCATCTCTTCCGGAAGAACCTTGGAAAACCTCTACCATTAGCAGGCCTGCCCTGTCCCGGCTTACTGTACATCAGTCTGCCGTGCCCGTCGCATTTGTCCCTCTCGCCCTCTCCTCCTCTCTCCTCTCTCTTCTTCGTGTGCGCGTCTCACTCCATCACCCTTTGCTCGACCATCCTCTTTTACTTTTTCTGTTTCAACATATGAGGCTGGCCCTCTGAAATTCGTCTCTTTGCGCCCCGCGACAAGCATTCCCAGCAGAGCAAAGTCAGGACCAAGTGTCGAAGAAACTCGAGGAAGACCACCGACGCCAGAGAATCATCATTCGCGCGTCTTCCTACCGTGTTTCGTCGGACCCGTGATCGCAGCCACGGCTATTGCGACTACGCCCCGGTGTGCGACACGTTTCGCCGAGTTTCAATATTCAGCTTTCCAGTTCGGCCAAACCACATAACCGACTTCGACCACTTCGCGCCTTCAGTTGTCCACGACCTGGTTGTCGTGCGACCATTGGAATTCCTGCCCGCTTTCCTGCTGCCCCACCGCGGACCGCGCTGGAGCGCGAGATATTATCGTCACCGCCTGGCGCTGCGCTGACCCTCATCTTTCTTTCACGTGTCTTGCATCGCCGGTCGTCATGTATTCCAACCATCTACCTCCGCCGCAACAACAGCAGCATCAGTCGCCTGAGCAAATGTCGCGCTCTGTTGCTCCCGAAACTTTCCTACTCGATCAAAATGCGCAGCAGAGCTTGCCGCCAGACTCCGTCGTCGCCCTAACCAACGTCGACAATCGTAAGTGCATCTGCGATGTTGTTGTGCAACAGATCAACCAATCTCCATTTGCTGACCACGTCTTGATATAGTTAAGTATTTCCTCTTGTCTGCACCCGCGGACTGGAGCCCCGATCAGTGCATGAAAAGATTTCTACTACCAACTGGAGAATATGTCTCTTGCGTACTATGGTGCGTCCATCGGCCTTCGTGTTCCCAGTCGTTGTTGTTCGCTCTGACAGACTTGCCGCAGGAACACGCTTTACCATATCACCGGTACGGACATTGTGCGCTGCCTGACATTTCGCTTCCAAGCCTTTGGAAGACCTGTGAAGAACTTGAAGAAGTTCGAAGAGGGCATCTTTTCCGATTTGCGCAATCTCAAATCGGGCACTGATGCATCCCTGGAGGAGCCCAAGAGCCCTTTCTTGGACTTCCTCTACAAGAACAACTGCATTCGCACCCAGAAGAAGCAGAAGGTCTTTTATTGGTTTAGTGTTCCTCATGATCGCCTTTTCCTTGATGCGCTCGAGCGTGACTTGAAGCGGGAAAAGGTGGGCCAGGAAGCTACCACAACCGCCGTCAGCGAGCCTGCGTTGTCCTTCGAATACGATCAATCGCAGTCCCTGTTCGAACAGCTCACCAAAGCTCAACAAGGTACCCAGTCGGCCTTCAACCTACAACTGCAGTCATTGCCCAACGGTGAATCGCCATCGCCTACTACTCGCGCCACCGAATCCATGCCGCCGCCTTCTTTAATTCCGCAACAGCAGCAATCAATGCTTCAAGCATCTTTTGTCAATCACATTTCACAACACAGTATGCCATCAGCCGTGCCAGATGATTCAATGATGCATGTGCCAACCTTTTCGCAGATGGCTCTGCCTCACCAGATGCATCAGATGCCTCCGATGCCCACTCAAATCCATAAGACTCGTGAACAGTCTATCGGCCCAGTGCTACACCGCACCAATGCGCACCTCTCGCACTCCATCCACCGACATAGTTCCATGCCAGTATACATGGAATACTCTCCCGCGCCCTCATTTGCTTCATCTCATTATGAGGACTACAGCCAGCGAGGACTTTCGTTTGAGCCCATCACGCCACCACAGCAATCCATCAATCTTGGCAACGAAGCGGCTTACATCGCTCACGAGGATCCCACGTTTCAGGCCGGTATGTCTGAAACCATGACACAACAGTTCAACCCATACATGCCCCTTCAAAACAACATGTCTGGAGCACACTTTCCATCCATGACGCGCAATTGCCAGACCCAGTCCTCATTTTCAGCACTGGACGGGTCACCGACCTACCAGCAACGTCAACGCGGTTCTTCTCTCAGTCGGGGTATGACCAACTTGAGCTCGATCTCCACAGCTGGTGTTACGCACGGTGTTCACCGTCCAAGTGACTTACGTCGTTCCATGTCCGCTTCGGTTGCGCCGATTCCGGAAGGAGAGGAGGTCACATCTTACGACGATTCTCCCACGGATGTCCACATTCCTCATCAATCCTTGCAACAAATGAAGGACCACAAAGAGACTTACGACTCGTCACGCCACAGCACTCCAATGCAAACTCCCATTTCTGCTATCGAGGATCAGAGCCTCCAGCACGCTCACCCACGAGCCATGATCGCTAACCCTATCTCCACCGACGAGTTCTCCGCACTGCGAGCCACTGCTGGCTCTTCATATCAGCACCGCCAGCAGCCGAATGGCCCTTTCCGCCGTGCTCGCAGTGCCACAACTTCGGAGATTGGACCGTACTCAACGATGCCCTCTCGTTGCTGTCCCATTCCCATGTGCAGTCGGCGATTCAGGCGGACGGAGCACCTGAAACGACACTTGCGTACCCACACTGGGGACAAGCCTTACAGCTGTGACCTCTGTGGTAAATGCTTCTCCCGGTCCGACAATCTTTCGCAGCATCGCCGCACCCACGAGACCAGCCAAGACGGATCCGCGCTATCGGAAGAGGAGATGATTGAGGAGGAGGATACTTCTGTTGAGGATGCCGGTGCGGATGAGACTGAGTCAGGTGCCCTAGGCATCATGATGGGTGGTGGCGCTGCAGCCACAACGGACGAACTTTCATATTCCGGCATCGGTATGAACACGAGCTCCATGAACCAGCTTCCGCATCTCTCGGGTCACGGCAACTTGCACAACATGGCGGTCGGGGATATGGGCCCACCACCTATGGTGATGGCGGGCACATACCAGTGAACCAGCGCAGATTCGCTGATTGGGGCATTTCCACTTCCTGCGCCTGGAGCTTGCATGACACTTTTCTTTCTCATTGGGACTTTTTCATCTTTTTTATTAAACGGCGGTCATTTTGCAGCGCATTTACATATTTGCTCTGGTCGGGTGCTGGAGAGCTTACCTACGGGCTTGCCATATTATTTGGAGAGCCTCGTCATTCTATTCCAGTGTTTTAGCCTGTCGTTATTTATTGATTCTATCAATTCTCAATCTATTCCATCTCTGTTTTCAAAGCGATTGAAACATACCACCGTGAGTGCCCGGACATGAATACTTCCAGGGCCCTGGCCTACATGAAGCAAGGCACTCCGCGAAATGACTGCTATATTTCCTATCTACGCCAATTGGCTCCACTAATAAAGAATTATCACACTCCATGTTCTCAACAAGAGCATTCATAGCTGACAGCTCTCGGAATTTTGTGTTCAGCTTGACATACCTAGATACAAATGATGATGGTCACGATGATGGTCAGTTGCAGCCGTATCTATTCGGTTCATCTTGATACTGTCAAGACGTGCCGCATTGTCCGGCTCCGCCTGAACGCGACTGTTCGAACGCTAAAGAAAATTCTACAGAGCACTCAAGGCCATCAACGAAGACACTTCTGCTCGAGTCTTCGGTGTTGATGGTTTCTGTGGACGTCAGTGGTCCGACGTGCTCAAGGAACTGACCTGTGCTTCATGAGCACAATCATGCCTCAGGCATTAATATAGACTCCCCCCAGCTACAAATGGGTCTGGTGCCTGAGGAAATCAGAGTCTTGGCGTTCAAGTCCACCACAGCCGAATTGGGTAAGCACGCGAGGCACACACAGAATTCACTACTTTGTCAATTTCGCACATCGTGAACTTCGCTGAGCGATCCGACGACATTTTTTACGCCAAATTCACGACAACCGACGACATGGCTCCCACCACCAAGAAGGCCGGTACGTGAAGCCATGCTGCCCAGTCGGTTTCACGATTGAATGCGCTGAGATCAGCAAAATATTTATGTGCGCATTGCGCCCGTGGACTGAACTAACACCTTCTCCTTCATAGGCTCCAAGGCAGGCAAGCCCAGCGCGAAGGCCAACGCTGCCGCCAAAGCGACACTCAAGGGTGTAAGCATCATCACCAATCTCTCACCGTCATGAGGCGTGTCAGATCCTTTTTCAAGGAACATTATTCTGACGGCCTGTTTTCTCTGCATTACAGGTCAACTCGCACAAGGTGACGAAGGTCCGCAAGAGTGCATCTTTCCACTTGCCCAAGACGCAAAAGCTCGCGCGCGCGCCCAAGTACCCTCGCAGGTCCATTCCTTACCAGCCCCGCCTCGATGCCGGCAAGATCCTCATCCACCCTCTCAACACTGAGAGCGCCATGAAGAAGATTGAGGAGAACAACACCCTCGTCTTCATCGTCGACACCAAGGCCAACAAGAGGCAAATCAAGGAGGCGTTGAAGAAGATGTACGATGTGGACACCATCAAGATCAACACCCTTATCCGGTATGTGCTTACAGCGATCTCTTTCCTATTGGGAAGTTTCGCTAGGCTATCCAAAATCAAAGACTGACAATAGACTACAGACCCGACGGTACCAAGAAGGCCTACGCCAGGTTGACTCCTGACGTCGATGCCCTAGACATCGCCGCTACCAAGCTCGCGATTGTCTAGATTGGTTGGGTTGCAAAAGTGATTCTGGGTCAAGCATTCTACGACGGCGTTTCTATATCTGCTCATTCCTCGCTTCGCCGGCTTTTTCTGGCAGCGCAGGTTTTCGATGCGACGGAGTCTGGTGATCATGGGCTGCATGTCAACGAGATTTCGTAGACAACTTTTCACGCCGAAAGGCGTGACTACTTGCTTCACATATTTCCCCCCGGTCGGGATTGTCCATTTGAGATGATCATGATTGAATAGATAGCCAGTGAGCTAACAATGTTGGCCTGGTCTTGCATTATCCACCTCGGTATACTGTGCTGTCGTCATTTGTGATGTCGGTCCCGAAACAAAAACATGTTGTACATTCAATGCCCGTACTCTACAAGCGTGTCTCAACCCGAAGCACGCGAACTCGCCGCCCTCTAATCATAATGTGACACAGCAGCATCTATATCTGATGATACGTGCTGTGGAGATCTTCGCCTGTCTTTTTCCTGCTCTCCTTCGACAGGCAACGAACTCCCCTCTCTTCGAATCCATGGCGACTATGGCTATTGTAGAACATGCAAATATCCAACCCCTGGACAACTTAATGCGACCCCTGTTGGCGTTGGAGGTTGCGCACGACCAGCATATTGGCGTCCATGAATCTCCCAACACAGTTCTGCATGCAGGAGTTTTCACTGCTGTCGAGCTGGCTGCCCGAAATACGACCGGTGATGCACTTGCGGAAGCAGATGTCGGTGAGATGGTGAACGGCTGGAGAAATTGAGCAATGGTCAGTCAATCACGTCGTTGGCGCATTCGAGGAATCATGCGATCCGGGAGATTCGGGGATAATAACCGATCTCCGTATCATCGGGACTCAACTCACTTGATTGGATTTGTGCTTTTTGGGTCTCGGCCGCGACGAATTGTGAGAGTTCGAGCTTGTCCTTGTCGGGCAGGTTTTGGAGGCCCTGGAGCAGCTCGGGAGAAATGTTTGCGTTGTCCATGGCGCTTGTGTGAGGTCGGAGTTCGTTACTTCGGTCGGTTGTGGCGGTGGATTAGGCTGCTTTGATAGCTTCTGGCTGACAGCTGTGATACGAGTTGTGTTCGAGAGGCGATTATCGAGCTGGTGATGAAGATCTCAATGATCGTATCGCATTGAATCCCAAGTATTTGCCATAATTCCGGACTGACGCAAGTTGTTGCGCGAGTCATGCAGCTGTCGACAACGCTAGAAATGACGAGGCATCATGACTCGCCACATGTCATGGCCGTGTTAGGACCCACGGTCTATAATATCCAGTCGCTCAAGCACAGTACTGATCGCTTACGTCGAGATGTCATTCACGCACGATCGATACTGCTCACTGACGTGCATGGATCAGGATGACATAAGCGTTGACTTTCTGGGTTTTTGGTACTCATCTTTGCAACAAGGGAACCAGGTTCGCGTTACAGCATCGCTTGCGCGCTTGCGAGGCGGGGTGGATGGCGACGGACGAGCAGAAACAGAACCTTCACTCCCCGCGATGCACTCCCACACACACTACTCAAAATACAAAGGGTCGCCACTTTAGATATCGCAAGTCTGCTCGTACTGCATGTCACCAGAGAGATCTGGTACTGATAGACACTGTGATTCTCTCACTGCGCAAGAATAATGTCACCATGATGTTTTTTGCCGAAGAAGTCGGGCCAGAGCAAATGCCTGCATCTCTAGAATTTGCTACTCGACCCCGTCACCCCACAATTGCATCGCATAATTCTGAAATTATGCAGCTCTGCCTGCGGCGGGGGACTGTAACATGACCCAGATAATCGATGCCATATCTTGCAGCAGTAGTTCAAATAGACCCTGGCCGGTCGAGTGAAGTGGACGGTCGAGTGCGGCGAATTGCACAGAAGAGATTGGCGATCGATGAGCGGTGAGTGGCACAGTGCCACCTTTGGCAGAGGACCAGAGGATCAGAGGGACTGGAGCGGCGTCGAATTGGCGAATAGCAAAGAGTGGCCAGCGATGGAGTGGAGGCGGAGGTGGAGGCGCAAAATGTGAATACCTAGTATGACGGAGGGATAGCCACGGTCTTGCCGAAGGCCAATCTTCTTGCTGGTCCTGTCTCGGACTATAGAATTCGCCATCGATCAACGACTATGACTATGATGCCCAATATGGATAATGCATGCATCAGCGAGCACAGAATGAGAATAGCGAAGAAGCGAGGCGACATCCCAACACGATAGTATGTTATGATGATAAGAATGAGATCCCTGGAATGAGAGTCCCTACTTGCTCAGGTGCAAGCAACAAAGAGAGAGGTCGCAGTGAGAGAAAAGCATTCACACCCATTCACAAAATTGTGGCTTATCCCAACGACACTCTTCAGACCTGCCTGTAACGTAACCGTCGCCAGGAAACGCGACAAACCCTTTTTCTCGGCGAGACGCGTATTCATCATAGTGTTGTGACTACAGCATATTGGTCGTCCATTCAATCCCACTTCCTCGTCCGCTTTCCTCTTCATCTTTCTCCACTGCAGACTCTACTCCTTCCAATTTCACCAACAGCGCATAGGCTTCGAGCTTCTCGGCGTTTCTAAAAGAACGTTCTCGTCGCTCTAAGTGAGCGGCTTGCAATTTCGGTGCTGTACCTCAGTCGCACCAGCCTAATCAATACGCCCGACGACAAGTCAGGGTCACCACTATATTCTGTTGGGCACTTCCGCCAGGCCAAATTCAAAGCTGCTGCTCCGGACACACACAATTTCATCACAGTCTTCTCCAGTACCGATCACTTCCAGGGTACCGCCGCTCAGCCCGCTGCATTTGCAGCCTTGTTCATCCGAACCGTCACCCTCTCTACTTGTCGCTTCTCCTCAATAGCTAGAGAAGAAGAAGAAGAAGAAGATCATGGCCCAACCCATCCGCAACAACGGGCTGGTCCCGGATACTGCCCCGTAAGTTTGCCCTGGAATTTTCCCTCGCTTTTCTGCCTTTTGACGCTGGCCCGCAATTTTTATCCCGCCGACTTGGTGGATCGCCGCTGCCGCCAAAATACCAATTTTTCATTCACGCGCTTCCACCTCTCCTCTCTCACCTTTGCATCACCTACAACGAGGCTGCTGACACGATGGACAACACAAGAACTCCGCAGAACACACCCGCTACCAATGCGCCCATTTCCTCGAAGGCACAGGCGCCCGGCGTCTCCAGCATCAAGGAAGGTTCGTACCCCGCCACCCCGCCCTGACAAAATAATCATGCCATCCAATCAACTGACATGACGACTTTACAATAGAGGACCTTGACCGTGCTGCCGCTGCGTCAATTTTCGCCCAAAATCCACGACTGGTGTCTTTGATGCAAAATAAGCTGTCCAGCTTGGTCGGACAGTCGTCAGGCTACGTTGAGTCGTTACCTGCTCCCGTCCGTCGCCGAGTAGCAGGTCTCAAGGGCATTCAGAAAGAGCACTCCAAGCTCGAGGCGGAATTCCAAGAGGAGGTTCTTGCGCTAGAGAAGCGCTTCTTCGCAAAATTTACACCACTGTACGAGAAGCGTTCCCAGATCGTCAACGGCAAGACTGAGCCTACGGACGCCGATGTCGAGGCAGGAGAGGCCGACGAGGAGGAAGATGAGGAAGCCGAGGCAGCCAAAGCAGAGGCTGACAAGAACGCCGGAGATGCAGCCGATCTGAAGGGTATTCCAGAGTTCTGGCTGAGCGCCATGAAGAACTCGTCACTTGCAGAAACCATCACCGATCGCGACGAGGGTGCTCTCAAGTCACTGATTGATGTCCGCATGGAGTACCTCGACCGCCCAGGATTCCGCTTGATCTTCGAGTTTGCCGAGAACGAATTCTTTGAGAACAAGGTTCTTACCAAGACTTACTTCTACCAAGAAGAGAACGGCTACGGTGGCGATTTCATCTATGATCACGCTGAAGGTGACGCTATCACCTGGAAGAGTGGTCAGGACCTCACAGTCAAGGTCGAGAGCAAGCGACAACGCAACAAGAGTAGGGATTCAAACTGTATCACTTTTTGAGACATTCAGCTGACATACCGTGCAGACACAAAGCAGACCCGTATCGTCAAGAAGACCATCCCCACCCCCTCATTCTTCGACTTTTTTAACCCGGCCACCCCACCAACTGAGGAAGACGACGAGGACATCGACGACGAGCTTGAGGCCAAACTTGAGTTGGACTACCAGCTAGGAGAGGATATCAAGGAGAAGCTTATCCCCCGAGCCATCGACTGGTTCACCGGTGAGGCCCTGCAGTTCGAGCATGGCCTTGATGACTTCGATGAGGACGACTTCGAGGATGATGACGATGATGAAGAAGATGAGCGGGATGATGACGACGAGGACGAGGAAGATGACGAGGTAAGCTCACCTGCATAAGTCGTGCGTCCGAGAGCACTCGTCAACTAATGCTACAGTAGGAGGATGCCGGACCCAAGAAGGATGCGGCCGAGTGCAAGCAGAGTTAAAGTGGATATCTCTTCAACAAAATTCGACAATCCCTTTTTGCTCTGAGCGAGTGCTTGAATTGTTTCGTGGAAATGAGGCAGTATCTGGGTAGAGTTCGATTTTCACAACGCATGGCATGGCATCGCAATCATGCACTCGATCCCCTCGCCGAGATCTTCTACCATTCGGCAAGCACATGAAAAAAAACTCAGTAGCTTCCACTTTCACGCGAGCTGGACAGCGGGCAGCTCGTGCTCACGCTCCTTCAAACGGTGCTCAGATCCGGCCTTTGGGCACGATATTTCAGACGAACTTCTACGCTCTCATTTCGCACTTCCTACTTTCTCGTAATAATATAATCTTCCTTGTCTCACCACTATGTTGTCCCTTGCGCCAACATCTGCTTGTTAAACCCCTCTGCTACCACGTGGCTCGAGCTGTGACCTTTGAAAGGTTTACGTTTGCTCCCATCCTTCTGGTTCAATTTGCACATATCAAAACAATTCTCGATGCCAATAATCCGCCATCTCGCAGCTGCCACTCCCCATCGTCTTAAAGGTTCTCGAGCTTTCCTGGGCGCTGGTGCAATATCGTACTCGATCTTTCCCCCATTCATCCGCCATGTCTTTGGGCCTGTGACAGCGATCCTGTTCTGCCTCAGCGTATGATCAGCGTCAAGCGCATTCTTGGGTTTCAGGTCCTGCCGAATGAGGAAACTGGTACGAGACCAGCCATCTGCACTCGAGGTGCAAGATGCTGGGTACGTAGTTCTGTGAGGGTGGCACGGCCCTCTCGTGATCTCACCGTGTAGTTGTGGTCGCGTCTCGGATGTTCTGGTGCGCGAAGCATCGGCATTGACTCTGTTCAACGCTCGAGGTGCGCGGGGCGCTCATGTCTGTCTCGACAGATTGAGAATTTTTTGATCGCAGCAGATTCTCAAACCGACGATTCTTCCAACTTCGCTTTCGCATCACCTAAAAATTTGTTGTGTTCGTGTAATATTTTCATGAGACCGCTTCACGTGTGTCACGGAGCTCTACACAGAAATTGTTCCTTCCAACTCCGTCATTCAGTTTGACCTTGCGAAACGTCTTGCGCGACACATTTGTCGACGGTTCTTGGAGAAGCCAAAGCGAATAATAGAGCTTAGCAGATTGCTTGGTTTGCAGGAGTGTATAGCCGAGGGTGCTCATGATGTCGAGCAGATGGATCTCTGTCATATACCGGCTGTTGATGATACATGGTAGTGGTAGGACGAGAAATAAGCAGGGTAATTTTTTCGCATTCTTGGTGCTTTCGTCTGTCTCATTGCCTCGCTCCTTGGCGGATTCAAGCGTCTGACTTTGAAGCAGGAACTTTGTCGTCCGCCGGAGCATCTCGCCGCGCTGTGCGCTATCAGGTACATAGTTTAGCACGAGACTCAACGATAACACATCAAATCTGTCGGCATCGCTTTCCGGCAGCGGGCGTTTCATGAAGTCTTGCTGGCTGATACCTGAGCTTTGAGAGTTGAGGTCGATGCGAATTACACGGTCGAAAATGGCCGATCGTGAACATGCATTGTGCGTAGTGAGAGCGCCGACCTCGAGCAGTGATAGACCGGAGAGCTGACTCTGCTTGATGCCCTGTTCTTCCTTCTTATCTGAGGCCGATAGCCATCGGACGAGCTCGATGGAGCTGTCTCCGCCGCGAGTGATGGTTTGACCTTGAATGCTGGCCTCTTGATACGCCGCCAAACCACCTTGAGCATTCAATTGGGACTCAATCGATTTGATTTTGTCATGATCGCCGGCGATTTGAGCTGCAGTCAACTGCTTGTTCAGGGTGTGATGTGCGCGTATGATCCGACGGGTGTGTCGCGCCGCGAGTGTGCGAGGCTTTTTCGCGATTGGCGGACGGCCAGACTTGAGTGACTTCAGTGATGTCGATTGTTTCGACATATCCGTCACTGTTCGTGTTATCCATCTATGGTCTACGGATATTGCGACGTCTTGACTTTTCAGTACACCAGTCCTGCCATGTGTTTTTGTCGGTGGCAGCTGGAAGCAGGTTTTTGAGGGCTCACGGCGTTTATGCAAGATTTGAGTGTGTATCGTAGCAACGACAGCCCACGCCCTTCCTCTGACTCAACTATCAATTCGCGAAACTCAGGGATCTGAAGTAAGCTCAGAGATCACTATGTAGGTCCTCGAATGCTATCAATGTTGTCTCGGCTTGCATCCCCTGGTCGAATACCTAGGTAGTTATGTATTTCAGGCCAATGTGACGTTCGCATAGGGTTTGGGTAAAGAACATGTGTTAACCCTAGCCCGGCATTTATACGATCAAATCAGCCTTACTGTTACTATCAAATTGAACAGCCTTCGACATCTGTCGCCGGTTCGGCAGTGTACAATCCTGGTCGTGTGATAGCATGGGATTTGTATTCCAATCTCATTGTGAAGAAGTCTGGGTAGCATCATGACTCTCCAGTGCAGCTTGGTAATCAACATTGATGTCGCTACGTGATGTATACACATTACTTTCATGATCGAGCATTTGACAAACGACCAACTCCGCCGAATAAGATTCAGATAGCCTGGCGTATTCGCCAAATTGCCCCGAACAAATGACGATAATGTAACAACAAATGACCCGTCTTCCATCCCCTTTGAGGCGTTTGACGAAAGTGAAATAGGAAAGTGAAACCGTGGAGCAATGATTCGCATGCGCTTGGCTGACTGTTGAACCTTGCCTTACTTCGTCTTGCAGAACGAAGAGGTAGTGATGTTCAAATCGTAGAGCCAGGCTCCGCTATTGAACTCGGAGTAGACCGTCTTGATAAGCCATGGCTGCGCCGAGAAAACGCCATTGGGGATGACCTCCAAGACGATGATGCCTGTGACAGGCTGCTCAGGCTGGACAAAACCGGGTGCTGATGACCTCCAGCGTAATGCAACGTCCCGGCATCCGTGCCAGATGTTCAAGATTTGGAAAGGAATGGAAGGTTGACTGCTTTGACCGGCCTCGAATGCCGAGAGAGAAGTGAAAGTTGGAGTACCGAGTTTGGCAGGGCCATCTGGACAGCCGTTGTTGATAAGCTCGTTCACGCTGTCGGAGTAGTCGGTGAAGTCCTTCGTCAGGAAGGCCTCGGCATTTGCTTTGCTGTATGCCAAAATGAGGCTCTTGAAATTGTTGGCAAGCTTCGTGGCTTCATCGTCAAGGAGACATATCTGAAGGGTGCGTTCTTCAAGCGAAGCAACAGCACTCGCTGCAGCGAACGCGACGCAGGACAAGAAGGCGAAGAAGCGCATCGTGAGTGTTTCGAAAGCCGAACAAGGAAGGTCGCCTTTGTATGAAGCTCTTATAGTTTAGGATTAGGGAAGGTAAAACGCAGTCTGCCTGATATGTTGCAAGTTGAAGGCAGATGATCAAGGGCAACGAGGGGGTCTGGAATATATAGGTCATTGTTACACACTCCAACCATGCCCCGAGTAGCAACATGCGTCCAGTGTACCTGCATATCCACATCGTCTGCTTCCTCTCGCTGCCGATGAATGCTTTGGTCACTCGGCAGCGTGCAGGCATCCAATGAGGGCGATGCCAGGTGGCATTGCAATGACGGAAGTGGTTCGGATCGGAGACATGGCCACCATGATCCTGATCGGGAGACGAGCCTGGGTGGTGCCAGGAGCAAAATCTTTCATTGATTTGCGATGCTGGTTGAGATTAAGCCACCGAGAATCACTAGACTGCTTCACAAACGAAGCTCGTGCGGTGCAGCTACCTTAGTCTTTCGGGATCTGCATCACCGGGAGGGAGCCATTGGATATACGGACTGCGGAGCCGGCGGAAGTATCGCTATGCATGGACGGATTTGGGCACATACATACTTAGTTACACATGCATAATCTCAGGTACAGCGGCCGAAAGAGGTAGGGACTGTATTTGCTTTTGTACGTGCAGAACAAGCATTATCGTCATGTGTCGGAAGTCCTGATTTCGGCGTAGTGGGCATATACATGTCGCGTTGCTCCGAACGTTGCCCAGGTGCACTGCAGGGCGGCTGACATTTTCACAAGTCCAGTACTGTTGTAACACATTGGCTTGATACTTGCCAGAGCAATCTTGGGTCAGGAACGGATGATCGGAGTTCGCATACCGGGAAATGATGAATGTTGGTTTTGTACGGTATCTTCCAGGGGTCAAGGACAGGGCTTTTCCCCTCGTGTTTGTTTCCGTGACAGAAGGCATCGGCAAGAGGAGCCACCGGGAGACTCGAAGTCTCGTCTATTGTTCTCATCGGGATTTCCGAACCGTCGGAGCATAGGTTTGGCGCAATACAGAAAGCACACTCTCAGTCAAATGAAGCATTGATCACCGAACTAAACTCGTTGGGGAGCCTATTAACATGTCCTGCTCAGGCGGAGGCCGCGGAGCTATGTCGGTCAGGAATCCGCTCTTTGACAGCCTGGCCTTTCAACACACGATAAGCCGTACAGTATCTATATATGCATGAAATGGGCATCGGTCCAGAGATTCGCGTGCACAATGAGCACAGGCACGCGCACAGACGAATGATACACGTGCAGCTGAGGTTTGTTGGATGCGTTGGAGGACGAGCGCGATGTCGGTGTTGAGCACGTGACAGACCGCGACTCTGCACGGTTTGTTGCCTGACCACGGCTCATGCCGTACAGCATGCCGGAATCATTTATCGATAAGCTGAAAGCTTTATGTGACGACGTGGGCCATGATCTCAGAGAGCTGCAGTTCACGATCACTAGGCATCGTCACGTTCGCAATTGCGCCCTCTCTTTCGACAAAACCCACCCCCTACCTACATTTCTGTGCCTGTACACTCCGTGTTAATTAAAGAACATTATCTATCAGAGCCATCCTACCAAGACCACGTAACAGCGTGCAGCCCTGGAAGTCACAATGGTACGCCGTCGTCACCTTGCATATGGTCATCAGTTGCTGACTTCAGTCTAGGCGCACTACTACGATGGTACCGATCCGATGTCCATGTACAGAAATGCCATGATG
The DNA here is from genome assembly GCF_010015565.1 of Dissoconium aciculare CBS 342.82. Lineage (NCBI taxonomy): Eukaryota > Fungi > Ascomycota > Dothideomycetes > Mycosphaerellales > Dissoconiaceae > Dissoconium > Dissoconium aciculare. Next base: position 373,439 of record NW_022984956.1, on the reverse strand, counting down.
GCTCGTGGAGGTCGTCCACGTCGCTTCGACGAGTATTACCGGTGCTACCCAATCGCCATGATGCCAGGACCAGAGCGCGAAGCTGCCAACCACGGTGGCAAGATGTTTCTTCCCGCGTCGGCGCTCGACAAGCTTACACAATTGCACATCACATACCCCATGCTGTTTGAGCTCGTGAATGGAAGCAAAGGGAAAAGTACACATGCTGGAGTGCTCGAGTTCACTGCGGAAGAGGGCCGTTGTTATCTACCATACTGGCTCATGCAAACGCTTCAACTCGACCCTGGTGATCTATTGCAGACCAAGTCCACCGATCTCCCTCCAGGACAATTTATCAAACTTCAACCTCAAAACACCAATTTCCTTGACATCAGCGACCCCAAAGCAGTCCTCGAAACAGCCTTCCGGAATTTCTCTTGCCTGACTCTCGGCGATGTCTTCACATTTTCCTACAACGATACTGTATTCGAAATCGCGGTCCTCGAAGTCAAACCTGCAGGATCAAAAAACGCCATCAGTGTACAAGAGACAGACTTGGAGGTAGATTTTGCTGCACCAGTGGGCTATCAGGAGCCGCAAAGGACTACTGGGACAAATACACCAGGGAGCATTGCATCGACCATGGCAAGCAAAGGAGGCATGATGCATGCAGAAGGAACGATGGCGCAGGCAATAAACTATGCTGCCATTGCACCTTCATCCGACACCGCTGCGAATGGTGCGGCATCACAGAACTTTTCTGGTGCAGGCAACAGACTAGTGACAAAGAAGGGTAAAGCAGCAGCTGGCGCACCGAGTGCATCTTCCTCAGCCAAGGAGAGCTCTGTCGCCATACCCGGGGCCGTTGGCAAGACCATCAGCAAAAATCGAAATGGCCCACAACCGCTACGCCTACCATCTGGCAAATTGTTCTTTGGCTACGAAATCAAACCATTACGGAACAAAGATGCCGAAGCCGAAGCAGAGTCACAGAAGAAACATCATTTCTCGGGAGAAGGGCAGACACTCAGAAAGAAGAAAGATGGAAAGTAATTTAGTGATTCACTTGAAAGACAATGGTGAAGTCAGGAGAATTTATGTTTTTCTTTCGGGGACAGCGTCGGCGTTGGGCGGACGGGACCTACATAACACATGCATTGTGCGGCGACAAAATCTGCACCGCAATGATTATTCAACTTACCTACGAAATATGATATGAGGTACGGAGGGCTTCCGACCATGAACTTTGAACGTCAATAGTTGATCGCTTCACCCCTGTTTCGCACGCTTCTTCTCAGGGCCGTCTTCCTCGCCTTCGTCATCACTGACATCCGCATAAATGGTCTTGGGCTGCGTCTTCTCCCAAGCTCGTGTGAATAGCGGATCATTCTTCGCCTTGTCAGCGTACGCCAGCAGCGCCGCTCGCGGATCTTCGTCACGGAGCGAAGACAAAGGAATCTGGGTCTTGACATATTCGGCATCAGGATTCGTCTTGGCGAAAGGCGTCGTGGCTGGGACATGCGGTCGGCGCGGATCTCGACTACGACCTGAGGCCGTCAATCCGATGGTGGGATGTCGCACCGACGCACTGTTGGCTCCGGCACCTGCGCCGGGCACGATGATTGCATCGCTAGAGAGGCCCTGCGACATGTCCATGGTCAGGGAGGGATCGTCGTCGATGTGGCGTCGTTTGGGAGCTCGGGACATCACGGTTTTGGCGCCGGCGGTTGAAGTCTGAGGGTTGTACAGGACGTGTACCTCAGAATTTGCAGATCCAGTAATGATCTGATTGAGCGTCGGGTGCCACAACGCCGTGATCAGTGCTGACCCTGGCGTGACGGGCGTTACGAGCTCGGGTTTCAGGGCAGGGTTGAAAATGTGTAGATGACCAGTAATTGAACCGGTAATGATGTTGGCCGAGTTTGGCGAGAAGCGAATACCGCTTGTAGGGTATTGGGATGATGTCGACAGGTGAGACGTGGTTGTGACTGGCTTTTTGAAGTTGCGGGTATCCCATAGTTTGATGATGTCGTCACCGCCGCGTGTCACGATTAGTCGGCCGTCGTTGCTGATATCCAGCCCTCCAGTCCACGTGCCTGGAGTATGTGCATCTTTGATCTCCGCGGCTGGTCTTGTGAATGGACCGTCTCCGCTCCACATTATTAGACTCCCGTCGAATGCAGTTGATACTAGGATATTGTGCCCGCCTTGAAGCGGTGAGCCCCACGCCACCGTAGACATTCGTGATCTTCCAGCGGCACCTGCCGCTTTGGACTTGTGTACGATGACCTCTTTCTGTGATCTTGGATTGTTGATGTCCCAAATTCGTAGTGTACTGTCGGTTCCAGCTGTGACACATAGATTTCGCTCGGTTGGGTGCCATGTCCCTGTTGTGACTTCGGATACGTGCCCTTTGGTGTTGTGCATGTCACGCAAGTACATGTCACCCTTGACAAACTCCACGACTGTGTCTCCATCGCGTGATATGACCTTTGCTCGTGGGAGACCGGTCGCGACCAGGACGTGGCTGGCATTGAGCGGATTGAACAAGGCTTGGTTGACAGGATGCGTTTCGACGCTGGCAGAATGTTTGGCGGCAGAGGGATCGACTGATTTGAAGGCGCGAATGGTTGTCGGCGTCAGCGAAGCAAAGTCGTGAAGTTTCAGAGTGCAGTCCATTGATCCAGTGATGAGTCTTGCACCAGATGGATCCAAAGTTATGGCCGTGATGGCTCGCTCGTGAGTCTTGATGATCATCTCGTGGGAGACAGGAAACTCATCATCATCGTCGTCATCGTCATCGTCGTCACTGTCGCTGTCGCTGTTATTCTCCTCGCCCTGATCACTGCCCTCTGTGCTTTCCTTGGGCTGTTTTGAGCTGTCTGTATTTGTCGCCGACGCTTCCACTTGTCGCCTGCTCTGATCGATCTGTCTCTTCGCGTTCGTCTCATGTGTGGCTTTGCCGAATGATGTCGTGCCCAAGTATTTCTGCAGCTCATCATTCTCCTCGACCTCTACCTCGAAGCCCTCGTCGTCTTCCATGATGGAGCGCAATCAGATTGTCGCAAAGCGTTTCAGATCAGGTGAATATTACGACAGAACGAATGTAGACAGTCAAGGAAATCTCTGCACTTACAACGTTCTGCTTAGACAAGCTCAAATCGATATCATCGAGATGAGGCTTTGTAGAGTTACAACAGTCGGAAGCAGAGCACATAATTGTATTGACGCGATGCGATAAATGATGTCACGTGAGAGCTATCGTTCCAGCTCCCACGAATTCGGAAATCCATTGTCCAAGAAACGAGAGGAAGCGGGGTGTCATCACACAGAGACGAAATTCGTGAAGGGTGCTTCTTGCGACATCTCTCCAACACCGTTCGATCAACATTATGCCCATCAATTCTCCATGCCACCCCCGTGACCTGGGAGACATCTCGAATCGCTATGCAACATGCATTTACTTGAACACAACTTGAGGCTGTCCTTGCACACCAATGCCTGATGGAACTGGATAACAGAGCACCCGGCGCAATGCTGGGCGCGGCGGCACTTGCAATGCTCATCACGCCCTTGCCCAAGGATCGCAAGAGTTGCGCAATGTCGCTTTGAGAATGAGGACATAACGAGGACTACCGGGCTGCATTGAACATGTATCCTGGACTGTCCACAGTCGCAAACTCAGCGACATGCCTGGCAATCTATTGCCGGGCAAGACTTGGGCAGAGGGGTACATCACCAGAGTTACGTATATATACAGCGCGGCGAGCAACAATTTCGCCTACGGGCATTTGGGTAGGTCATCGTTCTAACCCTATGATCTCGTGGTCCAGTGGCTAACCTGCCGTCCAGTCAATTTATAACAATACAGAGAAGATTAGCATGGCCCCTGCACTAAGGATGACACATGCAAACAAAGAGTGCTACAAGTTTTTTTGACGTTTTTTTGCACTATAGAGATCGTACTAGGTAGTCTGTGTATGATTGTGCCATGTTGTGATAGTTACTTTCTAACTGAGATCACTTCAACATGTTACACGCGAAGGGGCTCGAACGCGAGGCCGCAATTTGGTGCCTTAGGTGTTTGCCTCCGTCGACGCTCAGACTCTGTTTTGCTGTGGCGAGATATTCGAAGACGGCTTCCCGATTGCTTGACAAGATGAATGTTCATGGCCATGACTTGTAAACTACACGTTTCACCTAGCCTCGCCTACAGATGAGCCTGCCTGTCAAGAGCGGGACACGGCATAGTCAAAGAGGGGTTGCCATATAGCTTCTTAGACTACTGCGATCGCAGCATAAATCTTTTCTAGCACTTCACACCTGGGCAGGTATTGTGAGTAATTACCTCCGTGGCATAGAACAGTATGTGGGCCCCATAAGCAGCAGCAGCTTTAACTATCTCCCCATATGTTTTACTTTAGTGGGAACAGGCGTTCGGTGGGGTCAGTGGGTTGGATAACCATTGGACTTTTTGTAGTGATACTCCACGAAGCATATCGAGCGGGAGGGGAATATTTGGACATTCTGATAAATGTGGTTGGCACTTGCTCACATGCTGTCGTGACTGTATGTCATGCCTTTGGGCTTCAATGCACGACATACGCAATATGCCGCTAATCGAGCTCGATGACCTACCGCGACGCCTCCTAGGAGTGTGGTGAGGCGAGGAGCAGGGTCATTTATCAGCCCAGGCGGCTGCAAACACTTGGGCTTGGGCGGCACAGCATGGCTGAGACATGTCATGATGAAGACCTGTGATATCCGTCATGAGCTACATCATGGAGGCAAATCGCCCATCAATTCACGATTTTCGTGGATTATGAGGGTTGTGGTTCTCACGGCTTGATATGCTACATTGAGTGCAAATAGGGACGTTCAGCTCTTTTGTCATAGACCTATTTAGCCAGTTGCGACAGAAGCGGAGGGGTCACAAGGGACATCATCAAAGCACAATATGCTTCCGAAACACGATCGCATCGTGATAAAGCTATTCATTTCTTGACTCGGCAGCTGATGCCGGTCAAAGCTCTCATCAACCCTTTGTTTCAAGCCCACCTGGGCAGGATTGGTTGTAACGTGCCCTCTAGCATGGGGCAACGCAATGCTCATCATTCAGCCTGTTTCGAAGGCGTGGAGGAATCCAGAGCTTGACAGATCGCCTCCGCACAGCTTTGGCTGGAGCAGGCGGGACCAGGCGAGGTCCCACAATTGTCCAGTGACGTCGGCTTGCACCTCCATAACAAGCGCATGCGAGCACACCAGGATACCTTTTAGAGCCTGACAAGCTGGCGTTTCCCGAACATCTTCAAGCTTTGCGCGCCATTGAATGCGCATGTGACCTGCTCGACAAAGAACAGGGACCCACTTTCAGGCTGGGCGCAGATGATGATAATTTTTCTCCAGACCTTACTCGCGGGACAATCGTAGGGGAGCCACACCGTGGCAAGTACTGGCGTACTTCGGCATGATACAGCGAACTCGCACTCTAGGACCCGATGCAGCTGTGCAGATGGCACGTCTCCATGGGCGGCAGACCCAATGGTGAAAGTGCCGAAGGCTATGGGTTGCTACCGAAATAAAAGACGTGGACAGCTGGAGCACGAACAGGCTGGGCAGGAGTATCGTTCGTCCTGGATAGAATAGCGTTCCGTTGGAACAACGTGAAACCAATCAACGTTACACAGCACGAATTGGACTGTACACTCATCTACCTAGGCAGGTAACGAAGTTTGATCGATCGCATACGATTGAACGAATATTTGGCAGGACTGAACATGAAGCTGCAGTATCCTAGTCGCCACCATTCTAATGGGAGAGCAATAGCGCCAGTCCAACACATTATCTCTCAGGAGGCACCCAGTGACGAATGAATAGAATGCAATGGCTTCAGTCAGGAGTCAGGGAGTTTGTCTAATAACCTTGAACTCAGCCCGTTGTGTTGTACAGTACGACGTCTGAAATCGATCGTGCCAGTGCTGGAACCAAGGGGCAATGTTGCCAATAATCAGCCCCACCCACCATTTGTTGATTATCAGGTCACGAGCACCACTCGCTTGTACCCCGAAAATGCTGCCGCTGGTGAACGGAAGGATCCACTATCGAGCTGGCATCTCATCATGACGATGAGTTGCACTCTTCTTAGTAACGCCGTCCACCATAACGGGAGGCTGCCACAGTGCCTTCATGTCGGAGCATCTAAGAAGCCACATGTATGCCGGAGTAGAAATTCGTTGCCAGGCCGCAAGAGTCAACGGACTTCGGCTCTATCGCCGGACGTTTGGGCATGCACATGGGCGATGACCTGCTATCCGCAGCCTGCGCAATGGAGCAGCAATAATAAGAAAAGTGTGATATCTCAGCTGCCACGGTGGTGAACCCTGCGTTCTGCAAAGTCATCGTCGCACAGATCTCAAATGATGTCTCGTGGTCCAGCTCGCCATCCCCTATCATGAGAGTGTGGTGGAGCGGCTGAACAGACATGTTGTTCAAGTGAGAAGGTCCCTCGAATATGTGCACTGAAAATTGAATGCGTGTGTGTCTGTTGAACATATGAACTTGTCCAGACACACACAAGGAAACGGATGCTTGGGCCCTGCCTCTTCCTACGGAAACGGCGGCCAGCCCCCTCGGGGCACCTGACCACCACGACGAGGGAACAGAACCCGTGAATGTTATTATGATGGCGAATTCAAGTTTCCCTCCAGAAAGTCGTATTCTTCAAAATCACATACATACATATCGAGTGCGAGACTGATCGACGGACCAACGATAACCTTTCTACTATTCGTCCTGTCACCGCCGCCGCTCGCATCGGCCCTGTTAAATTTGTTCTCGCTCGCCGTCTGCCGCCTGCATTTGTACTCTACTACTATCTGCGCACCCGCTATACATATAACGTCCACCTGATCTTTCGCTCTCATCCTCCACACCCCGCTTGCCCTGCCCGCCGCCCGCTCTTCCAAAGCTGCGTGCTGGCGCGTCCGATCCTCATTCAAAATCACGACATGACAACGAGCCGATCAACTGCATTGAATAGCCTCAGAATGGGAGGTAATATCGCCCGCTCCGTGTATCGCCGCCATGTCCTCAAAGCCCGCATGCTGACCATGGTTGTCGCAACACAGAAGTGATTCGTGAAAAGGTCCAAGATGGCCTCACCGGCGAGACAAAGGAGATGCAATACACCCAATGCAAGATTGTGGGCAATGGAAGTTTCGGCGTTGTCTTCCAGACCAAATTATCGCCATCGGGCGAAGATGCTGCCATCAAACGGGTACTACAAGATAAGCGATTCAAGGTACATATCGCCGCCCGAGTGATGCTCTGCGCACCCACGCGACACTCTGCTGACCCATGTCGCGCCAGAACCGAGAGCTTCAGATAATGCGCATTGTCCGCCATCCCAACATCGTGGAGCTCAAGGCATTCTACTATTCGAACGGTGATAGGGTGATTGATCTCGATAAAAAACTGGGGGTCCAAACAGCTCTGATGGCGGTGCAGAAAGACGAAGTATACCTCAATCTCGTCCTCGAGTATGTTCCGGAGACCGTCTACCGCGCATCGCGACACTTCAACAAGTTGAAGACCACCATGCCCATTCTTGAAGTCAAGTTATACATCTATCAGCTTTTCCGCTCCCTCGCCTACATCCATTCTCAAGGCATTTGTCACCGAGACATCAAACCGCAAAATCTCCTCCTCGATCCATCTTCGGGCATCTTGAAGCTCTGCGATTTCGGTAGTGCGAAGATCCTGGTGGAGAACGAGCCCAATGTCTCGTACATATGCTCACGGTACTATCGTGCGCCCGAACTCATCTTCGGCGCCACAAATTACACCACCAAGATTGGTATGTATAGTTGAAGGCAGTTTACGCCTGTTCCACTGAGACACCGACAACTGACAAACTACTAGACGTATGGTCGACTGGCTGTGTGATGGCGGAGCTCATGTTGGGCCAGCCTCTCTTTCCCGGCGAGTCGGGAATTGATCAGCTGGTGGAGATCATCAAGGTTTTGGGTACTCCAACACGCGATCAGATTCGCACCATGAACCCCAACTATATGGAGCACAAATTTCCGCAAATCAAGCCACACCCTTTCAGCAAGGTATGGAAGATGTTGATATTACAATACAAGGATTCATGCTCACCTCGTATACAGGTCTTTCGTAAGGCGGATCCCAACGCAATCGACCTGATTGCGAGGCTGTTGGAGTACACCCCGACTCAGCGATTGTCGGCGATCGACGCGATGGTACACCCATTCTTTGACGAGCTACGTGACCCAGCAACGCGCTTCCCCGATTCACGTCATGCTGGTGCTCCGAGCAAGGACCTACCGACACTGTTCGATTTCAACCACCATGGTATGGGACTTCCAAGGTCGAAAATATGCCTGCTATTATCGCTAACAATGCCGATTCTAGAACTCTCGATCGCACCGCATCTCAACCACCAATTGGTTCCAGCGCATATGAAACCCGTCCTTGCCGCCAAGGGTTTAGACATTGACAACCTCACACCTCTACCAAAAGATCAAATGATCGCTCGACTCGATTGATCGCAACACAGCAGCATCAAAAAGTAATCGAACGACGCACTTTCCTCTATGAGAACATCCCCGCAAGCGCTGCATACCTGCTCAATTGTGCGCGAAATGAACCAAGAGAGAAAAACTGTCGGGTGCAAACAAAACTCCTTTCTCTGTGGTTGGAAGATGGAATCATGAGTTACGCAGTGATGGATAACGATGAAAAGAACGAGGGTCGACAGCAGAGACAGAACAAAGGCTCGTTTCTTTGTCATGGTCTACGTCCCGTCCCCGCTCACGGCGAAATTGGCGTTATGTTTTGGCGCGGCGTACCGAATCTATGCGGTAGACACAAGGAGATAGCACCGCAATTGTTTTGCGTGCGTGCAAGGTGTGAATCCTCTGGGAGGAAAAGAGAGATGGACACGATCTAACCAATCCTTCAGATGATGGTGTTGGCGATGGAACTGGTGAAGGACCACAGACATGTGCGCCCACCCCAAAAGTAGTTGCAGACACAGAGATGAGTTCACTTTTCGTGTCTCTCGCACATATATGTGTGTACCTCTACCATGTGCTCGCGTGAGCGATCTTGATTGCATTGGACACGCCGCCAACTTGCCTGAGCTCATGATCTCTCTTCACCGAAATGTCTTTATGACCAATGCAAAGAGTTCGTCCAGACCTCGTTTCCGCCAGAGAATGAATGTATTGCTGCCCAGTAGGCTCGAAAAATTAGAAACATGTCGCTCCTCAACGCCACCCGGAAGTCATCCATGAGATATCAACTTATCCACTTTGTCTCCCACGTTCACATGACAGACAGACCGGGAAGAACTGCACGTGGCTGAACCCACACAAATTCCCCATTCAGCCTCTGCTTTTGACTTCTTCAATGCCCGAGTGACGCAATGCCACTGCCTGGGCACTTGGGCCGCCCGTGATGAGCAAACTGTATTTTACCTGTGCCAAATTCTTCCTACGAGGTGCACACTCTCACATACTGCAGATGCACGCTGGTGACATACATGAACAGGCATTGGTGTCTTGCAGTGCAGCTCAAGCGAATGACCGGACCGATCTCTACAAATGGAGCATTCGATGCCCGATGATACGAAAACCGTAATCGCTCACCCGCTTTCTCAACGCCGTTGAGAAGATCTGAAAAGACTTCGACACGATTCCTTGGAGGCAGTGCACCATGCAACTACCAGGATCAAATTTTTCCTCTCCTCAACAAGGTACCTCTGATACCTCACCCAAAGCTCCCGAACACTATACTACATGTTGACACACCATCAGCGCCGACCCTTGGGAGAAAACTTATTATAGATAACGCCTCCTCGTCATGGCGCATTCACGTAAAGAAGTCGGGCATGCAGAGAAGCACTCATGTTTTCGGCTTTGCCATTTCTTTTTTCTTGGTGATCATTCCTGTTGTAGTCGTCCGGCCGCGTTTTTGGCTGCATGATATACCGTTGCGAGACGTGTTTTATAACACAGATGCCGGTAGCCGTTTCGTTTCCAGCATGGCCTCTCGATAGTAACTGAGTGTCGGTGTCGTCGTGAGGAGCTCTCCGAGACTCGGAGAATGCAGCTACAGTCCTCATCGGAGAATGCACGTCATTTGTTCGCCGTGTCTTGTAACCTGCTCATATGTGGATCACCATCTCAGAATTGGCTGACATCAAGGCCAAGAGCCCTGACAGTGCACTTGGACTTCTTATCGTACCTAGGTAGCCATGCCTTGCCGATTAAAATGCATGTACTTACCGTGGTGATTAACGCTCGTCCCAGCTCCTGTCACGATATGTTTTGCATACACCACAGGCAACCGCGGAATTTTCCTGTCTTGAAATCTCACGCTGATTTGCAGCACGTCGTTGATAGTCCATACACGGCTGACCTGATATCTGAACCGATTTATGTTGGAAAATTAGATGCGTCATTGTGAGAATAATCTTCTACGACGAAGTCCGCGCCTGTAGTATTGTACAAAATCCGCATATCTGCGCCTGGGACATGCCTAGTCCTAAATGTTATTGGAACCGCCGTTATACACCCGGAACGCCATCGCTATGCAATTCGAACTTCCCTCAGCTATATGATGCAATCGAGACTTCTATGCCAGAGTCTCAATCTCATTTCCAGGCAATTGCACCTCAACCGTGTCCTTCACAGGTGGAAGCATGCGCTCTTTCTTCGCAGCCCTTCGGCCCGCATGCCGGACATAGCCCAAAAGCGTCAATGCCCCAGACGCGGTGACACCCTCGACACGCCGTGCCTGACCCAGGCTCTCGGGCCGTGTTTCGCTGAGGATCTTCTTTTCCTCCCAACTGAGGCCATGAATAGCCTGATAGTCTAGATCCGGAGGTAGACGGAGTCGTTCGTCGCGCGCGAATGCGGCGGCCGCCGCTTCCTGAGCGATGATATAAGGGGCGTAGGCGCCTTCAATGTCGATCCTGGCGCGGACGCGGGCGGGGAATTGTTTGATCTCCGGGACGAGATTCTCCAATTGTGATAGAGTCACGTCACTATGTCTGAGGATGCCGAAACCGGATCTTCTGATGCTGTCGCTCCGGACGTTGAAACCTTCGGCGTTCCACTCGCTTGAGCTAAAGTTTCGTCCTTCGAGAAGGGCCCGGAGTTCTTCCATTTGTGACTTTTCGTCGTTGAAGGCAGTCCATCGTCGATCGCTGACCACGCCTGCCTCTCGACCTTTGGCGGTCAGGCGCAGATCGGCATTGTCCGCACGAGCGGACATGCGGAATTCGCTGCGGCTTGTGAACATCCTGTAGGGCTCGCTGACACCTTTCGTTACCAGATCGTCAATCATTATTCCGATGTATCCGTCGGCTCGCGAAATGACAAACTCCGGCCCACCGATCGCAGCGTTGCCGGCGTTGATGCCAGCAACGACACCCTGTGCTGCAGCCTCTTCGTACCCGGTCGTACCGTTGATCTGACCCGCTAGGAACAGACCATTGATCATTTTCGTCTCCAGTGTGCTCTTCAAGCTACGTGGGTCCACATAGTCATACTCCACGCCGTAGCCAGGCTGTAGCATCTTCACATTTTCAAGACCAACGATCTTTTTCAGCATGGCTTCCTGTGCTTCCGCCGGGACAGTCATGCTGATGCCATTCGGATAGACTACATGGTCGTTAAAGCCTTCGGGTTCAAGCCAGATCAAATGTCGATCCTTTGTTGTGAATCGAATAACCTTGCTCTCAAGAGAAGGGCAGTATCTTGGACCCTTTACTTCTTCCCGGATATGAATACTTTTATCGAGGTTCTCTCGAATGATGTCGTGAGCTTGAGGATTGGTGTATGTGCTGTGGCAAAGCATCTGCTCTTCTACAGCTACTCGGTCGTTGAGGTACGAGAATGGCATCGGAGGCTCATCACCTTCGTGAGGTGCTAGTTTCGAGTAGTCGATCGTATTCTTGTCCAATCGTGGCGGAGTTCCGGTCTTCAATCTGCCCAGTTGGAATCCTGCCTCACGCAAGGATTTGGATAGACCCAAGGTGGCCGCTTCACCCATTCGCCCTGAAGGATACGCCTCCAAGCCAATATGGATCTCCCCACCTAGGAAAGTTCCGGTTGTGATGACCACGTTCCTCGTCTGGATGATCTCACCCGACTCCAAGCGAACACCAGTAATTTGACCGTGGCGACCATCTACCGCTGCCTCGGGAGAGCGGTCCACAATAATGTCTGCGACTTTCCCCTCTTTCACCGATAGACCATTGTAGTTCTCTATCTCTTGTCGCATGTGCTTCTTGTACAGCACGCGATCAATCTGAGCCCGAGGACCCCATACTGCAGGTCCTTTCTTGCGATTGAGAACACGGAATTGTATGCCAGCTAAGTCCGTAACTCTCCCAACTAAGCCATCTAGAGCATCAATCTCACGAATCATTGTACCCTTGCCAATTCCTCCTATTGACGGATTGCAGCTGCAGACGCCCAGATTCTCTCTTGACGGCGTGACCAGCATCGTCCGAGCCCCTGTACGCGCTGCCGCGGCAGAGGCCTCGCAACCCGCATGACCACCTCCAATGACGACAACATCAACTGGGGATCTAGTCGCACATAAGTGAGTGATGAAACATTGCTCCTGACGATGTGAAACTCACCTGTTATCTGATGCTACCGTTGCGAATTTTCGACGAACGGCAGCGCGGGTTGAATGAGCCAGCGAGACATTTCTCGTGGCGAGTTGTACCTGCGCGCACAATTTTGACGACATGATGATGGAAGATGCTCACATGATTCAACGCCTGTGGTCTGCATGCGGCGACGATTCATCGATGATACTTCAACGCCTCGAAACGCCATGGAGATGCAGTGTTGCAAGCCGTTTCCGAATAATTCAATACGGCATGCGATAGGATGCATATGAAGCCCCGGCTTCCGAAACTGAACCCTTGCTTCTCACATGCTAGCCAACCTTGGAACACATGAGTGCCTCGTGCGTGTACTCAACGCGAATGTGCGGTATGTCATGTGGACTATGGTATGTGCTCTGACAAGGACAAGCCACATGTGCAAATCAAAAGAATCACGGTTGCAATGCCCTATCAGTCATTTCGGAAAAGGAAAAGAGTTGAACACGGTACTGTTGTTAGACGGCAATGATGCAATCTGGCACTGGGGAGATTGACGAGCGTCAACGGGTGGTCGTCGAACCGCGTGTAGGCCAGGAACCGATTTGACGTTACAGTCTGGAGATAGCAACCCTGGGAGGCTTCAACCAGGTCGTTGCCCACGATATCGGACGCTACATGCATACTGTATGTACAACTAGTTATGGCTCATGAGGCGGTCTTACATGTCAGCTTGGTTGTCAAGCTGGCGACAAGACCATCATGATCGTGTTGCAGTCAGTGCGTGTGGTGGTTTTGGCCTATCTGTAAATTCGGTCAGTCAGGTTGTTCAGTGATCAATGTCGTTGCTGGCACGGACTGTGGTGGCAGCGAGCGAGCGGCAGTGCAACAGGTCGGGCTAGCGGGCGGCGCTTGCGATGACGATGGCAGCCGAAGTTGCTTGCGCTTCGCGCTCGTCCATGCTCTAAGACAGTCACACATCGACACGTCTGAAGCTGCGTGTGGCCTACTCATCTGTGGTAACGTCCAGCTTTGGTGTCGCCTTAATTCGCCAATGTCTCCCTTCTTCTTCCAACCACAAATACCTTCAATACCCAGCTCCCAAATTTCGAGGCCTGAGATCTCCCGGTAGAACATCACACCTTGCCGAAATCCTGCCCAACACACGGTCAATCAGCACCTGCCCATTACCACAAACCTCGACAGCAGATCGCCGCTATGACAGACAGTTCAGCAGCGCAAGTCCGCACACCCAATGCGAAGAAGCATCGCGCACCCTCAGCACAACACCTAAAAAGCGCCTCAGCTCGAACAGTGGCCCCAGCCAACAATGGTACTCAGTCAGATAGCGCTCTGGCATATTCAGGTGCGGCATCGCCGCGACCCGCACGACGACAAAAGCAGAAAACAGCAGATGTGAAAGGCGGTGCTTCCCCGAGCCACAAACAGGCAACGCCTGGAGGAGCGCACTCAAAGACACGCCCGCCTGCTTCGAATGGCGCTGTCACAGTCCCTATGGGTGCGAAGGAAGATCTACGGTACGCTGGAGCAACATTCTCGGCCTCGCCTGCTGCGGCCAGTCTTCCAGTCCCGAGGTTCGCAACGAGATCGGCATCTAATGTAACGGGATCTCCAAACTTTGCAAGGGAGAAGATGCGGGAGCCACAGTCGGAGGTGTTTGATTCATCACCCGAAGTCGTTCCAGCTTCGCCAGCTATCCCGCCGAGCTCTCCACTTGATCTTCTGTTCAAGGCAGATCGTGCAGAAAAGGCTAAAAGCATCAATGCCAACGTTGGCGGCCAACGTGGGGCGCTTCCAAACGGCAAGAGCATCTTTTTGGACGAGACGGCGAACGGCAACGCCGGAAGACAGAACACGCCAGGAACCCATAGTAGCCCTCGTCCTGGAATGAGTGACAGATCGTTGTCTTCACCTGGCGCATGGACACCACCGGCCAATGACGACGAAGGTCGGCAAGCTGCTTCGAAATCTCTGAAAGCGCTTTTGTTTGGTCAACCCCTGTCTCCCACTGCATCACCACCTCCACCCTTTGTTATGGACGATCCTCGGACTTCAAGGACACCGGATGCGACTCCACAATCATATCATAATCGCACCCCTTCAGCTCCATTCACGCCTCCTTCAGAGCAACGTAATCAGAATGCCTACCATTATGGCAATCGAAACTTGTCTCCACTCTTCAAGGCTGCTCGAGGAGACACTCCGGCTCGTCCGTCGAATTTGAACCACGTCATGGGTAACTATCACGAGCGCGGGCCAGGAAATCCAGCCCACTCGTCAAACCAGTTTTCCGGCTCGTCCATCAACCACTTCCCTTACGGCCAAGGTGGTCATCCCAACCAGCAGCAGGGCATGCCGCGTCAAGCGGGCATGAACCAGCCCTTTATGAACAACAATTTCGCAGGCAATCATACTCCAAATGGATATACTGATTGGGCAGCCTCCGCATCTCCTGAGCATCCTAGAACAACTGGAGGCCGAGACACCTCCGCAATGGAGAACGATTTACGACGCATCTTGAAATTGAGTTAGTGGTTTGCACAGCAAGCAGGCGCTGGACGGATTACAATCTCGTTTTTCATTGTTGGACTTTGGCGTTTTGGTGATATTTAGGTTTGATGGTTCGGCGTTATGCGGGCTCTCGTTGCACTTTGAGAAGCTATTTGGGGATTATCTTCGATCTCAAGGATTGGACGTTTGTGACTCTTTTCAACTGTCACATGCACATGTTGGTGTTGCTCTGACGGCGTTCTTCAGGTTGGGCATGTATTATGACCCCAGCATCCATGATTGCGAAAGGTGTGTTTCCTCACTGCACAGGTTGCGCGAGTTGGATTTCCTTTGTTTTTGCTTTACGAACGGGTACAGGACTGCGATGCAGGGAGAAGGCGGTTTGCAATTACACGCAGCAGCCGAGGATTATAGATAGACGTCCAACTCACGCCACTCCTTCATTTCTGTGCGCACGCTTTGTCTCAACTGAGTTTCCGCAAGGTGTCAGACGCAGTAAAATGTTATCAACACGGCCTTCAAGGATCAAGCTTAGATAGATACTGCTAGACACCTGCACTAAGGGATTGAGGCACTGGCAAGCTCATAAGACGTCCTGGTCCGTGCACGAGTCTTCCTGTGACATTCTTGAAATATTCCCAGGCCAACCTTCGAACCATTTCGTTGCGTCAAATCGACTACATGCAGTTTGCATTCGACAGCCTGGTGACTTCTTCGAAAATTACTTACTATCAGAATCGTGACCAGCAAGAACCAGAAATGGACTGAAACAACCCCGCTTCCAAAACCTAACACTTTCGATTCAAGCATGGAGTACACCAACGAACAAGTTGAAGAGGTTAGTCACCGAAGTGAATATCATTGCAGCGACCTAATTGACAATAGCTTACCGACAGCTCGTCAAAAGGCTTTACGAACCTGGAAGTTTGAAGGAAGTCTCTCGCATCGACGATGAAATCAAACGACTTCAGCATCTCCCTCAGGGATGGATGCTTGCCGACTACCTTCTCTCAAGTGATAATGTGAACGTGAGGTTTGTCGGGGCCTTGACATTTCAGATCAAATTGAACGCTGAGGGCCATACACAAGGGTATGTAGATTTTGCTTCATGAAGGAGAGCATCCCACTCACCATGGAACCAGTGAACAACTCGATGCAGCAACGTTACAATCGGTTCTCATGAAACTACTTCACTGGACGGTATATTTTGATTGATCCTGACGACGACTATTTTCTGGCCTCTGACATTAGACTGGTAGGTACATCTCCAAAAAGCCGGTGAAGGACAACTTGTCCTCAAGAAATTGGTCTTGACTTTGTGCACCTATTGCGTTCGCTCGTCACAACAGTGGGATCACCCCCTACTTCACCTAGCGACTTGTCTGCAACATGGCGTCGCAGTGCCTCCTGAGCATGTCCCGAGTGGCCCAGACGTATTTCAGCAGCAGCAGCCCTCACTGGCAGAACCCCAGGTGGTCGTGCTGCTCTGGTTATCAAGTATGCTGGCCGTGGATGCCGGGAAATCCGACGACGCCAAGCTGGCCCCATCTCGGATCCATGGGCAAATGGAAGAAATGGTATACTCGGTCAACATTATGATCAAATATGCTCTGTCACAGCCTCCGAGCCCAAATTCTACCAGGGTTAAAAGCGAAGCCATATCGTGTTTCTTGAATTGGGTCAATTATGCTCAGCCTCGTTGGTCAACGAAGATTGAGGCTCTGAATTCCCTCCGCGATCTTATCCCTGGCATAGCCTCGCTCGTGGCCGATGAAGATCTCCGAGATCAAGCTGCTGATGTGTTTCGAGATGTCCTTGAGAATTACAGCTCGTTCTTTCAAACATCACACATGCAAATCATATCGTCCATCATCACCGGACAAATTCAGCCAGTACTGCTCCAGGGCCTCCGCGATCAAGCCACAGAAGTCATACCTCTAGCGCAGCTTGTCGTGGCATATGGCAACGCCATTGTGCAAAGCTTGGTCAGTGATCACGACAACGAGCATTGCCGGAGTATCCTACAGTTGGAATTTGCCATACTCGAGGCCCCCGGCTATCCTGGAGACGACGATGAGGTGTCGGTGCACAGCATAGAATTCTGGAACACCTATATCGAATACGTCAACGACGAAGCATATGAATTCACCCAAGACGGCACCGAGCCTTCATGGCTGACATACAGCAAAGTAGTCTGCTCACGTCTTATCGAAGTCCTCTTGTCAAAGATGTGCCCTCCGCCACCTCAGATTGCGCAGAAATGGACCAGTGCAGAGGAAGATGGGTTTCGAGAATTCAGGATGGATTCATCCGATCTCATGCTTTCGGTATGTCAGCAGCTGGGCAGTCAAATCGCTCAGCTGTTTGCATCAACAGCATTGCAAGCTATTTCGTCCAAAAATTGGCGTGAGGCCGAGACTGCCTTGTACTGCTTGAACAAGCTCTCCGACGATCTGATGGAGCTAGAAGGCGCTGATGCGCTACTGGCTCAGATCTTTGGATCGAGTTTATTCCGCGAAGTTGCAGATTTCAATCAGCCGATTCCCCATCAAGCACGGAAAGCTACAATTGACCTGCTCGGCTCGTATGGCGAGTATGTCCAACGTCATGACGAGTACCTACCTGACGCACTTCGATTTCTCTTCGCATCGCTTGAAACATCCGACTTCAGCAATGCAGCCGCCAAGTCAATAGGTGAGCTATGCTCAACCTGTCGCAAGAGCTTAGTTGGCGAACTCGATGGCTTTCTTGCCCACTACAACAACTTTGCGAGCAGTGCACAAAGCGATTACTACAGCAACGAAAAGGTCATCGGCGCGATAGCTTCTATCATTGAAGCGTTGACACCTGAGGCGGCCAAAGCGCGACCATTGTCTATCTTGCTCGATATCGTTGAGGGCATGATCGCGAATGTGAACACCTCCCTGACTAAAGGCGATGACATTGCGGGCCATGACCTCGGCCTAGCGACGCTCAAGTGTCTAGCCAGCAGTGGCAAGGGACTCCAGGTTCCGGATGAAATAGCCATTGACGTTGATGCCGAGCAGGATCAACAGACAGAAGCCTCCAACTTTTGGACAAGTCAGGGAGGGCAGAGCATTCAGCTTCGCATACTCAATTGTTGCTATACTATCCTGAGGCTGCTGCCGAGCTCAGGCGAGATCGTGGAGGCTTTTTGTCAAGTCTTGCGTACCGGATTTCCTGAAACCAAACCCGGTCCGTTCGTCTTTCCACCAGAAGTCATTGTGCAGTTCGTCGAGCAGACCAACATCCATACACCACAACTTGAAGCTGTGCTGTCCGTGACTTGTACTTTCATCACACAGATTCGAGCACGCCGGGGAGAGGACAATATCTCAAATCTTGTGGGCAGAATATACAACAACCTCGTCACATTCATTCAGTCCCTCAACAATGATCCCAGCACCGATCCATCTCTTGCCCAGAGCAGCATCGAAACCTTGATTCGCATGTTTGACGGATTCACACCGATCTTACTAGACAGCGGCTCAGCCACAGGAGACTCATTGCGCATCGTCCTCGATTTCGTCCTACTCGCGCTCAACGGCACCGAACTCCTCTCCAAGCGCAGCGCGGCAGATTTCTGGTCCAAATTCATCAAGCTCAGTCTTCCCGCCGCTGCCGCTGAAGATATCATCGTCCGAGAGCGCGCCAGCCAAGCACTGGCTGCATACGGGCCCAACCTTTCTCGAGCAATAATTCTGCAAATCACTGGTTCTGCGATGCGTTCGGAACTCGACCAGATTTGTGCACCTCTCAGTGCTCTGCTCCAAACACAAACTCAAGCACGAGAGTGGCTCGAGGCGGCATTATTCGATGAGAGTCTTTTAGCCGGACGACTCAGCGCGGAGGTCGGCGATAAGGAGAAGAAACGATTCTTAGATGTTCTGTCGAAAACGCGCGGAGGTGGAAGGGAAATGAAGGATGTTGTCAAGTCGTTTTACGCGGCTTGTCGAGGAACGGTCCAGAGGTTCTAGTCCGTCGATGGCTGGTTTTGAATATTGCTCCGCAGCGACATCACTGCTTTCAATCGAGAGTGCGGGCAACTTCTACTAGAGATATCATTCGAGCACAGATACTGGCGGGGCTTGCCCAAACATGAAAGGGCAGCAGCTCTTCTATTCATCGGTAAATTTGCTAGATCTATCCAAAGGACCCTTCGAGTGCTGGTGGTCCTCGCCTCCAATGACGACGCAGAATACTCCTCTCCGAAATTCCCAAAACTCCGTTCCCAAATCAGAACAGCAGCTAGCATCTGCTTATTACGTCGACAACAGAAACCTTGATGGTCTTCTCTGCTATTCTCACAATATGCCAGGATTACCAACCTCCGAAATATCTACTTCATCGTGTGTCAAAAACTGTCGCACCGATTTCGTGCTCGATGAATTTGTCCCTCTCCTCGAACGCCATCTGCCGATTGGCTCAGTATCCACGACCGCCTCCCGATCTCCCACCGCCAGGGCCTACGTCGATCTGGAATGGAAAGGGCGCATCATTAGTCGTGATGGGCGGGATATGACCTCGCTCTAAGTTGGCCAACGTCACCACCGCCAGGGCGGCCTTGGCCAAACTTCTCTCCATGACTCTCCGATTCCGCTGCGCCTCTGGCTCGCTCCGCGCCGTCATGACCTGGAGATCCAGCACCCAACACTCCCACATGGATTTCTCATCGCCACCGAACCAGCCCCTTTTCCGTTTCCTCTCGAGGAATTGTACGCGGATCTCAACCCGGTTGTTGGCGGTGCCGCCGCGGCTCAGGCTGGAAATCGGTTGTTGGCTGTAGGTGCTAATCGGGGAGGTCGTGCCACTTGTCGAGGCGGAGCTTCCGCTTCCGCCTTCTTCGAGCTGGCGAAGGACGGCGTTGGCGCGCTGCTCGACGAGCGCTTCGACGTCGTCTTCGGTGACGTATGGAAGGGTCATGTCGAGGACATCGTGGGTCGCGGGGTAGAGCGGGGTGAAGTATCGGTGGAAGAAGATGGTGTGGAGGATGCCTGTTCTTCCATGATGAGTGGAGGAGCGCGAGACGACAGGCGTAAAGTTTTGGATCGGTCTCAAAGAGAAGAGAGGAGAGTGCCTTGCAGGAGGCTCGTCCTTCGCGACAGGGTGGAGGCTCTTTTTCGGGTTGCGCAAAGACGATGTGCTAACCTTTGACTACATCTTTCACGTATGAGCGATCTGCCGAAAGCTCGAGGTGATACTCCGGCGGCGCTGTCCTCGAGTCCATGCTTGGTCCCTATTTGTGGGAGAGAGACTCTCTTGCGGAGACGTTTTCGGCGATAGTGAAATTTTCTCAGATCAAACCAAGAAAGCCTCGAGAGTGGGATAAATTGGAAAACGCAACGCTGCAAACGGCAGCGCGTGAAGAACTCCTAACACATGCTCCAAAGACAAGTTCCTGTTCATCCAGATTTCGAAAATGACGACGCGACATGTGCCAGATGGTCAGAGGATCCTAGGCGCGGGTGACGAGAGACGAAACGTCAAGTGACTGTTCCTTAATCCGCCGGTTGCAATTCCGCGGGCGCAAGTGGGGCAACAGTCAGCAAGTCCTGGGCTGGCGACGTATTGCAATTGGAGGAATTGTGGGATGAAACCTTGGAATTGGGCGCAGGGCTGAACTGGGCCAAAGTTTTGTGCACAAACAGAGTCGCTTAATAAATGTGATGATTGTATTCCCAATCCGTTCATAATTAATGTACAACCTTGGAATATTCCTACATCCATACCTTGTACTCTTGCCAATCTAATGACAGCATTGGCGACAGCATCATCGCGAGAAAATTCAGCGGCATAACAATTGTGGTAGAAGCATTACAGCGTGCGAATCATTTGACTATTTGCAATAGCGATGATGTTGAATAACTCGTCCACACCTCTGGCTCATCAGCAGTGCCTTGAGGGAACATTCATCGCTTGGACGATAGAAGTCTATGACTCGTAAGATCGAAAGTCCGCGCCTCGTTTGCTGGGCGCGAATTGTACCGTTCCGTTTCGCCGTCGCGCTCTGGAACAAAGCCGCGGCGAAGCGAGACTCCTGGGAGAGAAATGTCCAAATGGTCTACGATATATCAGCACAATGAAACATCTTGACATTTCCACAGCAAGCGTGCGGCGAGCCATGAAGCCTTACGCGTATTTGCATGTGTAATCCGACAAACATTGTATACGAATATATATGACGATGGATAGGAAAGCAAGACTTTTCTCAATCTGAACAACGCGGGTCACTCACTACCTTTTAGATCTATAGTAATCGCTCAAATACTTCTCCCGACTGCCAACAATAGAAGTCCCGGTTCACATGGTAGTGATCCAATCAAATACTGGACCTTGCAGGTCAATATTCCTGTGCTCATCCATACTCGATCATCTCTCTCATGTCTGCTTGATCAGACAATTTGGGCCGCCTGTATCAATAAACTTCCCAGGCCGATGTTGATGATCATATGCCATCCTATACTCCACGCCATGGAGTACAGATATTTAGGACTGAAGACTGTCCAGATGAAAAGGTGTGCGCGAAGCGCAGTGCATGCCGCCATCACAGCGACTAAACTTACCGCAGTGAATGCTGTGCCACAGGAGAGGTAGGATATCCACACACTGCCATCACTCGACGCAGTAGCCGCTGGTGGTGCGCCTTCGTGCTTCGCTGCTCGTACTGCGTCCTCATGTAGCTTCTTCCGCTCATCGTGGATCCAGCTCCGAGGGTCAGCAGCAACCTTCGACAGTTTTTGCGGAGCGGACTGTAGTCTTTTCCCATCAATGAGAAGCAGAACTGTGGCACTGCACCACCAGATGGGAGCTGTCCAATTGCTCGCAAAGAGCAGTACGCCCACAGCACCGATGTTGTAGTCGGCGACACCATTGTATGCATTGCTCAGATCGATGCTTGAAATCGAGTTCGAGCCACCCATGCAAAAAAAGTAGACATGCGACAGAAGCAGTGTGGTGACAGCAATACGCGTGTGGTGATCGCGGAAGTCCTTGTTCTGTGATCGGAGCAGAAGATATCTCATCGCCTGCATCTGCAACTCGAGTCCGAGGAAAAGGGGGATGTTGGCAGCTCTCGACTGCGTCATGAGGAAGAGCGTGAGCAAATAATGCAGACGCTCGGCAAGACTCGGCAGTCTGTTCACTTGCGGAATGGATTGTCCTGTTGCGCGACGGCTGACATTTGCTGATGCAATAGACAGCACGACAACCACCACCGTCAAAACGCCCAATAGACCAAACGCCACACGAGCTTGAAGTATCAGATCGTAAGCCTGTGTCCAAGCACGGATCCGTTCTGCCAGGCCTTGGACCAACTCCGGAGCGTCTGCCTGCGTGAAATTCAGCTTGAATACCACTGCCGCAGCGACCGCCAACGCAACCAACGCAGCACCGAGCTCGCTGGGCATTAGACCTGCCGTCGATCGTCGCACCAGCTGTAAACCGACGTGAGCATATGCCGACAGGATCAAGATCCAGAGCAACACGACTGCACGTGGGAAGAATGTGTGAACAATGTCCGGTGCGCCGGCATGCTTCTGACCGGTCTGATTCCAGCGCACTGCGAAGCGATGCACGGAAAGAAGTACAAATGTCGCAGCCGCGATACCAACGCGACGTTCAGGCGTTGCATTCACTAGACCGCTGCCCCCAGCCGCGAGGACTACAATCCAAGCAGGCGTAAACCAGTACCAGAAATGCTGTTCCTCCTCCACATAACTACTGGCAAACATCATGATGCCGTAAAGAGTGCCAATGGTGGTGAGAAAGAGTCCAGGCACGGTGATCGGCCGTAATGAGGGGAAGGAGAACAGTGCCAGAGACAGAATGACACCGCTGAGGACAATGCCTGCAATCATGCGTGGAATGTTATAGGAGCTAGCCGTGCCGCTCAGAGTCTCTTGTGCTTCGTTTAGGAAGCTGTAAAGTGCAGCTTGCTCTGTTTCAAGAGAATTCCGAGCATTTCTGACAGACAAAGCAGAGGCCCAAAGGCACGCCAAGCGCTGTATTCCCTCATCGACGTCTTTGCAGGGTTTGTTGTGACCGCCGAGCGATGCTAATCTGGATCGATATGTCGTGACAATGTCCTGGAAGGCGCTCGCACCGTGTGAAGCTTCTATTATCTGCAGGATCTGATCGGCGTTCTGGCGCAGCAATTGCGTAGAGTCCTTTTCGGACCACAATGCCGTAAACTCGGGGATGAAGACACCGAGACTGTTGCGTGACACCGGAAAGCCCATCAAACCTGCTAGGGTTGGGATCAAGTCACTTTGCTGCACCTTTGTGTAGTAATGGAACTCAGTGCCGGGCTTTGGTGCTGTTGGGCTTTCTTGTTCGCTGTCGCGATGAATTTTACGCAGTTGCGGGCTTGCAAAAAGCAAGGCTGGTTCGGTCTCGCCTGGACCACTGCCACCGTGATTGCCGCCTGCATTCATGCCGTGGTCGCCTGCAAGTACGAGAAGGGTCTTGCCATGATGATCGTACTTCTCCATAGCTTCAAAGATGGTACGTACGATACCGTCCATCTCGTGTTGTTTTGGAATCATGTTAGGTCCTTGCGGACCAGTCTTATGTCCGATGTGATCAAGGCCCAGATAGTGCATGATCATGGAGTTCCAATCATCACGTCCGAGCTCGTCTGGGACATGTCGCGTCACGTTATTGTCTACTTCGGTGAAGTCCTGTATGCAACCGCGAAACGAAATTCAGTAAATGAGAATATATTGCATTGTTCATGATTATATGATCTTTGAGAAGGGCAAGGACCGCGCTGGTGGGAAAGGGAGGCGAGGCATGTGTAAATAAACAACGAAACGAACCAGGATCAGTTTTACTGACCGAAACAAAGAAGCTGCTCGTCCCATCCACCCGAGCAAAGAATTCGTCACCGCCGGCGCTGTTCGGGAACAACTTCAGCCATGTGTCATCACCATAAAAGACTATGTTTCCTCCACGGGCCTTGATTTGCGCGAGCCAAGTGTCTTGTGCGGCGAGAGACGAGCTCGTATCACTCTCCGCGAAGTTGAGTATCAAATCGAGGAAAGATGGCACAGAACCCGTCGTCAAAGCTTTGACGCGCGGCATTGTGACTGTCGGGGGAGATGCATGCGCCGTGAATGGAATTGCAGCTCCATCGCGTATCAAACTGCATCGGAGAATCAGCTATGTTTGCTCGAAAATGAAGCGAGTGACGTGTCTAACCTCTGGGTGTAATGGAAGCCGGAATCGTAGCCGTAGACGAAATCACTTCGCAGCGCATCAACCACCATAAAGATGATCCGGTCAAAAACGGCTTCTGGTTGAGTGTTCTGCGTCACATCGTCATGTTGAAAGGAAGCAAGGCCCGACAGAACCGGCTTATATGGAAAGAAACCTGAAGCGAATGTGAGGATTGCAAAGGGGAGAAGTAGATTCGCGAGCGTGAGCGCCGCTATCTTGAAAAGACTGCGGGCCATCGTGGTCATTAAGCTACCAACAAAGATCAATCAAGGAGCTGAATTTCCCGTGACCATGTTGAGTGCAAGATCGATTAAATTCACGACATGTCGTTCATCGGTGTCGACGCCTTGCCTTCGAGCTCCTGAATGATCAAGCCGGCATTGGCTTTCGTGTGCCTTAGGCCCAGTCGAAGCAGCCGCGCCAAATGCGGACCTCCGCGGCGATCTACTGCGATCATCTTTTGGCAGTTGCGAAACATTACCTGAGATAACTCACGGTAGACGTACAAGGCTATCTCACTTTCTTCAACATAATGGCGAGCCCGGCGCGGTATTGTTCATCATGCCTTTTAAGCATCACATCGCCTTCAGCTCTCACACGTGCGCGACCGACCATCATCAACTCCTCTCCTGTCACATCATTTCAAGCACAAGTTCGACATGCAACCCAATCATTAAATGCTCTCAAATATAGGCGAAAGGAGGTGTCTGCCGCGAAGAAGAAGAAGGCGAAGACGACATTTGATGAGCCAGATCTGAGGGATATGCAACAATTCTCGCTCGTCGACGCAATGCGGTAAGAAAGATTTTTGATGGGAGGTGCCGCACTACATTGGAAACTGAACAACGATGTGTCTAGATACCTCCGTGCTGCTGAAGTCGGACGAGAACCTGCCTCCATGAAATACGAACTTGCTCTACGACTTAAAACAGCCAAGAACGGCGCTGTACTCCGAAACCGTCTCCGATTACCACATCCCGTGCGAACAAATCTACGGGTCGCCGTCTTTTGCGAGCCCAACAGCGATGTCGCGGCAGCCGCGCTGCGAGCGGGGGCGAGTGTCGTCGGCGATGATGCGCTTTTCGAAGACATTAAAGCTGGCAAGATTGACTTCGAAAGGGCAATATGTCACGTTGGCACCACAAGCAAACTCAACAAATCCGGAGTCGCAAAAGTTCTTGGACCTCGAGGGATGATGCCGTCAGCGCGGATGGGCACCGTGGCAACAGATGTGGCTGCGGCACTGCGGAACATGCATGGAGGAACGGAATTTCGAGAACGTACAGGTGCTGTGCGCGTAGCGATTGGGCAGTTGGGCTACTCACCGGATCAATTGTCTGACAACATCAAGGCTCTATTAGCTCTTATAAAGAAGGACATGGGTGCGCTCAGCGACCGAACGCCGAAGGAGATCCACGAGATTGTCTTGAGCAGTACGAATGGTCCGGGCTTCAGCCTGAATGGCGATTTCGGAGACCCAAAGCTGCTCGAGAGTGTCAACTGATGGCATGAACAGTCGACTGATACCCTTCTTCCTACGATGTACTTATTTATCTTTCTTTACTGGCATCAACGAACTATCTGCAGCTGTATGTATAAAATCCTCGACTGAATCGCAACCCCGGCGATATCCAAAAACTCCTCAAGGCTCTTGTTCAACAACACCACTTCTCCACGCGCCACCAGCGCCTACGCTCGAAACCATTCATTGCAGACAATCGCAATTCAACAAATTCAGATCTTGCTGTTGGCACCTGTGAACACTCCGTTGACGACCGCTGTCATCAGTTGATTTGCGATAGCTGTACCCGGTGGCAGTCTCAGTCCACCCTCCTTGTACTTGGAGCCTGCTGGCTCATCCAGTCCGCTGACACCATTGGACAAAGCCTCTCGTACTTGGTCCAAGGAAAACCACTGTGCGTCCTCCAATTCCGGATCATTGCCGAGGTTGATCTTCTCACCTTGAGGGACAGCCTGGCCGATGGCACCAATCATCAAGTTCGCAGGGTAAGGCCAAGGCTGGGTACTGTGTACGACGACTCGCCCGACCAGGACCCCAGATTCCTCATAGGTCTCTCGTCGCACTGCCTCCTCAATTGACTCAGCCGGCTCGGCGAAGCCTGCAAGGGTTGAGTACCAATGCGGTGGCCATCGGCCCTGTCGGCCGAGTAGGATATGGGTGCCTGCGTGATTTAAGATAGCCATGATCACAGTTGGATCGGTGCGAGGAAATGATAAATTTGTAACGCCTTTTCGTGTCACACAGGGCGGTCGTTCGCTAGCATTGTTGGCGACATCCTTGGATGGACATGTTCGCTTGAATCCAGCATTCACACTCATTGTCTTGTGTCCGCACCCTGCACAGTACGGGTTACGTGCATTCCAATCCAGCAATTGTCGAGCTGCAGCATAGATAGCGGCGTGTGACGGGTCAAGATCCATCATCCGGCCCTTTGAAATCTCATAGCCCTTCTCTTTCTGTGCGGCAAGCAGCGACTCGCACGCCGATCCAACGCTCTCTCGTGGCGTAACATCGACAGCGAAATAAGGCGCTCCCTTGTACAGATTCTTGCCCTCGTACTCCAGACCTCCAGTGGTGACCTTCTCGTCGAGACCTAGGAAGATCATTTGAGGAATGTACTTCTCGCTGTTGTATGCTTTGATCTGGTCCTCTTCGGGGTGCGCCCACGGGTCCTCACCGATGACAGGTTTGACGTCTTCATATTTGACAAAGTGGAGCTTTCCCTGTCCAGCCGGCGTGTTCGGTTCTACGAGCGGCTGAAGCTCATTACAGAGGAGGAACGAGGTGCTTGGATGCTTCACAGCGCGGGAGAGGAAAGTATTGTCGGCTCGCAAAAACCCGAGTCGGTTCAGTGGCGAGCCAGCGAAATAATTTGCTACCTCTTTGCCAAATCGTCTAGACAGCATTGAGTCGACTTCGGGATAGGCTGGCTCAGGAAGGTCGGGTTGCTTTTGCAAGGTAGACATTCTCTATGGTTCACAGTCTGGTGACGCAGATAAAAGCGCAGGCGGCGGTGAAATTATAGGTTGTGTAGAAAAAGACAGAAGGCAAATATGTGCTGTCTGAAAAATACCGACCGACTACATATACATCATCTTTATCGTTCACGCGTCGTATCGAACAATTCTATTGCCTAGCCTCTTCATCATTGCCTCACTCTTTGTAATCAAATCACTCTTTCCATCCATCGGGCGACATGGATCTGCGTCATGACGTGCGTAGCGCGAGTCAGCGGAACTCCAATGCGGGCTGATGCTGACTCACAATTTGATATCACAGCTATTGGCAACAGGAACAGAGCATCAATGGAAGAACACAATTCGTTTGCACTGTATTTCTACGCGGAAGAGCCTCTGGCTCATGAAACTACTCCGTCGCAATGAGTCGCTATCAGCAGCAGAGTTCAGCTATCACTTCAATCTCGACCGCAGCATACAACGAATCCTCGGACGAAGAGGACACTCTACCATACCCGGCCCCTCTACCTCGCAGTGATTTCCTCGATCCCGAATTCGACCCCTCGGCATATCTCTCCACACTGCGAAACCGGCATCAGACTCTTGAGGATCTGCGTGGCGACCTCCGCTCGCGTAGTCAACTACTGAACAAGGAGCTGGTAGATTTGATCAATGGCAATTACGAGGAATTCCTAAGCCTTGGCGAGGACCTCAAGGGCGGCGAGGAGAAGGTTGACAGCATCCGCCTCGGGGTATTGGGCTTCCAGAGAGAGATCGAAGGAGTTCGCAAGGCTGTTCAGGGTCGTTTAGGGGAAGTTGATACGTTGTTGGAGGATAAAAAAAGAGTCAGGAGGGACATCGTTCTGGGACGATCGCTGTTGGATATTGAGGCTCAAGTCACGGAGCTAGAGGAGTCTCTGGGCCTACAAGGCGATGTCGAGGACATCGGTGGCGACGACGACGACGACAATGATTTCGACGAAGAAGGCGACGATGACGAAGACGAGCCGAGCCATGTCAACGGAACTAGTAGTATAACGGTATCTTTGCGCAAGCTCCAAACACATGCCCAGAGCTTCATTGTCATCGAGCGGATGATACGGCGCGTTGGGCGTGAACACCCGTTTTTAGTTGCTCTGCAGCCCAGAATGATGGAGCTGCAGAAGACGATCCTCTTAGACCTTGCCACTGCGCTACGACAAGCCAAAGCATCAAAAACGCCCGACGTTGTTTTGACTCTCATGAGGCTATACGGCGATCTCGGTGCTGAAGCTGAAGCCGTCAAGATCTTGAAAGCTAGCTAAGAGTGTTTCAATTCTTGAAAAGCTAAAGGTTTACTGGTACGACTCATCGCTTTGCAGACCTGCGGCGATAGCTGCGCGAGTAGCTACACATCAGTCGCATTGCCATTAACAAGAGTGAATGATGGGAAGTCATGCCTGTGGATTCACTCGCATCGTCTCAATCACGGCAGACAGTGGACGGAACAAGTTGTCTGATGAAGCGGCAATTAGATAACGTCTGGACTTCACATATCTATCTACACGAACAGCCATGTCAGCTGGACTCAGTGCAATCTTGCGAACATGCGTTCGGGGCTCGTGATCGAGCAGCGCGAGCGGCTATTCGAGACATCATCATGTCGGCGACTCGGAACGAGTAGCGGCGACGCATAATGCACATCGTCGATTTTTTCACCTGCGAAATTGCTTTGCTCATCCCAAGATCATTGCATGCGCCGAGCTCCGGCACCAAAAATTGCCCGGGCTTATCAACAGCACTGCCGATCGATCAGGCGAGCGAGCGAATGAACTCAATGTGCTCACGAAAGAGTGCGGTGAGTGTGCAGGCCTTGACATTACTCCATTCACCAAATTTACTCATCGGCATCAAGGTCGTTCGGCTGTTGACGTGTGGCCAGTTCAAACAGACGCCTTTTTAACACAGACCTCGGGGTTCGCGCTTCAGAATCTGGATTTAAAGCCCGTCATTGTGAGACGACGACAATTGCAGTCCGGAAAATGTAATCGGTTCCGAATCAGCTTATGCGAAGATCATGGGACCACTTAAATACGTTACTTTGCTTTGCATGAAATAGCAGAGAAGGTTCCGGCAGGAGGCATTTTCAAGCAGGGGCTTCGCGAAGAATCCACCAGAAGCAGTGCTGCAAAACGAGTACACGAAAGCTCAGTACCTAACGAGAGACCCTACAAGGTGTACATCAGAAGTGGCAATTTGCCAGGATCTCGTTAGGAAGGAGACGGGTGCCGCGAGCGCCAGTGGTGTAGATGACGCAGGTATATGAGAGACTGATTCCTGAAACATGTGCACGGCGCTTCTCACAATGAGCTGAGCATACACTGTCAAATGCGATAATCTGTAGGATTGTATGAGCGGTTCATGAATATCGTGAGCTGTACATCAGCAGCTGAGCGTGTATGTTCCTTGTATATAACAATTTCGACCGGCGCCTCCGGCGCGTTTCCAAGCAGACAATAATTTTCCTCCAAGCAGTACTCAATCCCTTGCTGCGAGCTGAGGGCGGAATCGGCAGATGGTTTCAGGGACCAGCGACATGACTGGACAGGACGTGGCGAGGCTGTGACGTCCCAGAGATCAAACAACCGGGAATCCCCTCGGAC
The DNA here is from genome assembly GCF_010015565.1 of Dissoconium aciculare CBS 342.82. Lineage (NCBI taxonomy): Eukaryota > Fungi > Ascomycota > Dothideomycetes > Mycosphaerellales > Dissoconiaceae > Dissoconium > Dissoconium aciculare. Next base: position 343,424 of record NW_022984956.1, on the reverse strand, counting down.
GTCGCACAGCCGGATCTCATTCCCTTCTTATTCGCAGCAGTCGGTGATTTGCACGCGAGATGAGCGCCCTTGTACAGACACGTCCGAAGACATTCTCGTGAAGCCTGACCGATTCCGGTCTAGGAGGTTGCTATGGCGGCGTACAAACGCGCGGGCCGCCCCAGGTCGGCCGGGATCGATTGGCCTTTATAGATTGAATTCACGTCGGAGACACGCTCCAACGCGACATGCGTGCAGCTTTAGTCCTCCTCCTTCTCCACCGTCTGTGCCCCGAACGAAGTGGGAGCAATTGAGAAACCTCCAGGGCTCGAATGAGCACGACTGCTCCTCGAGAATTCCCATATATCCACTCTTCCTCTCCAAGGCTCATGAGCAACGATCTTTCTTCATCATCATCATCACCCCTTCACATAACATCTGCAAGCTGTTTCGCTTGTCTTGAGATCATCTTGTGTCATCACGCTTTACTCTCTGCCGGCGAGGAACCCGTTCTCAAAGCCCCTCTGTCACGTTGAAAAACGCGTCGCGCTCCATTTTACCGCCAAAATGACCACACACGCGCCTATGGCGAGAGTGCCCTTTGCACCGCTCGATAACCCACGTCTACAACACCTGACAAACCTGAAGAACCGTCAGAATGGTACGCTGCAATTATCATCAAGGCTAAGCATAAACGTACTGACTTCTATCAGGCTTGTCAGCTATGGACAGCAAGTCTAGCATGCTTGGAGGCAAGGCTGAGAAGTCAGCTTTCACGTTCACAACTCCGACCACCGGCAAGCGATCCTTCGAGCCCACCACGCCCAATGATTCCGATGGCGAGAACGTTGATCCAAGCATGATCAGCTCGCCGTCCAAGAAGGTCAAGACCTTCTCGTTTGACATCCCCGCGAAGCCATTCGCCTTCACCCTGAAGCCGAATGCAGCGTCTCCACGAAGCTTTGCCACACCCAAGAAGGCACTGGTCTCGTCAGTCCGTTCGCCCATGACCGCCCCCGCTGGTCGATCGCCACCACGTAAGACTATGGGCGTCTCCAAGAACCGACGTACCTCGGCGCCCTTCTCACGTGTTGACCCACCAGCCTCGATGCGCTCCACTTCAAGCCTGCCGTTCAGCCTCGATGCAGCTATCCAAGGCACTGTCACTCCTACTCCTGTTCAGAAGTCAATGCCCAAGTCCTGGCTCTTCGAGATCCATGAGGACACTCCGGATGAAGCTGTAGCTAACCTGGTCGAGCACCATACCATGTACCTCGACCTCAGCTCCGATGATGAGGACAAGGTCCGTGAGAGGACTGATAGAGGCAAAGAGAACGTCGCGCCTGAGGGGTATGATGCCACCGTTGCCTCGTCCGCTATCCACAACCACGTTCCCGGCATGGGGGCGCTTGGATCATCGTCGACTGACGCTTCCACTGTCACTTCCAAGAAGTCAAAGACCATTGTACGCAAGAAGAAGCTCGCCCTCGATGCGATGGACGACGGGGAGCGATCGCCGCTGTCTGACCTCGAGACTGAGCCCTTCTTTCCAGATGGCTTAGACTCTAGCTCTCACGTCATCGTTGATGCTCTGCCCGAGAAACCTGCATCGTCATGCTTTGCCATCAGCGAACTCTTCGCCACACCCGCGTCTGAACCTACGTCTGAGCCTGCAACTGCCCTCGGGGCAGAAGCAACCTCGTTGACTGCCGCTGACGCTGCTGTGTCGGCAGCTGACATTGCGAGCACAGCCGAGCCCGAGATTGTCGTTTTCGAGGACCCGATTGCTTGATTCGACTGCAACCGACTAACGATATGTACGGCCTACAATCTACTGCATGTACGTGATCATCTGTTTTGAATGTTTTGTGTTTTATCTGGCGTTCGTTTGTGTTGGGCTCAGGCGGCTAAAATATGTTTTGATGCCGTTGCTTGATTTGCTCGATATTCTACGCGCCGGTGTCGCGTCCTGGTCGTGTCGGGTGTGCGTTCGGGTGCACTGACTACAACCTCGGGCAATTTTTCGATCTCTGGCCTTGATTACTGTGGCGTTGGGGGAAAGGTGTTTGCTATTGGCTTTTTGTTTCGACTATTGATATCCCGCTTATTGCACTTCTTGGTATGCTAGGTTTTATATGCAACTGTCTCGAACCGATCTTCTTTCCGCGGGGCGTGCATCGAAAATGTCGTCTCTGTTTTGACTTTGTGCTCCCCAGTCTTCCTCTCACCCGTGACGATCCCGCTGGCGGATAGAATCACAAGCTAAAGCGCTGCCAGGTAATTTTGTCCGCTGTACCTACGACATCACATATGTATGCCTTTGTGTGGCTGCTGCTTTTTGCAATTTTCTTAGAATCACAGGAAGCTTCCAAGGTTATTACGATTTCCAATGTTCTTTCAAGCCCTAGCATTCGCCCTCCAGGGCTCATGACGTTTGTCGATCCTCCAAAAATAGCATTGCTGCAAGCTGGAGCTTAGCGATGGCCAGCTGACCATGGACAGTAGCATTGATCAATGGTCCATAATCTTGTCAATATTGACCCGAGTTGGCGTTCGTATGCTCTGCTGTCATGCGGGTTCATTGCAGCCGAGCATTAGCCCTGATTTACGTACTCCAACGATTACATAAAGGCGATTTCTAGCGATCCGTGGACACGACTTTACCGTCTTCGGGAATAACTTACGATTCTAACTGTGAAGCCCTCAGGGCTACATCATCATCGTGTATGCTGCGTGCTGCCACTAGCTTTGTGAGATGAACCATCGACAGCTATTCTGAATCCGCTTCGTGTCAGCATGCATCGTTGATGCAATGGCGTCGCCGAGATAAGTCTGCAGATGCTATGCTATTGCCTTCAAGGCTGAATGGATGGTGGAAGGGATGTGACAGTCACTTTGGGCTCTTGCTCCAAGGTGATTGATGTAGCTCTGGCAGGATGAAAATATATAAGTAGAGGCAATCGAACACTTCAAAACTTATCATCATATCGAACAGCGACAAGCATCAAACAAACATTCTATCAGACTGCATTTCCTGGATCAGACTCCATCATCATAACCTCCTCCTCCTCCAAACAGTTCGACGAATCCATATCTATACAGATCACAATGTTCAGCTCAGCAGTCCTCGCTTCAGCCTTCGCCATTTTGGCCGCTGCCACTCCGATCAAGCGCGACACCTACTACGGCGTCGGTGTGGAATTTCAACTCAAGTTCGCAGACGGCACACCTTACTACGAGCCGTCGCCTATTGAGATCAACCAGTTGACTCAAATCAACGCCACTGGAGTCTACCAAATCAGCCTCGACAAAACAGCCTCGAACGTCAACATCGACCAAGTCGAATGCCGAGCCTACAAGGATGCCGCCGGCGTTGTGCCCGGCAGCGCGCCTTTCACCAAGGCTAGTCCAGCTCTGCTCAGCACCACCGGTGTGACCGTTGGAAGCATCCTTTGCTATATCACCGAGAGCTCATAGAGCGTTTCTAGCGAGATCGGTTACCGAATGAACGTCGTGTGTGGATAATGGTGGGTTGGCGTTATTTCTTGCTTGTGGCGTTGGAAGATCCAGCACATATCACTTGCTCAACGAGAGACGGCTATAATCACGATTATGTAATTGATCCTTAATGAAGAAAGATCTTGATCTTCTATTGTTTTTCACCGTTGTATGCTGGGTGATAGCTGGGTAATGAGGCGAATGTATGCTTGTTCCTGCTGTGAGGTTCGGATTCGACATGCTGTGTTGAAGCTGCTCATAAAAGATTGGTTGTTCCCTCCGTCCTGGGTACCGTCCAAATACATCCACTGTCCGCGCACGTCCCACGTTCACCTCCGTCGGCTTGCGGACAACACAATCACCGAATCGATTCGACTGATCGCGTGAAAGCAAAGGGCTTTGCGGTTCTAATAATTATCAAATCTGCCAATAATTGTGCAACAGTACGGTCGCGTAACTCGATCTTCGCGTGGTTGCGCACAATCAACATTAGTCGTCGCGCGCGTCCTCAGCTGAAATACCGATACAATACAACACAGTCAGCAGCAGCCTGGGTAGATCGTCAAATCGGATACAATCTTGTCTCGTTCAAGGACGACAATGTCCGTTTGGAACCCTGAGAACGTCACTGACGTCGCGGAATCAGTCGGGATTGCATCGCTTAATCGTGACCTGGCAGAACATCTCGCTCGTGATGTCGAATATCGCATCAGCCAAGTCCTAGAGGAGGCGCTCAAATTCATGCGCCATGCCAAACGAACGACACTCACAACGCAAGACATATCACAAGCCCTTCGAACGCTTAATGTCGAGCCCCTCTACGGCTATGAGTCGACAAGGCCATTGCGATTCGGCGAGGCCTCAATTGGACCTGGACAGCCATTGTTCTACGTTGAGGATGAAGAGATGGATTTTGAGAAGCTCATAAACGCGCCTCTCCCGAAAGTACCAAGGGAGATCACGTACACTGCACACTGGCTCGCAGTTGAGGGTGTGCAGCCAAGCCTTCCGCAAAACCCAACACAAGCAGATCAACGCAGTCAAGAGCTGACTGCCAAAGGACAAAGCGCAAATCCGACACTGGCTGCAATGGGCGGGAACGACAACGTATCTGTCAAACCACTCGTCAAACATGTCCTATCCAAAGAACTACAACTCTACTTCGAGCGTATATGCTCAGCGATCATGGATGAAAACAATGATGAGTACCGGATAGCTGCTTTTACATCGTTACGGACGGATCCCGGACTGCACCAACTGGTACCATATTTCACACAATTCGTCGCGGACAAAGTAACCCACAACCTAAAGTCTCTCTTCGTCCTCACTCAAAGCATCCAGCTTCTCGACTCAATTCTGGACAATCCCAGTCTATACATTGCTCCATATGTGCCTGCGATGATACCGTCGGTCCTTACTTGCCTGGTCGGCAAACATCTCGGTTCCACAACTTCCGATGGTTCGACTGCACATTACGCTCTTCGCGACTTCGCAAGCAGCCTTCTCTCTAGTATCTCACGAAAGTATGGCCCCACATCCTCCACCTTACGGCCAAGGATAGCAAAGTCGTGTCTAAAACACTTTCTCGATTCGCATAAGCCCTTTGGTACTCATTACGGAGCAATCCTTGGTCTGACAATGATCGCTGGTGCCGAGGGCGTCCGGTCGCTCATCATTCCCAATCTTCCTGCCTATGACGCACATCTCCGCCAGGGACTCCGAGACGAGTCAAGGAGGGAGCAAGCCGAGCACGTCGTACTCGCCCTCATCCGCGCAATTGAGACCCTTGAGCAGAGCGCCGTTGTTGGGAACCAGAGCAACGGCTATCCAGAGGGCGCTGCTGCCAAAGAGCGACTTACTGAGATCCTTGGGGAGTCCATCGCTACCAAGATTGTGGAGATTAATAGGCCGTCGCTCATCGCAGCGGTCCTTGAAAAGGAATTGGTGATGTGAGAACACTTTACTTCGGTGCCGCTGTTCTACCATTCCCACTGCCTTGAGCATGGATTCTCAAAACATGAGATCGATGAAATTTTAGCGTTGGCGTACGGTTTTGGGTCTGTACAGGACTACGATTTTGATGAAAAGAAAAGTGGTTTTCTGGAGAAGTCTATATGCAAAATTATTTATGATGTACACGCTCGCCTCCAGATGATACTTCGGGAGATGAGCCCCGTGAACGTTGTCAAGAAGATTTTTGTGGAGCGCGTTGCGCTCGTGTCATCTGCACCAACATACAGGCTTTTATGGCCCCCCAGTAATGAATCTGACGGCTCCCTGTTATCCTCGCCCAATATTTTACACCATACGTCCTCATATAAGCTTACAAATTGCTCTCCCTGCTTCATTTGATCCTTGGCGTTGCACGCTTCTTCTTGCCCTTCGTACCGCTCATCAATTTCTGTTTCGCCAGCCAGCGCTGTTTCTTCGCGACCCGTTTACGCCAAGCTTTCCATCGGTCACCGGGGACAAATGGCGTCACAGACTCTGCCGTACCGACTCGTTCAGCTGTTCTTCCGATATCCCAATTCGTCTCTCGGAACTGTGTGCCGACTCGTACGATCGGGGTCTTCTTCTTCTTGACGGTGGTTTTGGTTTCCACTGGGGCCGCCGCCGCTGCTTCGGCGGCTTCGATTGCCTCTGGGTTGAGCTTTTCTAGCGCATTGGCGTGCATGCGGTGTGCGAGGAGACCGAGTCGTCGGCGTCGCACGGAACCTTCGGGCTGAGGAAGTCTGTCGCCGCGGTTGAAGACTACGCCGATGTATTTCCGCTTCGTATGTTTCTTCGGGTCGCGGTAGTATGTTACATATCCGGGAACTGCGGCGTGGATGGTATGATCACGACCCTTTCTCCTGGTAAGTACGGATGGAAACCATGGCTCAAGGACTGAACATGACTTACCATGAAGCAGTTGTCACCCGGATGCCAGACAGTACCTCGTTGCCGATAGAGAATGTTTCCTGTCACGACATATTGCCCTGCGGTCTTTTTGGCTCCTAATCGCCTTCCAGCACCGTCGGCAGCTTTGTTGGCTCGTCCTTGAGCTTGATGTGAAGCATGTCGTCGTGGAGCCGTAGCAATTGCTGGAATGGTGGTCCGTTGGGAAATTCGAAAGCTGCTCAGTGCTGATTCGAGCGCACTCAGCGCTGCATGCGAAGGCACGCGGTCGACTCGGAGGATCATGTTTGACGGATATGATGGAATCATGTGGATTGATTGATCAATTGCCCAATGACGCCGTCGCGTGATGGAGTAAAGAATGGTCGAAGATCTATGGGCCTTGGCGTTGCGGCCTCAGCACCTCCGCGTTACAACGTTTCGAGGGTCGCGGTCCCGCCGCAACTAGTGATGCTGGCAATTCGACCTCACGGGAATTTGTTCAAGCACAAGAACATACCGTAGTACGTGACTTTTTGCAGACAACTGCAATTAGGCTCTCAGGTCTCACAAAGCGATTGTTCGAACGCAGCTGTCACATCGAATGAACCCAGTATATTGCACGACCCTCCCAGCCCGAAATTGTGAGAGAACCGGGACACATCTCGAAACGAGCACCACGGAAGAGGCGCATTCGTGCGCGCAACTCCAATCATGGCGTCAGCAGTCTTCTTTCTCGATCTCAAAGGCAAAACCCTTCTGGCACGAAACTATCGCGGAGATATTCCTATGAGCGCGGCTGAGAAATTTCCCATCCTGCTGGCCGAAGCCGAAGAAGAGAGCTCCGCCGTACCGCCATGCTTCAGCGACGAAGGCATTAATTTCCTCTATATTCGACACAACAATCTCTACCTCCTGGCTTTGACAAAACGGAACAGCAATGCGGCAGAAATACTGCTCTTCTTGCACCGCATCGTAGAGGTCTTGACAGAGTACTTCAAGGAGCTAGAAGAAGAGAGCATAAGAGACAACTTCGTCGTGATCTACGAGTTGATGGACGAGATGATGGACTTCGGTTACCCCCAAACAACAGAGAGCAAGATTCTGCAGGAGTACATCACCCAAGAGAGTCACAAGCTCGATGTTGCACGACCACCAATCGCTGTCACCAATGCCGTCAGCTGGAGAAGTGAAGGTTTGCGATATCGCAAGAACGAGGTGTTTTTGGACGTCGTTGAATCTCTGAACTTGCTCGTGAGCAGCACAGGTAATGTGCTTCGGAGTGAAATTTTGGGGGCGATCAAGATGAAGTGCTATTTGTCGGGTATGCCGGAACTGCGATTAGGTCTGAACGACAAAGTCATGTTCGAGACTACTGGTCGCGCAACAAGAGGAAAAGCGGTGGAGATGGAGGACGTGAAATTCCATCAATGTGTCAGGCTATCTCGCTTTGAGAACGATCGCACTATTTCTTTCATTCCTCCAGATGGTGAATTTGAGTTGATGAGCTACCGACTCAACACTCAGGTAAAGCCACTGATCTGGGTCGAGTGCATTGTTGAGTCACATTCGGGCAGCAGAATAGAGTACATGCTCAAGGTGAGTACGGACTGCACAGCGGTGCACGTGGCTGTCACTAATTCGATGCACACCAGGCAAAAGCACAGTTCAAGCGAAGAAGTACTGCCAACAACGTAGAAATCAGCATTCCAGTACCAGACGATGCAGACTCGCCGCGTTTCCGCACGAACATCGGATCAGTCCACTACGCCCCAGAGACTTCCTCCATTGTATGGAAGATTAAACAATTTGGCGGTGGCAAGGAATTCCTCATGCGGGCTGAATTAGGCCTGCCCAGCGTCAAAGGCGATGAGGAGCGTGGAGGTGGCATGATGGGAGGCTTTGGAGGCAGCATGGGTGGCGTCGGAGGGACTGGTAAGGCAAAACGACCAATCGGGGTCAAATTTGAAATTCCATATTTCACGACCAGTGGTATTCAAGTGCGGTACCTCAAGATCATCGAGCCCAAGGTATGTCTGTTTCCGCGCAGAAAGCGAATCGCACACGGACCACTGCTGACTGAAGCAACACCAGCTCCAATATCCTTCGCTACCGTGGGTGCGGTACATCACACAAAGCGGCGACATTGCAGTCCGTTTGCCAGATGTGCAATAAATTACTTGATGCCGTTGCAATCTGGCGTGATGTAGACTTACGACGAATGAAAAACGGACTCATGAAGACGCTCGCTTCGGCGGACGTAATTCTTTTTCTCGAGTACTAATGCGTGCGCTCATCATTTTCGATCGCCCAACCAAGCTTAGCCTCGTCAAAGGTTCGTACGGAAGTGACATGACATCTAGGAATAACCTCCGACGAATGATCCTTTCCGGTCGGTGCGTCGAAGAAACTCGCTCTCGGGTTGTGGGCGATGACTTGCAACCTCGTTTCCTCAATTCCAAATGCAAGGCGTCATCCATAGCGTGGAACCGGAAATGGCCACTTTCCGAGCTGTTTCATCACTCTCTATCTGAACACCGACGTCCTTCAGTGGCATCAAAGTCAGGCTTCCGTTAATCTCCGTGGCTGTCCGACCGCAACACATACCCCATGAATGGTGGTCAGAATCACTCCGAAGAGAACAATTCGATCATGCCAAACACAAGAGAGAAATGTGCTACGTGGAGCAAGAAGCATCAGCGGCAAAGGTCTCCTCACGCCTGTTGAACATTTTGACCTTCTGACTATTGGGATCACTGAGATTCGTTTCCTCGATTCATATGCTTTCATTGTGTTCATTCGGGATAAGAGTTCTTCTCAGGTTCGCTTGCAAACGGCATAGTTCAAATTTCAAGGACACGGCCCATCATGACTGCGGCGTGACAACGTCTTGTCTTCGGGCAATGATACCTCGCGAAGGTAAACATGAATTCCGCAAGCCACGCATCGAGGTATCGTGCTTCTTGCCTTTGCAGAACCTGCAAAAGAACCTTTCGTCATGGGTGATCATGGGGAAGGACATCGCTCGCATACTTAACTCTCCGATTGGCGATGCTGGTACAGAGCTGTCAAGCCCTTGTTTGCGCGTCGACATCGCAAGTCTTGGCGAATCAAGTCAGCACTCGACTAGCACAGAGTCATCACCAGCGACTTTGTCGAATATTGTGGAGCCTCATCTTGCGCGGTCTGCTTGAACCAAAGTATTTCCATCTGGCCGCATGCTATCAGCCGCTTCCTCCACGAACGTTACACTTACATACATCCCAAAGCTTAGTGGCCAGTCAGCTACTACCTACCTACACATAAGAGAAATCAACGCGCTTGGCGGCTCTCAACGTCTCAGAGAACAGGACGATCTCCCTGGTTAAGCGGTTAAACGACAAGGCACAGGTGTTTCCTCTCACAGTGATGATCTCTCTCATCAACGCGCGGTCCCGTCCCTACAGATCACCCACCATTAATAACAAAATGCAACGGTCCGTATCAGAGCCGGACGGCCGCATCGCTATCACTGGGGACACAATATCGAAGGCACAGTTCACCGGATCTACGGTCCAATGGATGGTGATGTGCGGAGGGGAGAACACCATCATAGTGAGCCTACTATTCACTTCCTGACCGGAGATGTTTCCCAGAATGGCGCCGGGCATATTCAATAGTGCCGGACGCTGAAGCCTTGACATCGAAAGTGATTAGACGGTGTGATATCGGCATGATCAGCCAATTCCATCGCTAGTTGTTGGCCGTCCGAGTTCGGTCTTCATACGCAGTGTCAAGTGTGCGCAAAGGATAAGCATGTTGATTCCGACATTCAGCCGCATCAGATGACAACGTCAGGACACGATTATTTGCAAGTTCATCGCTGGATCGCTCCAGATTTAGCAGACCCTGGCCGAATGAGTTGCTCGGCTTAACACATGACGAAAATTCATGCATCTTCGTCCATGGTATGCACAGCATAGGTTTCAAAAACTCCATTCTGCATCAATGATCGGAGGACAGTGTCGCAGAAGATCCGAGCGGCAAAGAGCATTTTCTGGAGACACAAGCGTATCACTCCACAACAGGTGGCGAGCCGTGATGCCGTGCGACCTCGCCCAAATTCTCGTGCAAGGCTGAGTGTATCAACCAGTACACAGGCGACCATATAAGCATCAAGTTGGGGATGTCACAACGCGGCTACCCTTATCCGTGTATCGAAGAGAAGTCCACTCGCCGAGTCCGCGTAGGAATGCTCTCGATCTCAACTTTGAATATAAGCTGTTGTTGCCTGTATTTTGGGGGAAGAGGCAAATGCTTAGGAGTCTACAAGGCAATGACATTCAACGACATGTCTGTTGGCATCAACAGCAAGTTCTGTGTTGAACTTAATTTTACCACGCATACTTGAACTCTCCTCTTCAAAATACTCTGACCGATCAGTCAGGCACCCTTTCTCCAAACATTCCTCAGACCACGAAGCTAGACGTCAAACCCATCTGTCAAAAGCTTCATATCTAGCCGGCAATGGAGCCTCTCGTTGATGGCCTGCCTGCAAATACTCCTGGAATTGTTCATCGCAAACATCAGTCATGCGACTCCTTCGACAGCAGTGTGTACAGTAGCCAAGCCAGCAGCTGCACAAGCTCATCAAGCAAGAAGGTCCACTTCGAACCACAAGCAGAATGGGCCTACACAAGCGACCGACCATCACATACTTCACACTCTCCATCACACATGTCTGCTCAACGGCGCTCGCCCTTCTGGAAGCTCGTCGGATCACAGGATAGATCCAATGAAACCGACATCGAATCTCAGACCGACAAAAAGCCGAGGAAACTGCAACGACGCAGAGACTCATCCACACCACCGCAGCCTCCACGCCGCAGAGACTCCTGCTCACAGCTTGCTGAGCAATACCCAGGTCTCCCACCCGGCACGTCTATCGTTCGACAAGGATCGCACTTCTACATCGTCAAGCAACCGCTACGAGAAACCCCTGGGAGACGACTCGCAAAATCTAGCCTGCGCACAGTACCAACTGTGCAGTCCCCCCTATTCTCCGACACCGTCACGCAAAGCAGGAAGGGCGCATGGGATGACCTGCTCCCCTGACGGATATGGCTGGGAACACTCACTTCATGACAAGAGATAGGGATGTTGTTGCTGGCGAGGCCATGATGGCGCTTACGGTTGATTGTACTTGCACGAACGTTGTTGATTGGTTTTTATCTACATTTCTTCTGACAATGTGCAACGCGTGGGCAGACACGTTGGATCGTTATCACTTTCGCAGCTTCCAAAAGCTTCATGCCGTCTGCAATAATGCTTGGTATTGTCTCAGTCTTGATCACGATGTCTCTTCGTGTCCTGTTGTCGTATTCAACTCTTCTACATGATCACTTCGTGACTTCTTGGACCACTGTTCCGTAGCCCGGAACTTCTCCCAGCATCACCGTAAACAATGTTACACATGCTCATGACGTGGGAGGCGCCGACAATAGAGTGTGGCTTGCGGCGACAGGTCCTACTGTCGAACAGATGTTGCGAAATCTAGAGAAGGATGTAACCTGTCATGACGAGCCTCCACCATTCCATTCAACCACCTCACTAGTCAGTGCCATCCATCCAGGTCGCTCATGCTCTCACATGTGAAGATTAACACACTTTCTCTCTCGCCCGACGAAGGCCCTTGGATGCGATCACGATGTATCCACACATCCACAACTTGGCCTTGGGAATATGCAATGGAACATTCCGTTTTGCAACCACAACTTGGTTTCTGGTCTCAGCATGCGTGGGAGAAGCTTCCTTTGGGACTACGATGTGATCTTGAGCAGAAGCACCAGCAAGGTTCCCAACTGGGAAAACAAGGGAGAGACTCCCACGTCTTCGAACAACGTGCCGCATTGTCATGGCTCACAGGCGACGACCCTGCAGTACCCGCGCTTGCACCTCGGTGAAATTCATATAACGTTGGGAAAGTGTAACAGCAATACCTTCGAGTGGAGTGTAGACTTTCTGCGAATCTTGTCACAATCGCGCAGCTGCCTCACATGACCATGCATGATAAGACGGCGTGGAGGTCCCTGGTGAGGATCAACTTCATGCAAGATAGCGGCGCGTTGGTACCTGAATATCACGCAGCCCTCGACTCGAAGAGGCAGGACGAGACGAAAAAGGTACAGTCCCTCGCTGTCAATCTGCTTGCCGACCCGCTTACCGAGTATTAGACGGCCGTGGTCGGCAAATCACTGTTTACTGCTATTCGTCTGCTGAAGTGGATCATGGACCGCGATAGCTTGACTTCACGTCTCGTCCGTGAGGCAGGTTCGGATAAACTTCGATACGCTGTCCATCGGGATGCGGTGCGGGACTGTCACCAGGATTAGCACGTGGAATTATCGATGGATCTCAACGGGCGTGAACGACAGAACGCATCGACATCGAAAAGCTTGTGAGCGGAAACCTAGACCGATCCAGCGATGCATCGAGAAAAAGGGTTGGGAACAAGCTATGCCCACGCCTGATGATAAGCGTTCAGCAGATCAAGGTTCAGAGAGAAAGGAGCGTTTTGCCGGACCGCGAGATTTTTGCGTCTGGCTCGGGCCTATCACAAAAATCCAGGCCCTTGTAAAGTTCAGCGCATGCTTTTTCTCGGTCATCAATGCTGCAGCTTGACGGTCTCACGTCAAAGAAACCTTGTCATAGCTTGGCCGAGTGCTAGTCGAGGAAGATGGGTGCGGCTGCAACGTCACAGCTGATTGCATGTTCAGCTTCTCGGCCAAACCCCGAATAGGTTTCCTGCGAGGCTCACGACAAGCGGCACAATTGTCTTTCCATCCGTCGCAAAGCTATCTCGAGTCGGACACGAAGCGATGAAGGATGTGGCGCATTCGATCTCCTGCAAGCGCGACGCCGCAAAGGCAAGTGGTGCAGCGGAGATCAAGCCTCAATGGCGCTTTTGCCCCCTCCATCTCCCTTAGTAGAAGATCAGGCCTGCATTGCTTATCATCGGCAATTGAGTCGGAAAAGCGGCCAGGCGAAATAGGAAAGTGGAATGGAACGTGGCGTTCGGTGGCAGTGGTTGGATCCGAACCTTGATTTTCGCCTGCTGCATGCAAAGGAGCAACAAAGCAAATTTCCAACAACGGGCGGCGCATATTGGGCGGCGGTGATGCTGCTGCTGTTGCTGCTGGTGGGTTGTTGGCGGGCGAAGGACACAGCGGAGATGATGCGGTGGAGGACCACTCACTGTCCTCTCTGCAGCACCGTTCGGCGCCTCAACGCTGCCGTCGCTCTCCGTGATGTTGGGGCGGTCGGCGATCTACAGGGTATCAGGCAGAGCGAAATTCGCAGCTCAACGCCTCTAATTTCTTCATGTTTGATGATGTCGTCGCTAATTCGGACTAGAATTTGCTCTCTTTGCGCACAGACTGACGGTGGGCCCGGGATTCACGTGGTTCGGACTGTCCATCGTCCATCGGTTGGCATCACTCTAATCGTGCCTTTGGAAATGATTGCGACAACGGGCGCCCACTTGGGATCCCCTTTCGCGTATCCTTTCACATTGCACTCTCCGTTTGGCGGGTAGGTAGCCGCAATATTTGACATGCATAGATAATCGGTTTGATGGGTGATGAGCAGCGATATGAACAACCGACAGAGGCTATCCCGGGACTTTCCGCATACAATTTACTTCTGGCGAGATAATGATTGACAGCCGCCGGAGGATTTCCCAACGCGGCACAGTCCTGACGTCCCACGCTAAGTTGAAAGAGGGAAATCCTGCACACACACCCTCTCTCGATTTGGAACAACATGGGGGTTCGATGATTCGATGATCGTCGCAGACTGTCCACTCGTCACTGCAGCAGCATGCAGGAACACGATGGCTCGTAAGCGAATCGGCATTTGTGAAGACCCTCCAACGAAAAGTGACGATGGTGATGATGCTTTTCTTTTTGGGAGACGGCAGGTATTGTTCCAAGCTACGTGCTCTAGCTTGTGCTATAATCTGCAGTCCTCACTCTCTCTCGCCGTGCCAACGCAACAGCCTACGAGCATCTCAACTCTTCGAGTCCCCTTCGCATGTGCGCTGTAAACTCGGCGATCCCCATGCTCTGCGGGTCGAGTTCAACACGTGGGTGCTGTACTGTTTTCCCCTGCCTGCTGCTCTGCCCACCAATGTAGATCTTTAAGCTTTCTCCCGCTCTCCGTCCATGCATCCCGATGCAATGATCCCATGCGACCCAGCTGTGGGTCGAACTTTAATGAAAATAAGCAGAAGATTTTAAGAAGGTGAAATTGAAGTAAATCGATGAGGAAAATAGCTGACGAAGCCGGGTTATCGTAAAGATCCAATAGCTGGATAGGTTCGGAATAAAAATGGTGACAATAAAAAATGGTGCGAATGAGTGCTCGATGAGACGAATAGAGAAGTCGTGAAAGAATTAAGAAACGCGCACGCTATCGTGATAGGACCACCGGGGTCTCTGCGACGACGCTCCGTCCGCTCTTTTCATCGTAGTAGATGGGGTTGAACTTGACTGGTTTTGATGTCTTGATGGGCGCTTCTTTGAACTGCTCGGGTACGCCGTTGGACTCTTCAGGGCCCTGGATGATGAACTTGAACCACTTCCACATTGACGGTTGGGCTGCAGCCATGAAGAGGAACCAGAAGTAGAGCTCCATGGTCGTGACGAATGCGAGTGGGCCACCCTTGTAAGGCCTCTTAAGCATCTCAACAAGGTCGACCCATCGCTGCATCATCCATGTTGTGGGACGGGCTTGTTGGTCGACGAGGAAGGCAACGAGGAAACGAGCGTAAACACCAATGTGGCCACCGCCAATGCTACCGATACCATCGAGCCATGTGCAGTTGATGGCAGCGATGGAGGCGTCTTCGGTAGGGAATGCTTGGAGGTACCAGTTGGGTGACTTGTACTTGCTGCTGCGGACGTTCTGAGGAAGGAAGTTGAGTTGAGGACGCTTGAAGCCGGTAGCCATGATGACGACTTGACCCTTCTCGATAGTGGTCTCGCCCTCGCCGCCGGGTGCGACACCTCGCTTGCGGCGAGTGAATTTGACACCGTCTTCTGTGAGATGCTGGACATCACCTCGAACCCAGCTGCATCGACCCTTCCTCTAAAGAGACTGTTAGTCAATCGTGAACACAACAGTTCGGCGAAGTAAGACAACTTACGATGAGGTCGAAGACGCGGCTGTTGCAGATAGGAGTGCCGGAGTAGATCCCACCCTTCTCGGAGTTGACCGGAGGAGCCATCTCGCTCAGCTCCTTGTAGAAGAATAGTCGGAGAAGGAATTCGATGATCCAGGCGAGGATGCCCCATCGGTCGCCGACAGTCGCAGCGAGGGCGGCATTCAGGGTCGCGTGTCTCGGGAGGAACCATTTCTCAGACTGAGACATGTGTCAGCTATTAAGATCTTGCAAAGTGAAACTAGGCACGTCATGCTTACCCTTGCCAGAACAGTGGTCTGTAACGCGCCATTATCGACTGCGAATTCGAGAGCCTCGACGGCACTGGCGCCTCCGCCAATGACCAAGACATTCTTGCCGCGAACGTCGGACTTCGCCAATTGCGAAGAGTGCAGGATCTTGCCCTTGAAGTGTTGTTGACCGAGCATTCCGGGGTTGTACATCTCACCACAGGTACCGACGGCAGCGACGAGGCCGTCGAATCCACCGAATGAGTGGTCGTTCACATACCACTTGCCGTCCTCCTTGTAAGTGTTCTCGACACGGCAATTGAATGTGGATCGCTTGGCGAGGTCGTAGTTGTCCCAGAGCTTCTTCACCTGGCCGATGATCTCTTGTCGGTTGGGGTAAAGGCTGTTCCACTCGACG
Source organism: Dissoconium aciculare CBS 342.82 (assembly GCF_010015565.1). Lineage (NCBI taxonomy): Eukaryota > Fungi > Ascomycota > Dothideomycetes > Mycosphaerellales > Dissoconiaceae > Dissoconium > Dissoconium aciculare. The sequence continues at coordinate 327,223 of NW_022984956.1, read as the reverse complement.
GCCGGGTGGAACTTGTAGAAGGATGAAGGGACCTGGAGGCTCGAAGTTTCATTGACTGTTGACCAGACTCCACCGATGTGATCTTCGGATCCAGCCTCGAAGATGTGGCAGTCGTAGCCAGCATCGATGATGTGACATGCTGTCGCAACGCCGGTGATACCAGCACCGATAATGGCCACTCGCGGTCGGATTGGCCTTGAAGGGTAAGGTTGAGGAGCTTCTTGCTTTTCGGTAAGGTCCAAGAGGGTAGAGAAGGAGAGTTGACGTGTGAAGAGAGGGTATTTGAACGAGTACATGGCAACCATAGACATCCTGGCAGTTGGTTCGTTTTGGCCGACGCCCAAATGCTTAGAGCTGGTGTTGGGTGACTGAAGAGTCAAGAGATTGTCGTAGCAACCAAGCCAGGAGCCTTGGAAGAGAAGGAGATGCCTTCTTCTATAGAAGTAATGAGTGTGGAAGAATGACCGAAGAACAAAAGGACGAAGTAGTTGGTAATGGTGGAGGTGAATGCAATGGATCAATCAGAACAATGGTGTGTACCCATGACATGCACGAAGACAGACCAGCGCTAAAGCACGAGAGTGACTTTCCTGGGGGAGTGTGAGTGAGATGTGCGCGAAGGAGTGTGTGGGTGCGAGTGAGTGAGTGAGGTGTGAGGTGTGAGGTGTGAGTGAGAAAAGACGAGTGAGTGAGTGACTGCATGTGCGTGTGTGTGTGTGTGTCTGCGGTGGATGCGCGTGTGCGTGTGAGCGAGTGATTGACGAGAGACTCTTTTTCCTCCCTCCCACGACCTGGAATGAATGATGAGATGGCGCCACGCCGGCGAAGACTGTCATGGTGATCGCCCTGCAAGCTTGTTCGGGAGTAGGAGCGTCGTCGACTGCGCGCCATCGAGACAAATCAGAGTGATGACAGCGTTGCAATCCGTCGCGCATTTCGGCGGCGGGTGCACGTACGTCTGCCCGCACATCTCGTCCGGTCTGGCACGGGGGTCCGGCGAGTTCACCACCAGGAGAGGCACGGCTGGGTGGAGGTTCGCGAGAGACTCGACGCGGTTTACGACTTGTGGCCGGAGGGTGGGATCTCATCAGACTGGGAAATTCTCACTAGTCGCAATGAAGATGAAGCAGCGCGGACAAGGTTAACCTGTCTTTGGTCAAGGGGAGGAGATCGATGAAAAAAAACCGTCGGGACCGAGAGATACGACCAATGCATGAGCGCGCTATACACGCGACGTGCGCCTCGGGAGCTGACCCCGGTCGTCGGAATCACACCTCTCTCCCCAACTGGGAATGAGCAAACACGGGAATTCTGCTGGCACACAACACGGCTGCTTGCTGCTTCCCACCACTCGCTTTCGGCGGCGGAGCAGGAGATCGTGAGTGTCACCTTAATCATGCCGAGCGCGATGAGGGACATGACTTGACTCGGATGGCACTCACGGAACTCGCGCTGGATACTAAATGCAGCCGCTTGTCTCTCATGCACCGTTGTTTAGGACATGTACGCGATGTACTTGTTTTACCTCGCCGTTAATTGATGAACGAATAAGTGTGGGACGGGATGATGACGGTAATAAGAGACCGATCAATGAATGGCCAGTGCGAGCAGCTCGGGAAAGGGTGACCGTTGCTTTCAAAACCGACGATGTGTTGTTTCGGGCCAGTGATGGGCGAGCAGCTGGACTCCGGCTCGACGGCGTCACAAACTGGGCCAGGAACATTATCCCAGCGATCGTCTGTGCGGTGCAACCCGGACGGCGCGAGCCCGGGGTACGTTGATCAGACACGGGTGGCTTGCCTCGATGGTGGGAACGGCAGCGATGGGCAGCGGTGCGAACGCATCCAATTTACAGTGCAGTCCTGCACCGCTGCATCATAGTAGTACTGTATTATGATTATCATCATTACTGTACTATCATTTTTATAGATGTGTAGCTGCCCAGGTGCAGAAGTGTCCATTGCAATATTGAGAGCGCGCTGTGCCGCATTGGGGAGGGATATGCGGGCTGGTGCTATCGACGGCGATATCGTCTGGACTCAGCTCTACATGGCTGCGATATTCGCAGCACTATCGCTTTGTTGACGCCGCAGATCGACAGTGTACTATTGCTGACCGTGTCTTCCTGTTCTTCTTCACGCTCCATCTCGATGCCATACCTTGGCGCCTTAAATCATTCGCAGAGCAGTTTTTTGGAGCTACCGAGGGATCTATTGAGGACTATTCCCCACCCATCTCCAGGACTGTGCTGATCATCAGAGACCAAGTATCGTACGTAAATGCGGTGTCCGCGAAGAAGGTTTTCACGCAGTCCATGTGACTACTACGAATCCATGCTACTCATTCTGTCATTGACGAACACGCATGTACCTGTTCAAGGGTGGTGAACAGCTGGGGATAGTGGATGGTCCAGGTGGAAAATAATCCATCTCCGCGAAGTTATTAACAGGGATCCTTCCGGCGGAGTATTACTATCCACGGAAAAAGTGCCGATGACCAATAAATGGGTTGTGGGCGCAAAGAAGCGAACGCCCAAATTCCGTCAGGACAAGAATGCCGAGCTTCAGATAGGCTTGTATTTGATATTTTTGGTATGATGTAGACGTGAACGAGTGGAGAAGTACCACCAGTGGACAAAATACAGCGGCAGTGTACTATTCCAGCACGGGTCTACAGTATTAAAATAATACGCCGCGGCAAATTGCCAGAGAAGTTAGAGTGGGCGGGCCGAAGCGATTCAGTCTATTCGATGGGATACCTAGGTATTGGTCGAATTCCAAACGAGGAAAAGCAACTGCGGAGGCGGCGGAGGGTAGGTTCTGTATGAGGAGATGATGTGCTGACATACAACCCGCCACTGTTCGTGCCTGGCATGCACACATGCAGATGTTCACCGAGGAGCAACAGGTCACCACAAAACGACATCTCGGTCTTCGGAATGCGGGCAACACATATCGAGATCGACTGCACGAAAGAAGGTGATCCGGGAGCGCAATGCGTCTCTGATCGCTCGATGTGTCTCTCACCCTGGTCTTTTATCGGGTTTTAGTGAGTGATATCTCGGGCACGTCACCGTGTATCGGCTCGTCAATTCGCCGAATGTTCTCATCACCAATCTAGAGATCACGTCTCAAACATCAGAGCAATGCGGGCGTCCAGAACCTCATAACGTGCCTTCTGGCTTCTTGTCTCTGTTTTGTTCTTCTGCCTTGCAAAATACGACGAGGTCTCAGACTTGATTTCACCTTCGCACACCAGACTCTTTACTTTGATGATCGTGCCACAATTCTCAACTCGGCGGGCCTGGGCCAGGGCCAGGGTCTGGCCGGTGTTCATGGCGCGGATACAACGAGGAGAGATGTGAATTTCGCTCATCAGCGACCCACCAGCCACGATGGTTCCTGATCATCGCAACGCGCAGAGCCTCTTCCACGAGCGATAAACCGGCTTCTTGTAGCTCGGATGTGACGATCGCTGATGTTTCGACCGCATTGTCTGCATGACATGACGGTGATGATCATGGTGATGATCATGATGTTGATACCATGTGTGTTGGTACTGTCGTCATATAGCAAGGTGCTAACAGACTGGGATAGGCCTGGACGCATCAAGTGGAAAAGCACGGGGCAAGGCACGAACGGAGAGGCGGAGATGGCGGTGGGGCCACCGTTCGGGCAAGAGATCAAATTGTCATCTTCAAACTTCTCCACTCCAAGGACGAATGAATGGATTGTTTGATTCGTCGAGTATCGACCCATGCAAATTCCACCCGTCACCCGGAATTTGTGTGCACTAATCATCGCCTGATGTGATGATCATGATGAAATGAAAGCACAACGATAAAACAATGTCTCAGGCACCTTTTTGTCGGAGGCTGGGTTATGCGACAACGAGGTGTCTCAGCCCGGCGACCGATTTTCCGTCAGATTTTAAGGCAAGGTAGGGTGTGAAAGCCAGCAGTCCCCTGATCCTCTGTCATTTACATGAGACAAGGGGAAAGTTGACGTGATATCGCGCGCACGAAGTATCGTCACTGGAACCCCGCCCCGCTCGCGGTCTGCACACACGCACGTGATATGATGCAGAACGCAGCTGAGCCTCCTCCACCAGAGCTACTTCCAGAGCGGAATTACTGTGTTGCCTCTTCACGTCTACACTACTCATGTGACTTGCCATCTGTCTTACGGGCTGTAGTCTGTTGAGTCATGCGAAGTGCTTTCGTCCGTCATTCGATATCAGCAAAAAGTCATGTTGCATCGGGCCGTCAACATTCACGCGGCTTGCTAGCTCAGCATGAGGAACCTTGCGCGAATTGTGTCGATACTATGATTGTTCAACGAAAGGCAGGACTTGCAGACCGTGGGGGTCCCAAGGTCGGTGGGTCAAGTTGTTGACAACGATGTGGTTGAATCGATCGCGCATGCACGAGTCAACCACGGACACGAGACATTCGAAGGATGGAAAAATCGTGAAGATGGAGAAACAGGCCATGCGTCGCATTGGATACTGAACATACGTGGTCGACCTGAATAACCGGTGGTCGACATTCGAGTCGCGTCTACCGTACCGTTATCGATATACAGTACCATCTACATGTCGCAGCCTACATGCATCGTGGAGTAGTATTCAGATACGGACTATTACAAGACACGGATACCGATTTCAGACTCGTGGCATTCTTTACTGTGAGGTCCGTGAGGTGGTGTGGCGCATGTGGGGACTGGAAGGCGTGAGGAGTACAGTACGTACTGTACTGGGTATGTACTTTGGAATCCATGCAGCCAGTTTGCATGACACGAGCTTCTCCCACTCCGAAGCTGCCGAGGCAATTTCGGGGGTGCCTGTCCGCCGCACACCCTCCACAAATCCATATGTGCCATCGCCCAAAGGTCCGGTAGACGCCACGCAGCAGATGACAATCGGCTAGGGAAATGCTACATGCGTGCTACATGTGTGCGACTAGACCCGAATTGTCAAGCTGTCGATCCCTGCGCCTAAAGCAGTGGTGGTCCTGTCGTGAGGAACACTAAAGCTAGGTACAGTATCTATTTTCTTCTATTGATTCTCACGATGCTTATCAGGTGCGTGGAGTGATATCGCTATTCACGAAGGTGTCTTCCTGTCACAAGACAACGTGGAGCACCATACGTGCGGGACATATCGATCGACTACGGGCGAAAGGGACAACGTGGATCAGCTGTTCGTGTTTGATACGTCGGTGTCCGATAGACCAGATGCGAGATCGATGGGACACATTCGTGTGTTCAAGGACATGACTGGACGGGTAGATCATGCAGAGCTGAATGTTGAGAACCGCCAGCCAACTCAAAGCCAGACCGTCTGACACTGTGAATCGTGAACAACCAGACAACAACGGGCGGGCGTTCATGTGAAAGTCTCCAGCCTTCAACGCCCTGGATGGTGAGTGCATCTGCCGGTCTTTGGAGATGAAGCAGGATTGGCTCGTACAGTAGAGGCAATGGGTGTATAACGAACACCTACTCCGTTCATATATTTTATAAGATCATCTCTTCCGATCAAGAAAGGCGTTGTAACATTCCGTCTTCGCCAGAGCATCGATCCTCAAACAGCCAGAGCGATTGTCGTCGACATCGTCCCCAGATACAGCGGCTTCAGGATCCCGAGAGAACGACAGCGGCTGTCATCAACGGCGCAAAGGTGATTCAAACATCGCAAGCTCCGACTGCAATTGGACAACTCGTGGACGATCTGCCTTTCTCCCGCGCGTTGTACACCATACTTTGCCCGTGGACCCCCTTCAACAAACCCTTGGAAAGCCTCAACCCCGCATTATCGCTATTGTAGCGATTGGGTTCACGGGGTGGCGGACGTTTTTTCGCGCGTGCAACGGCCATTACCATCAATCCCCATGTGCCGCCGCAATACCTTTTTATTATTTTCCTTCCTTCCCGCTCATTCTGCCCGACCGTCTACGTGTCATTGCTCGCCGGCGAGGTCAACTTTGTCTGGGCACGAAACCAATTCTCCTCTGTCCTCTTTCATACGTTCAACAATGGGTGCCACAACTGAGAATAAGCCCGCCGCGGTCGCTGTGAACCGCGAGCAGAGGCGCAATGATGCGCTCAAGCGGGCCATCGCTTTCTCCAAGTTCCCTCTCATCACTGGCCTGCTTTATTTCGCATGGCGCACCATCAGCATCATCCTGAGCTTCGGCTCCTCCAGCTGGAGCGAGCTGGCTGTTTTCATCGGATTCTTCGTGGTGGAGTGGACCTTCGCTAGTGAGTCCTGCAATAGAAATTCAGCAGTGGAAGACATTGCGAGATGTGAGGAGCTGACCACGAAATCTCAACAGTCTCGGGTTTGATGAACGCCCTACTTCTGCTCGGCCTCGGAAAGAACTGGACTCCTCAGCCGCGACTACGCGCCACTGGCAAGGACTTACCTAGAGTGGACGTTTTCTGCCCATGCTACGGCGAGGGCTTGGACATCATCACCGACACTCTCATGGCAATGCTGGACCAGGACTACCCCAAAGATCGCTACCGTGTCGTCGTTCTCGACGACGGTGGATCGGAAACTGTCCGCCAGCTCGTTATCCAGCTCAAGAGCTCCCACCCAGACGCCCAGCTCTACTATGCTGCGCGAGGCGCTGCGGTTAAGATCCACTCCAAGGCCGCCAACATCGCCTTTGGCATGGAACACGTCAAGACGCTTCCGGGAGGTGCCGCGCCATTCTTTGGTGTATTGGACATTGACATGATCACTGGCCGTGACTTCATTCGCGGCACTGTTCCATTCTTCGAGCAGGATGAGAAGGTCGCTTTGGCGGGTGCCCCACAGAAATTCTACAACCTCCCTCAAGGTTTCTGCCTTGCTCCGCGGTTCCACCTCGACTCCGATGTTATGCAGCGCCTTTTCGACGCCAGCGGCAAGGCCGTCTGCCAAGGTACTGGCTACCTCGCACGACGATCGGCATTTGAGCACATTGGAGGTTTCCCGACCATGGTCAAACAGGAGGACAGCTTCATCGTCACTATCATTCTGCAGGCATACGGCTTCAAGGCGCGCTTGGTTGAGGAAGAGCACCAGCACGGCATGAATGCGCTCACGTACACGGATATGGCCAAGCTTCAGGCCAAGTGGATGTCTGGTATTATCCACGGCTACTCTCTCTTCCTCCACCCCATCATCTCCGACAAGCCATTCGGTGTCAAGTTTGCAAGCATCATCCCCATCCTTCACATGACTCTTCTGCGATTCTGGATGATGCTCTCACTTCCCATGATCATCGCTTTCGCACGCTGCCAGGTTGTTCCCAGCAATGGCAACAGCTTGCTCATCTCGCTGGTGCTTAGCTTCGTTGCTTACTCATCGGCCTACATCCTCAACTGGTCCCTCTCCATCGCAGCCAACGACACCATTTCCCTCGACGATGGTGTGCGTCTCTGGAACTTGCCCTACCAGCTCAAGGGTGTGATGTGGCTCATCCACCACCAAATCTTCGGCGAGAACAAAATGGCCGCCTTCAAGACCACCGGTGCCGACGTCGCCGCCACCCGCAAACTCACCAGCAAGACCTTCTTCGGCCGCCTGTGGCGCACCATCACCGGCGACGGCGGCTGGATGCACCTCACCTACTTCGCGATCCTCGCCTACGTCGTCTCGCTGACCATCAACGAGGCCCTTCCTCTCCAGACCCGCTCCTACTATGCCCTGCTCACCTCCATCGCCTACCCACCCTTTGCCAAGATCATCCTCGACTGCACCTACAACGCCTTCGTGCCGATCCAATACGTCCTCAACCCTGACCCGAACGCGCGCACCCGCGAGGACTACCTCACCCGCGACGTCAAGACCGGCATTGCCCGACCTAAAAAGGAGTGCATTACCCCGCCCACCCCGGCTTTCTGGGGTACGGCCGGAATTACGGGTCTCACCTGGTTGTATTTTGGCCTGGCGCCGGTATGGACTGCGCTGTTTGCATGAGGCGTGTGGGTGTCGAATGGAGGATGATTTGCATTGGAGAGAGTCGGACAGACACAAGTGGTTACTATTCTTCTGCAAGAGGTTGGAGTTCTTTTTTCCCTACTCGTGCTGCGGATATGGATACGCGTTTTTGGAGATCTTTTTTCACATGCAAAACTACCCCCAGTCTATCTCTTGAATTGATCTTTCTGTCATCTTTTTGTAACACATCTTTTTCGTGTCCTTTGAATTGCTCCATATGTCCTACTGACGATATTTTGAATGATCGTAATTGCTTTCTGTGGTGGTGGAGGTCTGCGCACGACCGCGTGAGCGACCGTGTCTGACCTTCACTCCGCACATTTCCTTGCGGAAATTCCGACCGTCGATCTTTCCCCGCCCACACACGAGGAGCACGCCGAAAAAATGCCGTCCACGGGTGTCTGACAACTTGGGGTTGAATCGCTAGGGTTGCCTTGTCTCGGGCTCGCCGGTCCTGTGTCACCGCAACACATCTTCACGACGACAACACGCCTTCCTCGAGGACAAACATTCTCGTTGTCGATAGGATTTCCGCAACGAATGTCCTTTTCCACGCTCTTCCATTCCGGCCGAGAAGAAGTAAAGAATATCTCACAACTCGAGGCAGCAGCTGTGACATTTGCCGCAGTGCAAGGTCAGCTGAGCGATGTGGAGTGTGTTGTTGAGGCGCGGTCAGCGATTAAGGAAAACCTTCTTCCGGCCGCATTCAGCTCTGACACAACACACCGCGCAAGGACATCCCGCGCAAGCGAGCAGGACGATTTGGTTGCAACAATGAGGGTTTGCGCAGCCTGGATTCAGGTATCGTGAAGGCGACATCGAACTTAGGGGTAGTCCTGTGATAAGAGAGTGTGCATCTCGCTCAGTCTGGTTCATTCGCCGTGTCCGTATTCACCCGGGGAAGTATGGTCAGGTAGTGCATGTTTCCGTTGGTGACAGGGCAGATATCAAAGAGTTTGGGGATATGGCAATTGCTTCCAGGACGACCTTACACGGCGATGCCTTTCTTTATGAGACTGTCCATCCACAGTGATCTTCATGGCTCTCCAGACCGCACGGCGATGCTCGCTTCGAGGAACGCCCTGCCTTGCAAGGTCTCGACATATATCGAGGGTTAGATCTAGCATGACAGACATCGCAAGCGCATCTCGCTTCGAAACACCCAGCATCTGATATCGTCTGCACAGGTGAACGTGGTCGGGTGGATTGTTTGTTAGGGTCAGATAAAAGTAGCACTCACTCCCCACGTTGTTCTGCTTAGTTTTCGTGCTGCATGGGACAACCCCAACATCATCACAGGCGCATGATGTACAGTGCAAGACTCATCATGACAGCACAAAAGCTCAATCAAAGGATTCTATCTCGAGTATGACATGCGACCCGATCAAGTCACCGCTGATGGATGCGACCCACAGATAGAGTATCGTTTGTATGATCAAGCAAGGTTTCCAAGGTTTGTAAAGAAGCGCGTAAACACATACAATAGATCGACGAGACTTTTTTTCTCTCTCTCGCTCTCACCCAAGCTAGCAGATCTGCATCTTCGTTAGTACTGTAAACCATTTTGCATGTGCATGTGCATGGCAAGCAAAGAGCTTGATGTCTTGCCTGCAGGAGTGCAATAATACATGCACATACATCATGGCGAGGAGATATGTGTGCATGTGGCGCAGGCGGCGGCGATAGGACCTGCTTCCAGCACACGCACACACACACGCACACATATATATCTGGAGGACGAGTCTGTATACGATCTCTTCATGTTCGGCTCCCCAAGCGGGGTCGTGACAGATGCAAGGCAGAGTTGCAGGACACAATGCTTTGCTGTGTGTGCTGTGTGACGATGTAACGTACCTGAACACGATCAAGGAACAGAGAAAGAAAAGGTGGGGTACATATGTCACGATTGATGAGAGGGAGGGACAGAGAGAAGAGGCGCGGAATCCTTTGAGGGGAAATGACTGCATGCGGCACCACACCCACCCATTTCTCTAACCACACGCCTGCAGGACAGTACTTGATGTGGAGTCTATGGTGGGAATTGGAGGGTGAGGGTGCCCAGGTCGTCCGCCAACCAGCCAGCAGCACACCCACAGCTTTTCTTCTCTCTTCCGACCGAGCGAGGATTTTTTTGACGCCGGCTCCGCGCGGGGTCCGCCCGCTTTGACATATGTTCAGTGCCTGACGCTAATGTGCTGTCGATCATTACTTTCTCCTGTCAGCTCTGGACACACACCCAACCAATAGGTAGTCGTCGCTACGTACATTTCCTCCCACACCGCCAATGATGAAGTGCTGGTATATACAACGATACATGCACTGTTCCTAGATCCAGGATTTCCCAGGCACTGTACTGCATCGTCGGCGCGCCGACTTATCGTCACTTGTTCAGTCGAATTGGATGTGCCAGAAAAGACGCCGAACTTCTTTCGAATGAGGGGCCACACACCACCGCGCACACACTATCATCACTTTCACTAGTTTTTTTTCTTGAATAGCGCACCAAATTCAGCAACGAATGATGATTGTCGGTATGAAGGTACGGTCTTGGAGAGTCTTGCGCGACTGCAATGAATCGCGTCGTGGGAAGCGGCCAAAAGATTTGGTCTGAAGAGGCACGCTTGCATGTGAAAGTCCACCGAGGAAGAGATCAAACTTATCCGGTTTTGACCTTGCTCGACCTAGACAGCACAATACATGACCCGATACCTGTAACAAATCAACCGGCTGCTCCATCTTCCACCACCGCCATCATCATCGTCGTGGTCAACGACGGACGGAATGATGTACACCCTTGTCGCCAATCCTGGTCCAACCACAGACTTTCCTCTACCCCACAATCCGTCCAACAACAGTTCATGTCAATCCCCACAAAATGACGAAACCTTGATTTGTCCGTGATGAAAGGGAAACACCTTTTCTCCCGCCGACATCATGTCCGTGAAATGATGTAGAAGGGTAAAACTTCGGTCTCCCTGTGTCAAAACCGCCCGACGACGTGACAACACCCTCTTTCCCCCACCGTCTTCCACAATCTGATGATCGCCCGCGGCACGCCTCGATTGGTTTGGCCTTTCCTTTCGAGCATGTCCCTAAACCGACCTGCATCAAGCCGGCCGAGGACGCCGCCACGCGGGCAACCACGGAGAAAGTCCGCCTGTCAAGCGCAGCCCCGCCCGTCGCAGCCTCAATGCGACGCCGTCGGAGAATGGAGGAGACCCACAACTACAGCATCCCGAGAAGCGCTGAGCAGTCCGAGGCTTATTCCTGCTTGTGTTCAGCTTCGCTGTGCTTGGTCTTCTCGGCCTTTGACATGAGAGAGTTGGTGGCAATGGCGGCGGTGGTGGTATCGTCCCAAGCATGTATACAGTACCACGCCGTCGCTTTATCTAAATCGAGTCTATGTGGGTGCTGTCACCACACACACACGTCTTCCTTTCGAAAACCCCATCCGAGCGTCGTCCACGCGCGATCCTACTACCGTCGTGTCGCCGTAGGTACCCAAAGCCATTCATAGATTGTAGATACATCGAGGTGTATATCCCTGGATTTTTGACAGCGAGGTTGTTGTCCCTGTCTTTACCGCCTCGGAACGCGCCCAAGGTCTCTCCACCGTACCATACCATGACCGCTGCACACGCTGTTGTGGAGTCTCTTCATGCACCCCAAGCGTACCGCTCTCTCTCCACGATCGTGCTCCTCCTTCGGCGTATGTGTATATGGATGTACACTGTAGTTCGTTTCCCTGGTCCTGGATTCCCCACCCTTGCAGATCCTTTTCTTTGGTCTTTCGCAAGTCCTCTATCGGGAACAGTAGTGTACCATACCGTCCGTGATTTGTCCACTGTGAATGTAACTACTCAGGGTGTTGTGGTTGTGGGATTGCAGATCTGTCCCTCGATTCAGGTCCGTATCTTTCCTCCTCGCAGGACGATCGGTGTCGAAGAGTAGGAAAACCAATACTTTTGGCAACCTATCCGTAGCGGAGTCGAGAAAGACAAGAGAGATGCAGAGAGAGAAAGTTCCACGAATGTCCATCTCGCCGAGGGGTGATCTTCGTTCCCTTCGCACGATGGACGACGCCGCTGCTGATCGTCCACAGCGCGCGATGCAACAATGTCAATCACGGTTCCCGCTCCTTCGCTCGTATATCTTTTCTTTCCTTTTTCCAAGACACGTGTGTTTCTAGAGTGCCAGCGCGGTGATACATGAGGCGGCGACACGTTCGTCGATCTTAGAAGCGTTGATCACAAAAGATCGCTACAGGGCAATGACTAGAAATGGGAATAGGCTGGAAGAGGCTGGAAGACGAGTTCCTGCAGTCTATGGCGATTCGTTTCCTTCCGCCTCATCCCCGGTTTTGTGCGGAGACAGGTTGAATACGCGGAAAATGAGTTGTCTCGTCCGGCGCAGAACAACACACTCGGTGACATAGAGACGCGCCGCAGTGTTACATTGCAATATGCACACAAGTCACAACCACGAAGGACATCCGCCTGCCTGCCTGCCTACCTGTCTCCCACACAGAGACATCGATGAGTCGGAGTCTGCAGCAGACAGGCGATGGACACACACAAGAGAAAGCTAAACCACGCCGCAGAAGGTCTTCTGGCGTGGGCGTGCTCAACGCTTTTGACGCTCCCTCCGAAGCTGCGGATTCAACGCGGGTGGGAGGTTTGTTTCCTAGGTGGTTCGAAACACGCATGAGTGTCGCGTCGCAGGGTGTAATAAGAGAATACGTCGACGAGTGGAAAACATCCTCATCCGACGACGACGACGTGTTTGGATAACGTCTGGGGAAAAGACGGCCGTTGATGAAAACGGGCGTTCGGGTCAGGCGTGTCAGATTGGACGGGACGCGGAAGCCGGTCTGTCCACCACCCCGTCGTAAATCCCATGACTTTTCCCCCTGTTCCTCGGTCCAAAAGCCGTTGTGCCAATGCATTTCCCCGAGAGTTTGCTAGTCGATTAGTTTCCACCCCCCTACTACCTAGGCGTGCCCATCACCCGTTCACGCCGTTCATCACACAGTACTACCTAGTAGCATTTCACTCATTTCAAACTCCATCCTCACATCCTCTCACGACACTCTCACGAAAGGCACTGTACTATGCAGTAGTGTCCCTGTAGTCGCTACAGTGTGAGGCCCATCGATTCAACTCATCTGCACTCACTCACTCACCAAGACCGGACTCCGAACTGGTGAGAGACGAGACCAGGTCTGTCTGATCCCTGCTGCTACAGTACATACAGTACACAGACAGATTGCGGCATCTCTTTCATTCTCTCTCCGTACCTGGTTCTCACCGTTTACCCTCCCTCGGCCCGTGTCTTGTCACCTGCCTGCCCCTGCCCGCTGCCCCATGCCCGGTCCTGGCGGCGGCATCTCGCCTAGCAGCGGAGTTTGATGAAGGTGCGCCGCCCAAGAATTGATGAATTTGATGATCAATTGATGATGATGATCATCATTCTCGTCGTGCTTGTATTCAATGTCCACCTCCGCCCACTACTCGACACTACTCTATCCGTTTTCCGTCCATCCATTCAGGCATGGGCGGACCCGGCCACCAATTTCACTTCGGCGTCGGTACATTGTTTCCCCACACGCGATCTCATGAGTCGATTGTGTCTCGTCTCCCGTCGTCTTTCCTCGCAACGACGATATGTGGAATGGTCTTTGTCCCACCTCCTTTTGCCTTCCCTTCTGGCACACCCGTAGACCCATACCCATACCCATGCCCATGCCCATGCCCACCGCGCGTGAGGACGTATTGTATGCGCATACTCCACTTGCATTGCATCAATCGGTGGCAGCCTTTCCCCACCCGTTTTCCCTCCATCAGATACACGACTCTATCGGGCGACACTTGTCTCTCCCTCCAAATAACTAGATCTCGACCGTCCGTGATGATTGAAAAGCCTCCGGTAGTGCCGTTTCTCTCGTAGCCATCCAATGCGTCGACACTCTTCTGCCTTGTAACATATCTTCCCTTTATTTGGTTGTCACGCCCGCCTTCAATCTTTCCACATCCTCGCTCGCTCTCCCGACCAACCAGCTTGCTCTCGAGGGCCAATACATACCACACATTCGCCATTGTCGGCTATCGCGACATTTTCATTTCTTCTGCTCGACATCGTCTGGACGGTCGACGCATCTAGAATCCTCGTATTCGCCTAACCCGCCTTCATCGAATACTGTTGCGCTCCGCGCATCACCGAATTCACCATGGCCGCCAGCATCGCCGAGTTGCCCATCATCACCAAGTTGGAGCAGACCTTCAGAATTCGACCGTCAACACCAGTCGCTGCCGGTATAACACAATTGCCTGCAGGCGACCAGGTCGGTGTACCGATCGTTCTGCCGAAGATCCTATGCTTTGGGAGAAGTGCAGCGCTGCCGGAGGAACATTTGGTGGAGGCGCTCAAAGTCGCGACTGCAGACGCCATCGCCGAACTTCCCCACCTTTGCGGCAAGATTTCCCTCGCCAACGAAGCCACCCGCCGATGGCAACTCGAGATCGAAGAAGATGCCTCGGTGTTGTTCCGCGTGCGATACTTCCCCGAGAAATCCTACCAGGAGTACGAGCGCCTGAAATGGCCGCCACACATGTTGAGGCGCGAGGAGCTCTCGCTGTCCAAGTACCCCATCAAGGGCGTCGGTACCTACAACTTTGCCGTCCAGGCGAACATGATCCAGGATGGCCTCATTCTCGCCCTGCATATGAGCCACATTCACTTCGACGGCTACGCCCATGCCCTAATCGAGTCCGTCTTCGCCCACCACTTGTGCAGAGCCATCGCACAGAAACCGGGTAAATTGTCTGGAATCATCGTTCCGGAGGCATTGGACAAGAGCGTGGCGTATGGCACACAACCGGCGCGACCCATCCTCGAATGGGAGGACTGGCGAGCAGCTCCTCCGCCAATGAAACTCGACGGCGTCTCGGAGGAACAGCTCTCGCAGCTCTTCGTGGCCTCGATGGCGAACTTCTCTGTCTCGTTCTGGAAATTCTCCGCCAAAGAACTCGCCCGGATCCGACAGGAAGGGCAAGACACAACCCCCGGCGCCAAAAAACTCTCTCTCGCCTCCTGCCTGCACGCCTACCTCTGGAAGGCCGTCGTGCGCGCCCGCCGCCACGACCCCGAGCAGCGCACCCTCTGCCTCACCCCCGTCCAGACCCGCGGCCGCATCAAGGAGATGCACCCGCAATGGTCCGGCAGCGCCCTCGTCTACAGTCGCGCGCACGCCACCGCCGGCGAAGTCGAAAAGGCACCCCTCTTCGACCTCGGCCGCCGCCTGGAGAAGGGCGTGGCGCGCTGGACACCGGCCCTGATCCGCGAATACTGGGGCTCGATCGAAGCCTGCGAGGACCTGTCGACCATCCAAGCCAACACCGACCGCGCCAATGGCCCCGACGTCGAATTCTCCAACATCAGCAACTTGCCCTTCCACCGCACCGACTGGGGCAACGGCCTGCACGCCGCGGCCTGGCGCTGCACGGAGCTCGCTTTCACCGACGGATACTTCATCGTCGCGCCCAAGCACAACAATGGCGACATCGAGGTGCTGTGCTACATGACCAAGAACACCCTGGCCAATTTGATCGAGGACCGCGATTTCCGTCGCCGCGCAGAGTATGTCTGCTCCGGAGACGTCGGTATCGACGCCCGCATTGCCGCTACTGAGCCGGCGCCGCGCGCCAGGTTGTAGAGGAGCAATCCTCGTCTCATCATTTGCTTCTTCCGACACCCCCTTTCCCCCCTTGAATCTCTGTTTTGTGTGTTTGAATTTTTTGCTGCTCACTATATACCACGGCACCGTCGCCAATCTCTTTGGACACTGTTTTGTTTCTTCATCTTTGTTAGTTCGTCGCCCCTTTCTTGCACATCTCGAGAGGTGGACAGCGGTTCAAAGGATCGCTCCACCGAGTCTGGCGAGGAGGGGGGCGAGGCGACATGGGCGGCGTAATCAACAGGAGTTTTCGGAATCCTCTTCACAATAAGCATACAGGGGGAGAGTTGTCTTCTCTCCCTCTCTTCCGGCCAGGCGCACAAAGGGCGCATTGGAACTTTCTTCAGATACCATCTTTACTTTTACCATAGCTTCCCTCTTCTCTCTTCCAACGAGGGAAATGGAGAGGGGGAGAGAAAACTAGAACAAATTAATGCCATTCATGAAAACCAAATCGGTCCTCATCTCAGAAATCTTCAATCCGGTCTCAAAAGTAGATTTCGTTCATTCGTTTGTTCCTTGACGCTCCTGATCCTCCTCGCAACTATCATCCAAGCAACCAAGGAACGATGCTGTGACGCTGTCGTCCACCCGCATCCCCCTTGTCTTGGGATCACTGGCAGCAACGTCCCCGTTCTCACCCTCCCCCCAATGACAAACGATGCTCCTGGCATTGGACAAACCCCCAAGAAGGAAAACCTTTCAGCCCCTCCTCCTCCTGACTTCATCGCCCGGGGAAGATGGTGGGCACTTCCTCGACCCGATCGTGATACAACGCCCGGAACAGACAGCGCATCCCATGGTCTTCGGGGAAGCATTGGCAGTGTTCGCAGAATTGCCCTTCCTCTCCGTCCTCGTCCCCATCAGTGTCATCCTGAGTCTGTCCGCCTGTTTCGTCATCGTCGTCGCTGGGATTGTTGTGATCGTCGGGCTGAGTTTTGGGATCGTGAGGGTCTGTCCCTATCCCGGATGCGGCGGCGGCGGCTACATGTGAAGCAGCGGGAGGAGGCAGGGCAGCGGGTGATCTTGACGGAGGTCGTGGATGAAGAGTCGCGGGCTGCTTGGAGGGAAGTCTACTGCTGCTGCTGCTGCTTGACGAAGAACGGTTGTTCGGATGAGCTTTTTCTCTCGGGCCCCTCTGGTAGAAGCGGCTACCATGTCTCATCATCTCACGTTTTGAGCTGGTCGGCTCCGTGCTGCTCTGGGCGGTGGATCCCATGTCATGGACTAAGGGCGGTGGTCTCGGAAGAATGCTTCGTCGAGCCACCACGATCTCTGCTGCGTCGGGTTGTTCGATAGATCTCCCCGGCGGTCTCTCCGACTCAGTAGGGCGCTTGACGATGGTCATGGATGACTGCTGCGGAGGAAGGAGTGCAGTTTTTGGCCTCCCGCGCTTCCTCGGTTGTACTGCAATCTCTTCTCCTACCGTCTCGTTGTTGCCCGATTTTGCAGAACGTCGTCGAAGCTTGTTGCTGTCACCGGGAGTAATCTGGCTTGTCGCCGCCTTCGCTGTTGTCGTCGTTGGCATGACCAACTTCGCCCCTGAAAAATGAGGCCTCATTGTAAGGCGAGTCATGAGACTCTGCTTCACATCGCTAAACCTGACATAGTCCCTTCGGCAGACGAAAGGTTTCTCCTTGAGAAGAGCTGTGTCGATGTTCGATTCAAGTCTTATGTGGGTGTCCCTGAAGTCGTCCTCTTCGCCAGAGTTCCATTGTCTCATGTTTTCCTTCACGGACTTCTGGTCGATCAGCCAGATGTGGCCTTCCAAGTCGATGAAATGACATACTAACGAGACAGACCGAGTCAGCCGTGTGTGGTTGGCGACTGGAGATTAATGGGACTTTTGCAAACGAACCATTTCCACAACGAAGAAACCTCAACACGGGTCTTCCTTTTTCCACAAGAACCGGGAGTCCTTGATCCCCACACGCAGATAAATCGCCCGTCGTCACGAACACATCGCGAGTGGCAGATTCGGAGCCATCGGGGGTCGCATCCGCAGAGTCCACGACTTGATTTTCAACGCCTTTCGTCGCTCCAATCGAGTGCCGAAGAAGTCGAGACCGCTGGACGGGGAAAAGGACGAGGTCATCGTCCTGGATCAAGTTCCAACCTGAGATCGGTGGTCAAATTTACCTCTAACTCCGACAGATATTCGTAGGATGTCATCACCATAGTCGCAGAGAGCACGGAAGAAATTAACGTATTCGCGAACAGAAAACAAAAGACTTTACCTTCCAAACCCACAGCTTTCGCAACACAAACATATGTCCCTTTCTTGAACACTTTTTCCCGACCGGTGAAACTTCGACAGATGAATGCTTCGGGGTTGAGACTGCGCACTTCGTCAAACGTACATTCCTGCCACTCAGGAGGGTTGCGATCCCGCTTATCCCTTTGGAGGCCAGACATGGCTGCAATGTAATGTGGTTGCGGTCGAGTTTGAGCCCTTGCATCTCATCCCTCGCAGGGAGATCGGAACTTAAAACAACGATAGAGCCTTGTTGAGGATCCGCAGGCAGCCATGTCGTTCTTGTGGAACGAGGGGGACTTATAATAGACACCCGGTCTCTTTCATTTGGCTGTGGTTACGGACCATGTACACAGATATAGGAGTGCGCGCACGTCGTACAGCAGGATCGCTGTTTCTGATCAGGCCAGTAGGCTTCTTCCCTGGAAATGTACAGCCCTTCGTCACTCTGATTCTGGCAGGTGGAGGTAGAGACCCTCCACAAGCCGCCAGAGGGATGTGTGACGCTATCTTCTGCGCTGGTAGTGACCTCGAGAGGGATCGTTCGTGGGGCATGGCGTTCCCGGTCAGTAGGTAGCTTTCTCTAGATGTGACGTGGCGGCGTCCTCGCCGTGATTTGACGCAGAGAGGTCCCTAATCCTGTGAGCGCTGGTACTGTTTTGCATCCTGGGGGAAAGCAAATAGCCAACATTCGACACGTCGAGGAGACACGAGCAGGGCGAATCCCTGGTAAGTCGCACACGTATGTACAAAAGGCCAGCAAGGGTTCACTGAATTGCTCCAATGGTTACAGAGGAAAGCGTTCACCGACAGTCGAGTCATGTCAGCAAACCTGCACGGAGATTGTTGTCCCATTCCTGAGAGCTAATTCAAGTGGTACAAAATACTTACGTATTCCAGTTTTCCGTGCGAGCAAGACATTCCGCATGACTCAACACAGATACATCACTCCATCAGACTCTCATCCTTGTCGTCGGAGATGTTCAGTCGCGCCCGAACGTCCTTGACCAATGCCTTCGCCTCCTCCACCTCGACGCCATCCTGACACAGCTCATTGGCCAATTCCATCGCTCGTTGCCAATCGCTACAGCTATGACTCCACCTTGCCAACCAGAGGCGCGCACGACTCGTGATTTGCGTGACACCAGTGCCCTCGTCGCCTTCGTTCGGACCTTCCTCTTGAGCGAGCGTGAGCTCCATAAAAGCGGCGGCTTCATCCCATTGACTGTCGCGCTCGTACAGGAGAGCAATGTCATATAGGAGCTGGGAATCGAGAGCGCCGCCAACGGCACGCGCAAGAGGGTCGGGATTGTTGCTGACAAAGCTCGGACTGGAGTCCATGTGGCTTCCAACGACGAGCGCACGCTTGTAAGCTTGGATGGCGTTGGTGGTTTTCCCGCATTTACTGTATGCGTTGCCGACAGCTGCCCACATCTTGGGATCGCTGGGACAAAGAGCGACTGCGCGTTGGTAGTAGAAGAGACTGTAGCTATAGCACTCGAGCATTTCATAGCCTTGGCCGAGACCGTACCACGCTCGGTAGTCCTTGCGATTGGAGTCCACTGCTCGACGGTAGGACTCGATGGCGGCTTGCGTATTCTTCAGCTCGACATACTCGTGACCCATCAGCGTCCAGGCAGCTTGGAAGTTCCGATCGAGAGCCAAAGCACGCCGGAAATGAAGGACGGCTTTTTCATGCTCGGATATAAGACTGTAGTAATTGCCTAGGATACAATTCGTCTCGGGCCGGAATTTGTCAATGTCGCTCGCGTGGGCAGCAAGACTCGCCAACTTGGGTCGATTGGGTATAACGTAGAGCAAGTTGCTGAAGACTTCCATGCCATCGAGACGATGCGGATGGGACTTGAGTAATTCTTCAAACACTTGTAATGCCTGGTCATGATCTCGCGCGTAATACAATAGAAGTGCTCTTTGCTGTTGCAGAAAAGCCGACCGAGGAAAGATGGCTTGTATCTGATCCAGAGTGCTATACACCTCGGGCTCTTGTTGCAAAAGCTCCTGGCTACAGTAAATGTGGAAGAAGAATGTGACGACATTGCGCGGTAGATGCTCGCCGATCTGCCGTAGCTCATCGACGGATCCTATCAAAGATGCCAGCTCGAGCCATGCAGACCAGTTGTATGGGTTGATGTTGATGCTCCGAAGTAGCCATTGTCTAGCAAGTGTTTCTGACTTGGACTTGATCAGCACTACGCCATAGAGGTAGTCGAGCCATCCTTGCGAGTTGCTGATTTCACCCAAACCGCCTCGCTTCTCGAAATATTCTTCGAGTATTGACAAGACGCTCGTCACCTCGGGATTCGGACTAGCTGCGCCATCATTGGGGCCGAGTATCGTTTCGGAGTCTTCCGTTTTCCTCTTCTCGCCGGACAGATATTTGGCATACAATGACAAGAATAGCG
The DNA here is from genome assembly GCF_010015565.1 of Dissoconium aciculare CBS 342.82. Classification (NCBI taxonomy): domain Eukaryota; kingdom Fungi; phylum Ascomycota; class Dothideomycetes; order Mycosphaerellales; family Dissoconiaceae; genus Dissoconium; species Dissoconium aciculare. Next base: position 306,825 of record NW_022984956.1, on the reverse strand, counting down.
CTTTCTGGCTAAGGTTCTTGGGTGGCGATAAGCGATGTATGCTGCTTCCTGTTGAAATCTTTGGCGCTGAAGCATCTAGTGGAGATTTCCGACGAGCTGATGGTGATGTCTGAAACCTGCTGGTGCCCAAGGGAACCTTATGAGGACCAGCGAAATTCTGTGAAGGAGCACTCCGGACAACCTGTTCAGACAGAAACACCGCAGCGCATCGGTCGTATTCTCGACAATCGAAGAAGGACTTTGCCAAGAGATATCTCGAGACCTCTTTGGCCTCGCGACTGGATTCACGTGCATCCGGGCCGCGCGGCTGCGATGGCAACTCGATGTCTGCATCGTCGTCGTCGTCGTCAACTTCTGTATCGGATCCATCATAATTGTACGTATCATGCGACACGGCAAATGAATTTAAGAGCTCTGCAGACCTATTTATAAGAGGTCAATCTACATGTAACGGCGAGAACACATGGGACACTAATGATGATAAGTACCATTTCGCGGCAAAGTAAAGACCTCGTTCATTGCAGCCTACGATTGACTGTCGGAGATGCGTTTGCAATTCCGCCTGTTGTTGATCAGAGAGCGCCATGGCCGTGGCGATTTCGTATGATAACCTCACGTTCAAACTCTCCACCGAAAGTCGCGTCTACCTTCATGTGTTCGCCTGAAAGACGTGCCGTAGGGCTGTCATCATCACTGGCTGCGGTTGTCGCGCGACAGCACGGCAGTGACGCTGGCGGCCAGACACTGTATCAGGCACTCCATCACATGTTTCAGGCACGCAAAAGGGTCACCGCTCTGCTAGGTGCTTGATGATCGACCCTGCATCCGTCGGTGATACTGTAATAAATTGGTGGGGTGCGGGCCATTGGAAGACAGCCCGAGCTCTGATCATCAATAAACAATATCGAGAAGTCGTTCGATTTTCCAGACGTGAATTCCGAACTAGCTGCATGCGCATATTTATTGATATTAATTCACAAGCCAATCCCTCCATACTATCTCTGTAATTGTATGCACTAGATTTCCTCATCATGCCGGCCACCTTGAAAGAATTCGAGTCCGTCTTCCCTCAGCTGGTCAAGGATGTGGAGGCGCATTGCGAAAAGTACAAGCTGCCCGACCAGGCCTTGACATGGTTCAGCAAGGTAATGACAATTCCTCCTCTCGCGATCTGCGTCGATCACCGTCCCGTCAACTTCTTGTTGACTGATGCTCAGTCTCCCTAGTCTCTCTACCACAACACTCTCGGCGGGAAATGCAACCGCGGTCTCTCCGTCATCGACACCGTCCAGCTCATCCTCGACCGCCCCCTCAATGAAGATGAATTCTTCAAGACCGCGACACTCGGCTGGATGATCGAGCTGCTGCAGGCCTTCTTCCTGGTCAGCGACGACATCATGGACAGCAGCAAAACCCGGCGCGGCTCGCCCTGCTGGTACCTGATGCCCAACGTCGGCATGATCGCCATCAACGACGCCTTCCTGCTCGAGGCCGCCATCTACATCCTCCTGAAGAAGTACTTCCGCCAGGAGAAATACTACATCGACGTCGTCGAGCTCTTCCAGGAGGTCACCTTCCAGACCGAGCTGGGCCAGACCTGCGACCTGCTCACCGCGCCCGAGGACCACGTCGACCTGGACAACTTCAGCCTGGAGAAATACACCTTCATCGTCATCTACAAGACCGCGTACTACAGCTTCTACCTGCCCGTCGCGCTCGCGCTCTACTTCGCCGGCCTCGCCACCGAGAAGAACCTGAAGCAAGCCGAGGACATCCTGATCCCCATGGGCGAGTACTTCCAGGTCCAGGACGACTACCTAGACAACTTCGCCGACCCGACCGTCCTCGGCAAGATCGGCACAGACATCCAGGACAACAAGTGCAGCTGGCTGGTCAACCAAGCCCTCAAGATCGCGACGCCGGAGCAGCGCCAGGTGCTGGAGCAAAACTACGGACAGAAGGACAAGCAGAAGGAGGCGAAGATCAAGGAGTTGTACAACGAGCTCAAGCTCGATGAGGTCTTCGCAAAGTACGAGGCGGAGGTTTTCGAGTCGATCAAGGGCAAGATCGCCCAGGTCGACGAGAGCGAGGGATTGAAGAAGGCGGTCTTTGAGGAGTTTTTGCGCAAGATCTACAAGCGTAGCAAATAGATGGAGGGCATGTGTATGTAAATAGAAGAATAACTTTCGGCGCAAATTCGGCCAATGAATCATCTCAGCGATTTCGACTAGAAATCACGTGGCGCAACTCGGTGCCAGCTGTTTACGTGGAACTCGACGCCGAGATGCTCGAAGATAGTAGGCACGAGCATGCATTCCACAAAGAGGCAGGAGGAAGATCAGCAGTAGCAGCAGCCACAGTCAAATTCCGAATCAGGTGCATTCCATCTCCAGCTGAGGGCTCCTTTTTTCTGACCATCACTTGACAAGCGAGCCGACTTCACGTCCACACAGACCAAAGGCGAAGAGCACAAATAATATTGAAAGAATTACTTTTTATTTTGCTGGAGAAAGCTCGCAGTTCCGTTCTGCATTCCAGTATCGTCTCATAACAATAACAAATATCAACAGTGAGGATGATAAGAAAGCGTTGGTGTGATCGTCCCCTTTCGAACCCAACAAACTACCTCCGTCTGGGTCTCGCTCCGGCCCTCCGTGGCCTGTATAATGAATGGAGTAACTTTTGGGTAAAGCAATAGCAATGTCATGTGATATTCGTCTCAAGTTCGTTAAGGAATGAATGGATGAATGAAAATGGAGGAGAGACATATAGCCTGCGACCCTCGCTGCACGACCTATATGCTAGAATCGTGAGGCACATGTGAAGCCAGACTGCTCACGATGGACCAGAAGCAGGACCGTCTTCACTTGCCAATGAAGAAGGGACCCATTGGTGTCTCCAACGTCGCCACGATACATCGGAGATGTACGAAGAAAAAAAGAAAGAAAGCAATGACAGATAATGGATGGCGGAAGGGAGCAGTAGGCGGCGAGTCATGCGCGAGCATGGACGGAAGACCATGCAGCAGGCCTCAAGGTCGATGCGGATCAAGGAAATGCCTAAGTCGAGTGACGCGCCTGCATCTGAGCCTGACTGCTGCTCTCTGCCATGTCGACCTGGCCATGACCATTGATATACTCATTCTGCTGAGGATATCCAATCGCCTGTGTTGGAGAAAGAGAGGCGCCGTTTTGATGGAAGTGACCACTGCTGCTGCCCGCCATTTCGATTTGGCCATAGCTGTTCACGTACTCATTTGGACCGAGAATAAGACCCGCCTGGTGCGAGGTTGGCAGTCCGTGGTGCTGCACATTCCCACGTGCTGGCATGAAAGCGGAGGCGTGGTGTTGCTGGTAATGCTGGGTGGAAGGACCCTGTGAGTGCTGATGCATGCTTCGAGGCGCGCTATGGCTACTCGGACCACCTTGCTCTCCATACATAACCGGATTGAAGTTGACACCATATGCAGGCTCAATGGCCGGGGCAGTGCCGTCGAAAACGTTGGGAGCTGTGGTCACATTCCTAGGACGGCCCGCCAGGCGACCACGAGAAATGGTACGTAGCCCGGAGGCAGGATTGTTCGTGCCCATGATGCTGACATTGTTGTTGTTGTATTGCAGAGGTGTGTAATTGGGCACACCAGAATACATCGGCATCTGCGGATGGTATGCAGCCTTGAAGGGGTCTTGGTTGATAAAGCGGCCCTGATTGCCATCGTTCACGGGGAAAAACGCATTGCCCATGTAGTTCGGAGGCGCGTTGTAGTACTGCCCAAAAGCTGGTGGAGGTCCGATCGGACCCGGTCCAGGCTGATAGGTGTAGTTGTTGCCCATTGGCGACATCTGATTCAGCATGGCGTCCTCTCGGATCTGTGCAGACGTTCCACGATCATATAGGGAGCGACGATGACGATCAGTACCACGCTGACCACTGCGAGGTGCATACAAGCCGATGGAACCAGCATTATCGTGCGAACGCTGCTTCTTTGAAATATTATTGGGCGCAGGGAAATCCTTCTCTGTTCCAATCTTCTCGGGCTTGCCTTCCGCTTCTGCTGCGAATTTGGTCCACCAAATCTTGGGGCGGAACTCCGCGTACTCGTCCATGATAGAGGAATTGCGAAACTTCTCGATGAGGCAATCGAAGCCTTGAATGGTGGCGTACGAAATTTGAGCTCGCTTGCGACCAGGAGTAGAGGAGTCCCATTCTCTGCCAATATAAGTCTGATAGAACGGAACAATGTCGGTCGCTTGACAAAAGTTGACGAAGGCATAGCCAACGTTTGTGTTGCGTTGAAAGTCGATGCGAAGGTATGAGAAATCATAACAACCCCAACTGGTGGTGTCAAGGATACTCTTCATGTGACTAGCACCCCATTGATTGGGAAGGTTGCGGAGCATGATCGTGGTGCGAACATCGACTCCGCTCATGATGCGCTCGACATTGACGCTCTGAGGTTCGCCGTTTGTCGGATAGTCATTCTCGACGTTGCGACTGGGTCGTGACGACCAAGAGTCGTTTCGGTTGCCCATTCCACGATTGCCACTGTTGAATGGAGCAGGCGTGTGTGGTGATGAACCCGAGTTGTGGCGATAATGGCCATTTCCATAACCACTGCCACCCGCTGGAGTTTGGTAGACCTTGTCAACCACGCGTGGAGCTGGTACCACGACCATCGTACCATCCTCGTTCTGCTGCCACGCTGTGCGTCCACTTGGACTAGTGAATGCCGTGTTGGCACCTTGGCTACTTATGCGATGGGGTGTGGTGACGATATGGTATTGGCTCAACGTGCTTGATGTACTGGAGCGTTTCGAGGTATTGTCGACGGGATCCTTCAGCGGCTTCGTGCTCACGACCCAGTCCTGTAGCATGTTAGCCCGCTGAATCGACGAGTACAGTGAAATTTCGGTGATGTTGCGCTCACCTCAAAGTAGTGGGGTGTGTCTGCAGTGAGCTCCTTTAAGACCTCCTTGGCCTGACTGATGCATTGGTATTCGACACGAAAGATGTACGTTGGACAGGTGTTGGTAACACGCTGGAACGCGATCACACTGCCAAAGTTACCAGCAAGTCGATACACGTGCTCCTCAAGATGAGGAACATTGACCTTTTCAAAGTCGCCTTCGTAAGTTGCTTGGTAGTAGACCTGTCCGTCAAAGAATGACGTCGCATTATCGCCAAATCCTTGAACGTCCGCAAATTCGCCGGCCGAAATGTACGAGATGGTCCAGCTCGGCTTGATCATGTTGACATCATCTTCAGCGGAACCGGCAGCGGCGATATCGTCGAAACAAAGCGCCACGCTCAAAGACTTCTTCTTCGCGGCAGTGTCCATGAAAGCCTTTTGAGCAAGCACCTTGTTCTCCCAATCGCGCTACAATTGGGTTAGTCGACTATTAATTGAACGACATCGACCGCGAAACCTCACCTCGGTCGCCAAACGCTTCATGTAGTGTTCATACTCGAGAGGGTTGATGCAATCAATTCTCATGTAATGACCACCCAGGATCTGGTCCGTGGTGAAGGCGATGCGCTGCGTGGGATCAGTTGGAGCAGTGCGAGTTCCGATGGCGTCTTGAGCACGGCCTTTGCCTTTGTCGATACGCGACTGGTCATTGGCAGGTGCCGAGTCATCGTCATCCTCGCCAGGCGAGGGCTTCTCGTCAATGGTTGTGAGCGACTGAGAAGACACAATGACTGGGGAGGAAGAGGAGGCATCAGGAAAACTTTCACGATTGAGGATGGACATGTTGGAGGGCAAGTTGTTGCGAGGCTGGAAATTGGTGGCGCCGGCGCTGAGATGACGGAAAGGAACGGAGGTGGTCATGGATGGACGCATGTTGGCTGTGAAGGGATCGACGGCAACGTTGGTCGTGCCGGTGACTTGATTATCGCGAATAGGAGTCTTTCCCTTCGAGGTCGGCTTGTCGTTGATCACAGCTGTGAACTTCTCATCGGATAAGCTCCTGGATCTGTACAAAAGTAAATCACAATCTAAACTGGGTTGCCGAGCCCATTGAACTGACCTAGTGAGAGTGATCGGGCTTCTCCCAGTACGCGGAGTTGCGGCCAGACTGGCAGCCTTGGTGTAGGTGACGCCGCTCATGTTGGTAGGTTTGAAATCGTCTGCAAAGATAACGATCGTGTGACGATAATCTGGTTATACTGTTCGCAGATATGTTGAGTCGTGCTACGATGTGATGATAGTGCGATTTTCTGGATCAAATGTTTGAATCTCAAATGCTGGAGAGTGATGACCTGGATGCACGCGTCTGGCGTGTTCAAAATGCGTCAGTAGCCAGGAAAGTGAACTGTTGCTGTTTGTTGTCAAATGATGCGCCTGAACGGGAGTTGCATGGAGCAAGTGAGAAGGAGTTCTGGAGAGTGCGAGAGAGGAGGAAGGAGGAGGAAGATATCTCAAGGAGGGCGAAGAATCAAGACCAGAGCTTTTCGAAAGGTGATGACATTCAAGACGAAAGCAATGACGCGAGCTGTGGGCGGGCGCATGTGCGTGTATATGAAGCCAAAACTGCGTGCGTCGGGAAAGAGCGATTGGTACTTGACGATGAGAAAGATGTAAGGGTGCCAATGGGACAGTAGTGATGGATGGATGCTATCACAACTCAGATAGGTCCATCAGAATAAGGATTCGGTAGTCGACAAACTAGTGGTCGATCCAAACATTTGGTGCAATATTGCGGAGAAGTTCCTGTGACATGTAGACGGCCTCCTCAACACCCATCACTCGCGCCTTACGGGAAATTCAGTCGATCTATGTGGATACCTACGCATCATCTTGGCCATATGGGATCTCGGCACGGAATGGGATGGCGTTTTGTAGATCAGATAGACTCCCTTTCCAATGATGATCTTGCGATTGCCACTGGTGAATCGCTCGTTATTCTCCAACATCTGCGCTTTGGGAAATCGAGGGTGATGGAAAGCACTATCGACGAAACCGTACCGCTTGAGGCGACGGCGTCCATTTTGAGATTGAGCACGTCCGTTGATCGTGACTGTGAACATCACGATGACCGCATCCATCGGCTTGGACTGCTGACGATTTCATAACGACTGGTAGGCGAGGCCGAACTGGGACAATGCGCATAGAACGCACCGAGCGCGATCGATGTGATATTGAGCACATGTCAAGTCCATAGACCTGACCTACACACTACTACACGGGTATCTCATGCGGTTTAGACTCTTACCTCGAGAACGTCGCCCGAATTGAGCGTGTACGAACAAAGCGGAATCTGTTAAGGTGGCGATTGGAATCCTCCAAATTCGTGTCCCATGTCCTGAGAGTTCACATTTGAAGCTGTCGATGCGCTCGCGACGAGGCGACAGGGCAGATGAAGTTCAAACGACTTCAGTGAGCACCTGGGGAGAGGCTCCACAGATAGTTAGGAAATCTACCATCAAACGGATGTCAGCAACGTGGTGACTCGGAGGCTCGACACAAGTCAGTCAAGGTCAAGGTCCAGTCCTTTGTGCCTGGCACAGGTGAATGCTCGCATGGCGGGCAGAGTGGCAAGGCGACGAGCAAAAGCTTCGGCCATGGTGTCATTGATGGGATTCCCTTGTGAACTTTGGAACCTTGGAATGGCTTCAGCGGAGCTCCCCTTGGTGGTTTGACTCAACAATTGCCGATGATGCTCGTCATTCTTCACGGATCTGCAGGTGTGACATGTCGTAGCTGTCGCACCCCGTCGGTCATCACCGTGGATAGTGTGTCGCGTGGCATTCGACCAATCACAGGTCTGCAGGGGAATCCGGGGGATTGTTCCTTTGTCGGTCATTCCGGTTGTACAGGACGGAATTGTGAGAGTGTCCTCAGGCAGCAACAGTCTAGGGCTTGAGCTTTGGTCACAAACGCGGCCGGCTGGCAGAGAGAAGTCAGCGGCGCAGGAGCTGTTCACAGCATTCAATATTGCCGCCAGCCAGCCAGCCAGCCAGCCCTGCGTGCGCAACAAAGGAGCCTAACGACAGCCATACAGGCAACACAATATCGATGCGACAGGCACCGTCCTCCTTGAATTTCAGGAACATCGCCAACTTCATACATTTGTGCTTTCCCCTTCTGCGCGCGGTGATTTGATTCGATTCTCTGAGCGACAGCCAAATCATCTTGGATCATTTCCCGAATCCGGTATCTTGGTGTGTGTAGGCGTACAGGTCGGCCTCGCTTCGGGACAGATTGCACTCGTCGCAATTGGATCAAGTGTTCATTGGTGCTTACCTGATTGTCTTCGTGAGTGATCCAGGTGCTCGATGATTCCTTCTGAGTGTGGTCGCAAGACACCGTGTCCCGAATGTGGCGCAAGAAAAGGCTCGGATTTTGGATCGCAGGCTAATCAGAAATCCAGAATATCATTTCCAACCGTCTCTTGCCAAAAGGTGAGTGTTCAAGAAATATTGCCTTGAATATCCTGGAGGTGCGAGGTTCTGGGCCTGAGTTGAGAAATTGCGTTTTTGTTTGAATGGCGGGCGACGCAAAGTAGATGACTGCTACACTTTCAAGAGCATTCGAAAATCCACGACGTGCATTTGTTCTGATTGCAGGCGCAAGAGACTAGATCGACCGTAATTCGAAACCTTTGAGTGGGAGCTGGATCTCCACTTCTACACATTCGACCATCGAGAGCTGCCGAATCAAAAAAAAACATCCATTCCGCGTCCGACCGCGGCTATGCCTGGATTACTCGCGAGCGACCAATACGATGACCTTACGGGGGCCGTACAGCAGGTGAGTTCCATCATGATTTCCATGCCACCGTGTTCTGATGCTGGTGACTGCGCCGTTGGACCCGCTTCCAGCTCCGTGAACCAGCCGGCCGGCGTCCATCGCCGATGATTTCGCAAGATGAAGGGCTTCACGATATCTTCTAGGACGGACGCATATGCAAGCTGGATTTTCACGCTAAATCGAACATGAATTCGCGCTGGCATCGATCACGGCCCTTGCTGACCACGTTCAGATAATCCTTTCTTCTTCAGAATCAGATTATGTCGACCAATTGATACCGCTCCTGAAAAGCGCAGAGACGCAAGCCCAGGTCACACCTCTCATACACGCTCTCAATCATGTCTCCGCCGATCGCGAAGCCCAGATCGAGACCATCTGCAACAACAATCATCAAGAGTTCATTCACAGCGTCGATCAGCTCCAATCTGTCCGACAGGGTACGGTCGAGCTTACCGCTGAGATTATGACCCTGAGCCGCAGCATCGAGGCCAGTACGGAGAAATTGGCCGAGCAGAAGAAGGCGCTGGTGGACTCGCGAGGAGTACGGCAGAATATCGATGATGCCACACAGGCCCTCAACGATTGCCTCGAGGTCCTACGCCTGGCCAACCAGGTTCATGACTTGCTTAGCAAGAAGAACCATTACGCGGCCCTCAGAGCATTAGATGAACTCGAAAATGTGCACCTCCGGGAAGTCACTCGATATAAGATTGCAGAGATGATTGAGCGTTCCGTGCCCGCAACTCAGCGTCTCATTGCGGATGCCGTCATGGCAGATCTGAACACATGGCTATACCTCATCCGAGAGAAGTCACAATTTTTGGGCGAGGTAGCTTTCTACCACACCGAAATGCGCCGGACGCGACACAAGGAGCGTAGCGACAAGACTCCGTATCTTGGCGCCTTCAAGCTCAATTCCGCAGTCGAGCTTGTTGCCGACGAGTCAGAAGAGTTCGACGTGCTCAGCGACTACGAGGAAGTCTCGGTGGATTTCTCTCCACTTTTCGAATGTTTACATATTCATAACGCCCTGGGTGAGACCGAAAAGTTTCGAGCACACTACGCAGCAAACCGCCGCCAACAGAAAGACCTTCTTATCCCTCAGACCCTCATTCCTCTTGACGAGGAAAATGGCAGTCTTATCAGCTTGCTAGAAGGCATTGCTGGTTTCGCTATTGTGGAGAAGGGCACGATACGAAGGACTGAGAACTTTCGCGCCCAAAGCGATGTTGATGAGCTGTGGGACAGCATGTGTCAGTCCACCATCTCGCTGATCAACGCTGCCTTGACCAGTGTGGACAGCGATGAGAAGTTGTTGAAGATTAAAGGCATTGTTGCGCTGTTTATCCAGACTATGGACAGCTGGGGTTATCAAGTCACCAATCTGGACGGCTTGGTGGTGACGATCTTTGAGAAGTACACCGCCCTGCTTCGAACAAAATTTGGCGATGATTTCGATGAGGTACGTGTTGTTCCCCTGCATGCCTCGAAGTGTCTTTATGTCTGATTTCGTTCGCAGATTGTGAGCAGTGATGACTACATGCCCATGCCAATCAGCAACATCGATGATTACAACAGAGTCATGTCCGCATCATGGTACACACCACCACCCGAACTTCGACGGCCGGAGGAGATTACGTATCCTTGCCATTTCCCCTTCAGCCAGATGTATCCCCTGATCTGCTTCGATATTCGTAGCTTTCTGAGCCAGATGTACCTCTTCTCTGACGATCACTTCCGCAACACTACCCTGATCGACGAGACGCTGCAGAACAGCCTCGATCAATTGCTTTCCGAAAAAGTCTGTGGTACACTCGTGGAACGGCTGTCATCGCAATACCCTGGACAGATCGTCCAAATTTTGACGAATCTCGACCATTTTGAGATGGCGTGTAAAGATCTGGAACGGCTCCTCGTCGAGGCACGCTCTAGCAGCTCGGCAGCAGGACCCATCACTCTACGCGCGACCAGTCAATTTGCCGTCGCAAAGAAGAGAGCGGAGACGCGCATCTTTGAACTTGTGAACAGCAAGATCGACGACCTCATCGAAACAGCCGAATACGACTGGACCTCCACCCAGGTCCCCACGGAGTCATCCGAATACCTACAAGAGCTCACCCGCTACCTTTCCAACATCATGAGCAGTGTCCTCATGGGCCTGCCCGAAACCGTCAAGAAGCAAATCTACCATGAAGCCCTCGGCCACACATCAGCCGCCCTGCTCGCTCTACCTCTCGATCCCAGCGTCACCAAAATCTCCCCACAAGTCGTCACCGCCTACAAAATGGACGTCGACGAACTCATCTCCTTCGTCGACAGCCTCCCTGACGCGACGACTCTACGCACCGCCCTCGCCGAGCTTCGCCAGACAACTGACCTCATGACCCTCCTCGCCGCGGGCAATGCAGAGGAATTCTTCGACTCGAGCCGCTCGGGTGCGAGATTCAGCCAGGTCGATAAGATCAAGGGAGCGGAATTGCTGGAGAAGGTCTTGGCTCAACAGGATCAGGTTTTGCCGAAGCCTGAGCGCTTGAGCGTTTTGCCAGAGGCGGAGCTGGTAAAGAAGCCCAGCACGCATTTCGGTGACTTCAGGGATCGGTTGGGACAATTCACGAAGAGATCCTGAGGGCTGTGTGTGAATTTGTGTAGAATATCATATAATTTCAACAGGGCCTCTCTTGTTGCACTGCGTCAGAAACGGAGCGAACGTCATGTTGACAATCACCTTTATTCCTGGGTTCGTATGACATTTGAGATGAACGTTTCAACATTTGTTTGTCGCATCGAGATGTCGAGAACTCCTCTACGCCGTATCCGATGATGCCGTGGTACAACCTATCAGTCTCCTTTCTCTGGTGCGACCCATCCTCCGCCTCAACTACTCGTACAATCCTTCGTCCCTCTTTCCCTTATCTCATACAGATCGCCGCGTATTCCTTATGCCAAAGGTGAGAATAATCTGTCGCCGAGTCAGTCCTTTGTTGTTCTGTCCCTGCCTTCATATGGTGTCTCTCTGATGGCGCTGCGCTCGGCGAAACGTACCGGATCAACGAAGGTCGCGGGTTGCTCTTGGTGTATCCGAGGTAGATGATGAGAGGAAGGTAGCCGCTACAAGGAATGGTCAGAATATCATCAATGGTAGATGGTGTGTGGATGGTAATGGCGTACTAGTGGACGGCGATTCTTGAGAAGTCGATCACGCGGGAGATGCGCTCCTGTGAGTCGCAAATGTCAGTCTTCTTTGCTGTTCTCCGAAGGATAATTCTCCATCACCGCTTCTTCGATCGCGTACCTTGCTCTCTTCTGAAAGGGTCAACCACGCCATTTTTATGATTGTACTAGTGGATGCTTCGTTGGCGATGAGTGATGCGAATAATATCTTGAAGTCACTGCTCACGCTCCCGGCCGATAATATGATGAACTTCCCATGAATCTCCTTCGGGAGACGTTGGTCCGAGCTCCCGCAAAGCGCGGAAGTCCGCCGCGCCTGCCCTCGCTGGCTGCACGCCGAAAAGCCCCAGCATCTCCATGATGCCAAGACCCTCGAAATTGGTGCACACCCAGACGACATCAGATTCACAATAGGCCAGATCCCGCCCGCTCGATTCCCAGACCACACCACACAAATCACCCGTCAAAATGCCTGCACAATTCGAGAACCTCAGCGACGACCTCATCTGGGAGGTTACCCGTAAGCAATATCCACCCTGGGGAGAAATGGGAAAAGCGCGGGATTGAAGGAAATCGGGGAAAGATATTGAAATATTGACGGATGGTGGATTTTTACAGGCAGCCAGAATGCCTTCCTCGTGAAGCGCAAGGGTGCTGGCGGCGTCCAATTCTCTCGCGACCCGCTCAACCTTCTCAACAAGCACTCGCGAAAGTACTCCGGTTACGCCAACTCCCAGGTTCGTGAAAAGCCACCCGATCAGCGACAAGGCGTTGATCAATGCAAATTTCCCGGATTCCACAACATCTAACATGAGATTTCCCACAGGCCATCGGTGTTCAAGCCGACTCCAACACCATCGCCCTCACCACCAAGCTCCCTAAGCAAGCCTCGCGCCCGGCCAAGAACTACCACGTCAGCTCCTTCAGCTCCTCGACCCCCACCCGCAAGCTCTACGTCGGCATCGTCAACAGCACCGCGAAGAAGGGCTACCGCGCCGATCTCCGCCAGGCCGCCGTCGCCCGTGCCAGCGCCGTCCGACGGAGCCAGCGCGAGCTCACACGAAAGGAGCCCGTCCGCAAGCCCCGCGGCAAGAAGGCCCAGAAGGCCGCCGAGGAGTCATCTTAGATTGACGGATGAGAAGGAGATGAATCTGAATGGGAGGGATGAAATCTGGCGTTGGGTCATCATTGATGCATTCACACAATGAACTTTTTTTTCCTGCTTCGGCTTGCATGACGGATTTGGCTGGCAAGGTTAATCCCGTGTTGGGCGTTCTTCTCGGCTGTAGAATCTTGACCTCTCCAGCGTATCAACAAAACGACCACCTGCTCGGGCCTTTCAATGAAATGGTGTCAAATCCGGGGTTCTTTGCCGCGATGTATGCTCATGGATTTGAGACGGTTGAAGCTGCGCATCTCGTGAACGTGGAAACCGACAATTTTGCTGTTTGTACATGCCCAGACGCCAGCGCTAAATTAAATGTTTGCCGCAGCCTCGTTGAGAACAGCTCATTTGTATGCAGTCGAACCGTCACAGGCGCCGAATTAGACTTTCCCATACCAAGGCCATGTGCCCACAATTTACCGGCCGTGATTGGGTGCGGATCCCATGGGCGGATGGCCGTAACCAGGAGGCATTCCAGGCGGCAGCCCTGGCGGGGGTCCTCCAGGCGCGCCTGGAAACGGGGGTTGTTGCGGTCCACCATAGCCTCCCATAGAAGGCGGAGGACGAGGCGGAAGACCTGCCGCCGTCGGCGGGGCTTGTAGCGGTGTCTGATTGAATTGCCTCACGGGCGCAGCGCCATTCGCGTAGCCTCCAGCGGCTGGCGGGGGCATTTGCTGCTGGTATGCAACCGGTGGTGGGGCGTAGGCGGGGTATCCGCCATAGCCACCTTGTGGTGGTCCTTGGTTTTGCATGGGTGGTGGTCGGCCGTAGTTGTTGTTATAGCCACCGGCTGGAGGAAAGCCATTGCCATAAGGCGCCTGCACGGGTGGAGCTGACGGCGTAGGTGCGATGAGATTGGCAGGCAGAACAGCTGGTGCAACACCCATACCGTGCTTCTTTGCGGACGCGGCGATGGCACGTTCGGCGGCGTCACCATGTCGTTCGCCTTTTCCGTCCTTCTTGTACGCGAATTGTACAGTGACTTCCTTGTTCATGAGGTACTGGCCGTGCATGTGCTCGATGGCGGCATCTGCGCCTTCAAAGTCGACGTAGGAAATGAAACCATAGCCTTTGCTAGCGAATTTGTCATCGCGAGCGACTTTCGGTGCGCTGGCGAAGAGACCAAAGCGGGAAAACGTATCGTAAAGGACTTTTTCATCCGCCATTTGATCGAGATTGCCGACGAAGAGTTCTGCGCCGGAGCCTTGGGTGCCACCAGGTCCGCCACTCTCTCCACCACGTTTGTCGGCATTGGACTTGTTGACTCTGATGGGCTTCCCGTGCATTCGGATCCCGTTCAGAATGTTGCAAGCATATTCGGCATCCTGCTCACTGCGGAATTCCACGAAGCCATAACCTTGAACTGTTTGCGTTACGCGATCCTTTGGGAGATGGACACTAACGACAGGCCCGGCCTGTATACACAATTCCCATACCAGTGCGTCTGTGATGCGTTCGTCTAGGTTGCCGATGTAGCACGTGCTCTCCTTGTCATTCTCCCAGTGTCGTGCACCTGCGCCGGACATGTTGGTTTATGCGCTTGTTGAACCTCCCTCCCAGCAACGCGCCACAGAAAGGCTCACCTGCGAAAGATCGTGCGGAGATGTTCCTTGAAACCTCGAAGATCTGATGTTGAATGATGCAGCGTGTACCTTGAAAGATGTATTTATATTTGGCTCTGGTGCATTTATTCACAAATATAATTATTGACATGGAGTCTTTCGAAATCTGACTAGCGCGAGTTTCGTCCATCGGCTTGAGACACCCGTGGACGCCTGTCATTTCGCGTGGCAGCTTACGCAAGCACGAACTCCGATGCGCCTCTCCACCTCAACCTTGATGCTGGGCCGAAAACTACGCCATATCACCATCGCGTGAAGCAAGCCTATGGGCTCAAAAGCCCGGCTCTCTGAAGAACATCTTCGTCTATTCACTTCTTCGTCTTCTTTCCGTGTCGACAGTCAGTGACTGATTACCGAAAAACTGGAGTTTATCGCGATCACGACGATTCTCACGTCCAGCCGCTATCATGGCGTACATTTTCTATAGTCTGACGTTCTTTTCTCTTCTCTTTGCTACAAGTATGTTGCCTCCTCCTGGATTGCACGGCCGCTGGTTCATGAAAGCTGATCGAATTTGTAGTACTTTTTATCACGCGCAACTTCTGGAAGCCTTACGCTCCACCCATTCCATACATCACCGCGCCCGGAACAATTCCCGAACCCATCTACGATCTCGTATCAAATGTTCGGAATTACATTGATTCTTTCCGCTACTCGCGACTCCCTACCTCGTTTCAGGACGATGCCGAGGCAGGACTACATTCCACCAACTTCGATCTCGCGGAGAACATCGAGGCGGAGGATAGTCGCCGAGGTCTGGATGAGAATGCCAAGAGGGAGGTCTACATTATCATGAAGAGAAACAATGTCAACTTCGATGAGGCGAGAAGAATCTTTATCGAGCAGAAGTTTGGGAGAGAGGGAATTGCGGCGGATGGAAGACCGCTGGATAGGAAGGCTGTTATGTTCAGCTGAACGGTTGTTTCTCCGATACCCAGATTTGATGATGTGTCAGTTTACTGTTGCCAGGTCAAATAGCAGACTGCTTTGGGGGGTTTTACACGTATGCGTAGCTCATGTGTTGCACGTTCAATCATATTCCTATGTGGATGCACCATCGACGACCAAGACGGCGTGATGCGCGACGATAGGAAGGAGGACATTCAGTGTAATGCTTTGGTTACCGATGTCATTTGGCTATCGTAGCTGGGCGACATTAAAGTCATGCCTTGAAACCGCCGTTCCAAGCATGTTGCAGGCTTCCTCGACATCTCTCCACACTACAAATACAAGCCCTCGGGCTCTCCCTCACTCTTGGTCTTGAGTACTGACTCCCTCGCCGCGCGGAAGTCAGTCATGTTGACACGCATTCGGCGCTCACGTAGAGCAAGCAGACCGGATTCGGAACAAATAGCCCGAATGTCCGCACCAGACAAATCGTCCTTTTGACCGATGAACTCCTCAAGGTCTACGTCCTCTGCCAGGTTCATCTTCGAGGTGTGTAGCGTGAAGATCTTGCGCTTTGTATTCTGGTCTGGGTTCTCGAAGAGGATCTTGCGATCGATACGTCCAGGTCGGATAAGGGCGGGGTCGAGGGTGTCGATCTTGTTGGTAGCCATAATGACCTTTACGTCACCTCGGTCATCAAAACCGTCGAGCTGGTTGAGAAGCTCCAGCATAGTTCGCTGAATTTCACGCTCTCCACCGCTGGTGCTATCGTATCGCTTTGTGCCAATCGCGTCGATCTCGTCGATGAAGACAATCGATGGAGCATGCTCAGCGGCGACTTGGAAGAGTTGTCGCACTAATCTCGGGCCGTCACCCAGGTACTTTTGAATGAGCTCTGAGCCGACGATACGCAAGAATGTCGCTGACGTCTGATTTGCCACGGCCTTTGCCAGTAGAGTCTTGCCAGTGCCTGGTGCACCGTACAAGATCACACCTTTCGGTGGCTTAATACCCATTTCCTCGTAGAGCTCGGGATGTAGCAACGGAAGTTCCACAGCCTCCCTCACTTCTTGGATTTGTTGCTCAAGACCGCCAATATCTGCGTAACTCTCTGTCGGCGCCTTGTCCAGCTTCATGACCGAAACAAGCGGGTCAGCATCATCCGTCAAAACACCCACGACTGACACGCTCTTGTGGTGGAGGAGAATTGAAGCACCAGGTTCGAGCAGATCCTTATCGACGAAGGACATGATAGACACGTAGTACTCTGGCCCCGTGGCGGAAGATACGATCGCATGGTCGTCATCGATAAGTTCCTCTAGGTTACCGACACCCATAGGTGAACCTCGCATATCATCCACCCGACTCCTCTCGTCGGCGTTTCGGTCAGCCGAATCTGCGTCGGTTGTTTGAGGTGCCTGTTGTGTTGCTGCCTTTGACTTCCTCGCCCGCTCCTGGTTCACAACGAACTCCTCTTCTAGCAGCAGGTGATCGTGGACACGTTGCATGCGCAGATATCGTAGTTTACATCTCGCCGTCGGGTAGATGTTTGGGAGTTTCGCAGCAGCGTTGGGGCCAGCTTGCTTCTTCTTCTTGCGACCGATGCGCGTGGTGGGTTGTGGTGGCGGCTCGTACTTTGGCTTATCCTTCTTTCCATCTTTCTTATCCTTGTTCTCGCCAGGTGCACCTGGCGGTCCTAGGCCAGATTGATTTTGACCCTAGTCATATCGTTAGTGGTGATATGCTTAAACAGGTAGTCGTGTGCTTCCTTACCATGTCCGCAATGTGCGTGGATGACGTACACGAGACGTGTCACTGGATAGATTCCCACGACTTCCAAGTAGGACCTGCGGCTTGCGAATGTGATGCTGCTGATAGTAGTTGTGTCCGGAGAGTCACCGATAAATATCGTCAAACGTGTCGACTGCAGATGAGAGAGTATGGGCGTGGCTGTGTGTCGGGTCGATCAATACAGCTGCCCCAGGTGGTGCTGATGTCTAAACGCCGCTGACAAAGGTGCAATACTTCGGCGAAACTCCGGCAATCGATTCGTCATATCGAACCGGTATCGTGATTGCCTGATAGACAACCTTACTGGACTCCAATTGCTCTCTCTCACACAAGAGTCATATACTATTTACTTCTATCGCGTTCTGTTCACTGACTCGTCTTTCTCATTCCATCCCGACTCCTTCCTCTTTCATACAATTTCACGCTGAATGAGCACATCTATTCGCTCACCACAAAGCAACATCCGTGTCTCGTGACACTCAACTACTATACTCGACGATTGCGTTTTACCTACCACATACTTGAGAACTTCTCGGAGGGCTTCTTTCCTTTCGCCTTTCCAAACGCCGCTAGATCGTCTTGTTTGTCAAAGAACCGGCATCACAGCGCCGAGCTTCACTTCCGACCAGTTTCCTTGACATCTGGCGGGGTGAATAGCGATGGCAGCTCATAGAAGCCGTCGTCTCCAGAAAGAGATTCAGGAAATCGTCAAAGATGTACACTCCGGCATCACCATAACGAATCCGCAAGGCGGGGCTGAAATCACCGACTTCACACGCTTCAAAGGACACTTCCGAGGTCCACCAGATACACCTTATGAAGGCGGCAAATATGAGGTAGACATTCGGATAACGTCTGACTACCCTTTTCGACCACCTGAGATGCGCTTCATTACCAAAATCTGGCATCCGAACGTATCGTCACAAACAGGCGCCATCTGCCTGGACACGCTCGGAACTGCTTGGAGCCCCGTCCTCAACCTCAAGAGTGCCTTGATCAGTTTGCAATCACTACTCAGCAGCCCAGAGCCCAAAGATCCACAGGACGCTGAGGTTGCTAGCATGCTCCTCACTCGTCCGGAACAGTTCCGCCATGTAGCGCGGGAGTGGGCGATACGATATGCTGGTGCACCCAAGCCGCCACCTGGCAGCGTCAAGACTGGTGCGGGCGGCTCAGGTGAACAACAGGAGGCCGCCGGCAGCAGTGAGCGTCGCAAAGCTGAGGAGAAAGAGCGCAAACGAAAGGAAGAGGCGCGTCGTAAGGAGGCGTACAAGGGCTACAACCGCAGGATGGTCGACCAATTCGTCAATATGGGATTTCCGGTCGAGCAAGTTGTGACAGCATTCGAGGATGTCGGTATTGATGACGCGCAAGGGAGGGAGTACACTTTGGAGGAGGCGTACATTGGCGATATCACAGCTCATTTGTTTGGTGAGCCGTGATGACGCTCACGCCTGCTATTGATCTTTTCAGATTTCTGAATCATTGATTATTTGCATTGACTTAGCGTTATAGCAGCACGGCGCGAGGGGAACAACGAGTGTACGAATCATTAGGTCTATGAATCATGACGTTACATTTTCAGCTCGTCTTCGTGTATACGGCACCCGGTGTCTGTCAGTGTCATGTGAGATTCCGTCGAGCTCGTCGCAAGGAAACCAGCTTCAGCCTGCCCGCGCAACAAACATGGACGTTCGTCCGGCGATGCGTCAGGCAATGCAGCTATCTGGGCAGACCCAGGGACTTGCAGCAGCCGCTAGCTCTCATGGGTAAGTTCTCACCATGCCCCATTACCTCTTCCGCGCAGGTGGAGACCTATATTCATAAATCTCCAGGCCTCAACTATCCGGCTGTCGTGAGTGGACGAAGGATCGTGTGAAATCATAGTGAATCCTTCTCACAGAAACGGTAATTGATTTTCATCCAGGTGCTTGTAAATTAATTTCCTTGTTCTAGGAGCTATAGACAGACAATTCACCCACTTCATCTTTGTACATGTTGAATTACCAAAGCAACGAATTATGGGTACTGAAACGATCAATATTCTCACGCTTCCCGTTGATTTACTGCAACAAATACTGTATCATGCTCTCTTCTCCGGTGTTCCTTACGAAACGTTCCGAATCGATACTGGAGTCCGGAATCGTGTCTTCGTCAAATTGAAACCCTTCGATTGTCGCTACCCGAATCGATGCTTACTCGCCACGAAATCATCCGTGCTGTTCAGTGTTTGGTAAGCCGTCGTGCCAGATGCACAGGCTGTATAGCCAGTCGCTAATGTGGTCAGCTCCATCTTTCACGGCGAGGGAGCTGCAATCTTGTACAAGTCCATCCTCCCAGACCTTCACTATTCCGAGGATCATGAACGCGCTCCTCGATTTCTCTCAACGATTGGCCCACACAACTCGGCTTTCATAAGATGCATGCGAATCTCCCTGGGGATTTTGGATGGAACGCTGCCTCGCTGCGTCTTCGCCGATATGCTGCATATGATTAAGCGCGATTTTGTCAACCTGGAGAAACTTATCCTAGTGTATCCCCTGCAGGAAGAGGAGAATGAGTTCTACGCCCGGACGGGGCTCGATCCAGGGGTCGTCCAAGCAGAAAGAATAGTCGCAGTGGGTCCTGCACTGAGATCCCTGCGTGGATTGAGTGTAGTGGTCGAGAAAGCCGCGGCAACGTCAGCATCAAATGAAGAGCGCGAGCTTGTCCCTCTGGTCGAATATACAGACCTTCAGAACCCGCAACAACACGCTGAAGGATCTTCGACAGCTGCGAGTTCCTTTGCATCATGGAGTCTTTTGCCAGAGAAAGTTCAGCGCAAAGTGATTGAGTTCTCTGCGCTTCCACCTGATCGGTTGATACATCCTCTTCTGGCGACGGACACTTTTCCCGAAACCAGAACTATCATGCCTCTACTGCTGACTTCCAAAGACACATCAAGAGTAACACAAGATGTTGTGTATCGAGGTGCAATATTCGCGTCTTGTCTTCGAAAGGACAGGGCCGCCATGTACACCTTCTTTCAAAAGAGAACGCTGCAACAGGCGCAGATGATCGAGAGGTACAATATCAACGGGCTGGACCACTGGATTGATAGACGCTTGTCGAAATTTCTGAAGAGTCATTGTCCCAATGCGCGAGATATGGAGCACACATTTCGGCACACCATGAGCGTGAATCCTTGCTGGAATGTTGATTGGGCGTCATGACGTGGGTTGTTCTCCAACGGCTCAAAGTCGGCGTACAAGCAAAAAATATGTATGTATTCCTCACGAGGGGGAGGGCACAATTGAGTAGATGTAACATTGACGATCGCCGGTGACGTATGTCGGAACTTGCGGCTGTCAACCAGATGCCAGCACGAGTCGCTTTACCAAGAAATATCCATAAATATTCAATATTCAAGTGCTCTGGGGCTTTTAGTATCTGAAGAAACTTCGAAACTGAATCTATTCTCGTCTGATTGCATAGAGTATTCCGTCCTCGCGGCCATCTGTTGCGCGAGTCCAACGGCGTCATGGCTTGCGCTGCGCGATCACTCTGCCGAAACGCACGCGCTTCAACGGGCGCGATTGGCGTGAATTGGAATCAAGCCATTCGATGCTATTACCAACCACACAAACCAGCTTTGAGCTCCTGGAGTCAGCGTCGCTTCAAATCTGACGCTGGTCATTCTGGTTCAACTGTGTCGATCATAGACTCCCCCATCTTTTCTGGGTCATTCTCTACCGCTGAGACCCGGGAAATATGGTCCGACGCGCGCCGGACGTCCTTATTTTTGGACTTCGAAGCCGCCCTGGCTAAAGTGCAAGCCAAACTCGACATTATCCCTCAAAAAGCTGCCGATGAGATTGTCAAGACATGCAGCTCAGACTTTATCGACTTCGATGAGTTGGCGAAAAAGACGCAGCTGATCGGGTACCCGGTATTGCCGGTCGTGCAACAATTAGTCAAGAAAGTTAATGAAGTCGAGCCAAAGCTAGGAGAATGGGCTCACTGGGGAGCAACGACCCAGGACCTGACCGATACGGCGGTGGTCCTTCAACTCAAGGAAACCTTGATTCTGGTTGAGGCCGAACTGGACCGGATCATGGAAGCTCTAGTAGCACTCTGCCGGGCGCACAAGTCAACGCCCATGGCTGCTCGGTCGAACTTGCAACAAGCCGTACCGATGTCCTTTGGTTTCAAGATGGCGAGACTTCTTGCGACCTTTCAGCGCCACAAGGTTCGGCTTCAGGAGCTTAGACCACGACTTCTCGTTCTCGAGTTCGGTGGTGCCGCCGGGACACTCGCAACAATCCCCGATCATACGTCAGACTCGACTTCGAAAGCTAAAGGAACGACACCACTAGGTCTAAAATGCCAGCAATTACTGGCCGAAGAACTCGGCCTTGCAGTGCCTGCAATCGCATGGCATACAGAACGGGACAACTTCGCCGAGGTCGCAAACTATCTAGCCATTCTGACCGCAACATGCGCCAAATTCGCCACCGACCTCAAGCTGATGATGCAATCGGAGGTCAACGAAGCCATGGAACCTTACGTTCCACACCGAGGGAGCAGCAGCACAATGCCTCAAAAACGTAACCCGATCGGTTCAGCTTACATCTGCTCGATCGCAAGCAGCGTTCGAACAATGGCTTCGGCCATGACAGAAGGCATAGTAGCGGACCACGAACGCAGCACAGGTCCATGGGAGATCGAATGGATCATGCTTCCGCAAATATGCTCGCTGAGCCA
The DNA here is from genome assembly GCF_010015565.1 of Dissoconium aciculare CBS 342.82. Lineage (NCBI taxonomy): Eukaryota > Fungi > Ascomycota > Dothideomycetes > Mycosphaerellales > Dissoconiaceae > Dissoconium > Dissoconium aciculare. Next base: position 284,693 of record NW_022984956.1, on the reverse strand, counting down.
CGCTTGTCTCAAGCACACCGCTTACTTGCTCGAAGGTCTCGAGGTGAACAAAGAGGGCATGGCGGCTAATCTTGCGTTGTCGAAAGGCGCGATTGTTTCGGAGGCAGTCATGATGGGATTGGGCAAGGCTATGGGAAGGCAATATGCACATGATAAGGTCTATACCCTGTGCCGTCAAGCTCAGACTAGTGACAGGCCGCTTGTTGAGCTTCTGGTGGAAGATGAAGAGATCAAGGCGAGCGGCGTGTCTGCTGAAGAACTGAAAGGGCTGTGCGATCCGGCGAACTACTTGGGCTTGAGCGAAGTAATGGTGGACTCTGTATTGAAAGGCATCAAGTATGAGTGAAGGAGATTCCCGTTGCGCCTAAATTTATGCAGCTTTCGTTGTTACCAATGGAGTCTTTCCCCTACGATACTGTTCAATGTTACCGGTCTGCCCGTTCGAATTATCATTCTAGATCATGTGAATAACATGTTTGACTTCAAAGACACAATCTGATCCCCTATCGGTCATCCATCTGGCAGGACATGATGACACCATGCACTACCCGCAGATCATATCCGAACAACGAATTCTGCTATACGCTACCGAGGACACGCATTGCAGGACCGTCTCGCCAAAGGACTACACATTGTCTCATTCGCGTGGCGCGTCGTATTTGAACGACCAGGCGAGTGATCGAGTCTAGATTCCCCTGCACGCATCTGTCACCGTCAACATGTCATCGCTTCTGATTTTGTCAAAGCTGCTGATGTTGAACGGTTCATGACAGCGACGACTCGGACATACCTCCGCATTGCACTGCCTCTAAATTTCGGGGGCCAAATTCAGGCCACCAGTGGCCGCTTGTGGGCAGACTAAATTGTGCTGCTCTCGTGGTGCACCAATCACAGCCCTCATCCTGACGTTTTGTGTGTGCTAGCTCGGAGATCGATGCCGATGACACAAAGTGCAACTCGCATGTGTTTGTAGGGAATATCCAGCGTTCCCCCACGTAATTAAATGCAATCGTAGGCTGTCAAATTACAGGTCCCATCTTGATTGCTTACCTTACCACACATCACGAGCAGGTGTACATCTGAGCATTCGACCAGGAAGTTGGAGATGTTTAATGATATACTTGCGGGTGACCTGGCAACGCGGCTCTCGATGTAGCTGAATATTTGCCTTCTATATCACGCCCGTCGTGGCCATGTCACTATGGACACCGCCGGGACGCACGAACATGCTACTCACCAGACATCTTGTATTCAGTGCACGGGAACTTCACTACTTGTTCGCAGTCTGCGAAAGGTATCGAGCCTGGACAGCAATGTTAGCGATGGAAGAGCAAGCGAGGACTTGACCTAGATAGATACTCACTGTCAATCGTGCGTTCTCTTCCGGACCAATATCGTTGCTCCTATGACCGAAGCCTCCTGCCGCGAGGTTCATCTTGCGCTTTTGATAACCGAGGATAGCCTAGAGGCTAGATGAGCGGAGCTGGTGACAGTGTGGTCGGATAAGCCTCACCTTTTCGATACTGTCTTTCACCGTGTATAGAATGACTGTTGTGCGTCTCTCTTGACCAATGCGTACCGCTCTTCCAATGGCTTGGGCTTCCACGGCAGGATTCCACTGCGGCTCCAGAATATGGATTCTCGACGCAGAAACAATATTGAGCCTGTCTGATGTAAGTTAAATATGCCTCGAAGATTTGCAAGGATAGGACCCACCCCAATGCGCCAGTGCCGATAGTCATTAACAAAGTCGAAATCGATGGATCATTGGCGAATTGTTCAAGGATCACGGGCCTTGCAGGGCCAGGAGTTTTGCCATCAATTCGAACATGACGGATCCCCTTTGATGTACAGAGCTCCGACACAATGTTCAAAGTTTTTGTCCAGAAAGAAAATACGATACTGATGCAGTGAATGTCAACGACATGTGTTGTTCCACATTGCAATTCACATACCTTTTCTCCGGCACAGATACGTTCTGTGATGACAGTAGATCTTCAATGAGCATGGAGATCTTGCTTGAGTGCCTCGAGTCCGCTGGAACCGCTGTGTTATCTAGTGACGAATTGTTCGGCAACGCTTGTGGCACTGTCACTTGTTTGCAAAGCGGACATGTATAAGTTTCATTTGTCAACGGGTCGTCGACAGCATCAGCATAGCACAACGAACACAAGGGATGCGAGCACTTCCCCACTATACCAGATTCGAAAATTTCGACCTGGTCGCTGACTGTCACAGTTGAAATTATAGTAGCGCATTTCACGCAGATAGCATCATCTGTCTGCTGCAGTAAGCTCAATTGCTCCTCGGCGTCTAATTCTGCTTCTTCGCCGCTTTGAAGCTTGGGCGTGAACGTTCCTTGATTGCAAAAAATGCGAAGTTCCAGCAACGCTTTAGGCATGATTTGTTGTGATGTCTTGTTGCTATGACCGCTAACCGCCACATCAATATCACGGCGTACCCTCTTGATAATGCTCTTGTATTGTACCGACTCAGACTTTGAGAACGCAACTTCCGATTGTGAAAGATATGGCTGGAGGATATCCAGCAGATCTCGGGTACGGCGTAGACAGAGTGATCCTAAGATTAGTCGTAGTACCGTATAGCCACGCCTTAAATTCTTTCTCGAGGGAGTAACGACATGCTGCTGGAAGCATTGTCTGTCGCCGAGCAATGGAACTCTGCAGAACTCGAGCAGTGCGCCGAGGTCATCGACCTTGTTCGATATCGGCGTACCTGTCAGACACCAATGATGAGCAGCGTCGATCGATGTGACGGCTTTGAACAGCTTTGTGCGGCGCGATCTGATGGTGTGGGCTATTTGTCTCATCAGCATTGGCGTACGAGAGACTTTCCAACCAGCTGACCTTCATCGAGTACGATTCTGAAGAATTGCACATCGAACAGGAATTGCCGAGTCGATCGACGAAAGTCTGCGGCGATAGTCCCATACGTGGTAATGACAATGTCCTGGTGTAGAAGCTCTGAATAATGACGTACGCGGTCATGGCCATGATAAAAGGATATTTTCAGGCTTCCCGGACGAGTATGTCTGACGAATCCATCAGAGGCCCTTCGTTTAAGGCATGAAATTCAAGCATACCGTTTCAGCTCTTTCGACCAAGAGTCCATCAATTCTGTGTCCAGGTCAGCTGAGGGTATCCCGAGAACAGTACACAGTGAAGATTACGAGTGGATGGCACGACCACGAGTGTCGCTCTGCTTCTCGGCAATGGCGCTGTTGACTGTGAAAAGCTTTGACTTGGCATGGTGCTGGAAAAGTGTGCAGCTCGCGGCAGGGAAACCGCGATCAACGATATGGTTGTCAACGTTTTCCCCAGACCCATTTCGTCTGCAATCACTCCTCCCTGAGCTTCTCGTTGTGGCTGCAGTGACTCGGCCTTGGTGATAATATGACGATACCTAATGAGTAAATGTGAGCGAAATATATCAAGTGCAGTGATGAATGATAGCGGCATACACTGATTTTCCGCCGGAGTTTCGTTCAAGTCGCCACAACCGCATATGTTCGTCCAAGAGTTCTCCACCAAGCTCACGCTTGCACATGAAGTCGAGGGCCTCCCCCTGATGTCTACATGAGTGGAGTCAGCTATGTTCACAATCGATACACGTCGCTACGCACGGCATGATCTCTCGTGTAACAACATCTGCGTTCACCTGGATTGCGCTTGCGTTGAGATTATGATTTTGAGGTAGATCATCTAGCACCACGTTCCAATCATTATTCTCTTTTACCCGTCCTGGTGCAGACAGGAGATCCATGGAGAGTTCGTGAAGCCACAATTGCTCATCGGGCATGTCGAATACCATCACGTGCGGGTTACGATACAGTAAAGTCTGGTCGTGACAGAAGGGATCCTGCAAGTAAAAGTCGTGGTCGGATAACAAGGCTCCAATCGTCCCGAAGTCGCTCTCCAGGCCCTGGACATTCACCTCAATGAAAAGGAGGTTAACTTTCCTGTCGGTAGGACATGGTGAAAGCAGCGCTTGAAGCGCCTTCTTCTTAACGAATGGCACTAGCTGCACATTTGCCACCTTCAACAACTCCAGGAATACGAATGTCGCCCTAGAATTCATGTTGACCAGTTCCGGATGTAGGAGGGTGCCTACGAGAAGTCTCCCATGCTTCACGATTACCTGAAGAGACTGGTACTCTGTGTGTTCGTCTTCGATATGCCGTTCATGATCATTTTCGAGGTCCGTTTGGTTAATGCTGAGAAGTTGACACTTCACATTTAAGATCTAGGCGATATTCAATACGCGCTGCATCAATCGGGGTTCAAGGTCAAGTGATACCGTTCCATAGCATATCATTCTTTCTGATATAGTATGTGTCGTGCTCGCGACTGCCTTCTCGTCAATGTCATTCATAGAGGAAGACATCTCCGAATGTATGCTTGCTGGGACATTGACTTCTGCCAACTCGCGAATACTTGGTCAGCCGCTGATATATGCCGTCGCATTTCAGCATATAGCTCAGCGGGCGCAGAAGAAGATATTTAGACGGCAGCGAGAATGTAGATTCGTGTTCTGTCCGAAGGGATTACGAACGCGTTTGTGCAGTCACCTAGGCGTGACCGGTGAGGCTGTGGCTCAGCGATGCCATGCATGACGCGATCAAATCGTCCATGGAAGAGCCACAGCATACATGACTGCGATAGACATCCTGTGCCCAAGCAGGCACCTGCATAGAACAGAATAAGGCTTAGAGTCTTGCATCGTTACTATAGCCATCGCTGCTGTAGGCATCGCAACAACGAAGATCTGCGGCAAGCTATGCACGTGTTTCATGAACTCTCGACGGAGGATTTCCGCAAATTTGCCTGATCGCGAAAGCAGGTGGCTGGAGCACACACACTGTATGCATTTGCTAGAGCAGAGACAATAGCAGAATGAGATGACTCATAAAAGCAGAGCCTAAGAAGAATATATGTCATCCACGGTGATGTCTCAAAATCTCGTATCAAATAAGCACTCGGGCTATCTCGTGCGCTTCGACCACCTCCTACAGTCCTCGGAGCGGCGTACGCGGGCGGGCAGGCTTTGGGCAAGTCATATTTCGGCGGACATCATATTGTGACCGCATGTCATATCGCGCCTCAACTTGAAGTCGCAATTCAACGAGGAGACGGACTTTGCTCGCCAGGAAGGCGCAGTTAGAACTTCATGAAATCAATCTTGAACCTTTGGAATGGCTACCCACTCTGGTGCTTCAGCCGACGCACGCCATAGGTGCAGACACACCGGTGAGGCCGCCCATACGCCACTGATCAGCCTCAAAAGGTTGTCGGTGTTCGATGCTTGTGCATACTTCGAGGCATTTGCGCAAAACTCACAGCTTGCATACTTGACAATACCTCATGCTCACACATATTATCCTAATATATAATATTCAGACATGCATCACCAATGACACAATCAACCGCAGACAGTGCAAAAGATGTCCGCGACGAGGATCATCGGCGTAACGGTTCTTTTGAGCATCCGTGGATAGACTCAAAGACACAGGTACGGTTGTTGAAAATCAAATGCGCTTTGCCCGAGAGGTTCGAATGTATATTCGAAATAGCTTCCATCTCTGCTCTGGCCAACAAGCACTATCATGCCTTGTCTTACACCTGGGGCGAAGCAAGGTCCGCAAGAGATGTTCGACCCATCATTGTTCACAATCAGCAATTCTATGTGCGGACGAACTTATGGAATTTCCTTGCACGCTTTCAGAACCTGACAATAGATGCGCCGATTTTCATCGACGCGATATGTCTGAATCAATTGGACGACGAAGAACGGAGCAATCAGGTTGGCTTCATGTCAGAGATATATCAGAGCGCCAACATCACTCATCTATGGCTGGGTGAACCTGATGAGAAACACCAGCAGAAATTGGACTGCTTCCAATCTTACATCAATCATGGCACGCCGACTTCGGAATGGGAGGATGACTCCATCATTGGCTTAAGCTATGTCTGCTCTCAGGAGTATTGGCAGCGCCTCTGGATTGTCCAGGAGTTGCTCCTGAGCAAAAGAATTTTGATTTATTGCGGCTCGATCATTTTCGATTGGGAAAGTCTTGAACGACTTGCCAGATTACCACTCGCAGATGCTTGTCTCAATCATTCGACACCAATATCATTCTGGTCTGCTTGGGCAATCGAGCGGCCCTGGCAGTTCTCGCAGCAGCAAACACCCGAGAACGGCCTGTTTCAAGGATGGCGATACGCTTTGAGTCTTATACATCATCGGTTCACTTGGCGCAAATCAAGACGATCAGTCGGTACTGAAGGACAGTGTGCCGAAGAAACGCGAGGACTCCCGCTGCACCTCGCAGCAGATTATTTCAAATCTCAACAGTGCCGCGATGCACGCGACAAGATATTTGCTTTGCTGGGTATACTTGACCATGATGGGAGGCAAATGGTGGAGTGCAACTACAACATGGACCAGGAGGACATGTTCATTCAAGTCGCTGCAGCGGGCTTAGTATCGAGATGGAAGTTGGAGTCGAAGACACGGACGTTTTCAACCCCGACTTTCGATGACAGCATGTTCTGTGTGACAATATGCGAGATTCTTGGCTTCTCAACTCATCTCCTGAGAACGCATCTACCACGAGCGTTGGAAATTGCAGAATCGCACATCGCTGGTTTCGACAGTAACGATATGGAACCGTCTTCAATTTCTCAATCGGTCGGCGGAAATGGCGAGGGGCGCCAGTCCTTCGGCGGCATCGCCGAGCCCGCATCTATCATATCGTCAACCGCAAATCAACAAACGGACGCCTCACCTTTCCAGCAGACATTTCGAGACTTTTACCACAAGTTTAATGCGCATGTCGACGAATTCGTGATCACTGACATGACGCAACTAAAATTCACGATTGCTGTCATTCAGGCAAGGCAGCGAAAAGAGCGCAGGATCAAAAATTTCCCTCGCATTGAACCTCTATTTAGCGCTTTGGAAACATATAGCGTGGACTTGGATGATACGCTAGGTGAACAGTGCATCATCTCGTTCATTTGGGTAAGAATCAGCTGACAAGTTTGACATCGAAACGATTACTGAACTATGTGATACGCTCAGGGCCCTATGAAACTTCTTCTCGAGGTAAGCAATGCTAAATGAGTTGATCCTTGAAATCGACGTTAATTGTTGAGTCTTTTAGATTGTCAGAACCTCCGATTTTGCTTTCAACGGAGTTCTTGGGCTGTATCAAAGACTAGGCGAAAGCATCCCAGCCTCCGCTTACGTGCAGTGTCTAGTCGACGCTGTAGAGAGATCGAATGTCATGGGTGAGGTATTTCGTAACGTGTTCGAATTTCATGAGTTGGCCTTGACCTACTTCAAAAAGCCCGGTAAGCAATGAATTATCTTCTTTCTGTTCCTCGATGTTATCACGGTGAACTAAATGGAGCTTAGCTTGGAAATCACTCCTTGATTCAACTTGGGACAGACTACAGGCTAGGCTCAATGAACATGTTAATACAATCGGTCGGTTGAAGCTCGAACTCGAAAAAGAAACCAACACTTCAGAACTCGTGCAAAATCGACAAGAGCGTAGTGAGCAATCTGCTCGTATGCGCGGACTTCTGGAGCAAGCAAGGCAGACGAGGTCAGAAAATGAGGCCAAATTTCGTAAATTGAACGACGATGAAGTTCTTCGTCGCAGGCTACACCTATTGAATTGGTTATCGGCTGCCGATGCGCTCGCAGACCAGGAACATCGGTGCTCACTGCGTGCTTCCAATTCGCAAAGTGGCCAATGGCTCAAGGAGGATCGCACATTCAGATCATGGCTAGAGCCGGCAAGTGATTCTGAGAATACGCTATGGATCACCGGTATACCAGGAGCTGGTTCGTTTAGTGTCAAGATATGATCTCTTGCTATACAAAACTAATGTCTTGCTTAGGGAAATCTGTCCTTGCTTCCCTGATTATTGAAGAATGCTCCAAGATCGAGGAAACGCTTACGGTATACTTTTACTGTAAACAAGACGATCCGCAGAAGAACACTTTCGTCGCAATGGCAAGATCCATCCTACACCAGCTTTTACATGCCGATGATACACTCGCTGTGTATCTTTTTGAGCTAGCAAGTAAGAAAGGGGAGAGAAACCTTAACACAAACAGGTTGGCTATCGAAGCCTTAGATGCTTGTCTGAAGGCCATCGGCAAGGTGCATGTCATCATTGATGGCATTGACGAATGCCAGAAAGTTGAGCAGAAACACATTGCAGACTTCTGGCTCAAGTATGCAGATAAGCATAGTTCAGAGGCCGATCCAAGTCGATGCGTCATGATCAGCCAGGACGACGAAGTAACTCGACCTTTGTTTGGCGCACTTCCCGTGATTCGAGTACAGGGCTCGGGACATGAACAAGATATACGCTCATATTGTGACCAACGCGCTAACGAGATCATGGACCATTTTGATCTCTCCAGGGAAGACAGTATATCGATTGCGCACAAAACATTTGTGCACGCCGACGGCATGTTCCTGTTTGCTCATCTGGTTATGGAAAATCTTTCGTTCCAAACATCCAAGCTTGAGATCGAACAGGAAATGGCAATGAATATTTTTCCGACAAAATTGAACGAGATGTAGGTTTTCGCGGGTCTATAACCTCAGCGAATCGCTCATGCTGACAATGACAGATATGCTCGTATTATTGACCGCATTCTCGGACGAGCTCCGCCGCCTTACATAAGGAAAGCGAAACTATTGTTGGCTTGGATCACTTGTGCTGTGAGACTCCTGAAATGGCGAGAGATTCAAGCAGCAATTTCGGTCGATATGGCGCAAGGAATGTTCAACTTCGAGGATCGACATCTCAAGGTTGGTATAAAAAATCTGTGTGGCGCACTGGTGGAAGAACAATCGAACGGAGATGTCAGCTTCGTGCATTCCACGGTCAAGAGGTGATACCAACAGCCTTATGAACGCTTCGGGTACCAATGGCTGACCAACACTGTGTAGCTATTTATTGACATACGGTATTGTCGATGCTGCTAAAGAGCATGCCTCCTTCACAGAGCTCTGCCTGACCTATCTCAGTATGCCTGCATTCTCATCAGGTCGTACCGCTATCGAGATCAAAGATTACGCCGATCTAGGTACATATGCGTTCATGGAGTATGCCATCGTGTCCTGGTCGATCCATCTTGAGCAAGTTCTGGAAAACCATGGTGTCCATGGTATGTCTCCATCTATCAAACAAGCTCTGACACAGTTCTTTGCGCTCCACTGGAAGACTCCCAACAAGCGCAGCAGGCCCACGAAATTCATCCAAAGGCTCACCAGTCATATCACATATCTCGGTCCTCTCTGCGGTCATATCAGGGACTCCATGTCAGCGATGCACTGTCTCCAAACGAATAATCTTCAAGACTCGGGGCAAATTGAGACACTTGACCTATTCACTTCCATTATAAGAATACGTTTTCAGATTGAAGCCAGCGCGTCAGACTCGCAGACGCGCCCGGATCTAGAGGTCTACTATGGGGAACAGCTCTTCAAATGCCCTCGCATCTATTGCAAATGGTACCACGAGGGTTTCGCGGCTCCCAAGTCGAGAGATCTGCACGTGCAAAAACATGAACGAGCTCATCTTTGCCCCAAGACTGTTTGTCTGTATGCTACATTGGGGTACCCAACAGCGAAAGAGCTTGAGAAACATATCAAGGAAGCTCATGCCGAGGGCCCAACAGATGATGACTTTCCGGAACCAGTCGAACAGATTCAGGACGCCATAACACCGCCGGAATCAGTTGAAGAGACACGCATGTCTGTCGGACCGGAGGTCGAAGTTGACGAGCAGACAAGCCTGCCCGAAGTGCCAGACGACGAGCCTATCGATCAGAGTCAAGACTCAGAGGAAGCGCAGCCAGAGCCTGTACCTGTTGATACCACACCAGATGGAGAGCATGAGGAGACACCGTCCAACGATACATCAGACGATGATTTCGAGAATGCCATGACGCTAGACGAGTTGCTGAACGGTTCGACCCTGGAACAATTCCTTGCCGGCGGCGTGAAATCAAAAAGATCTTACCCTTCAACCTCAAAGTCGCAGACAGACTCAAGCCCCGCAAGAGCCACTGCTGCGCCACAGCAACGCAGCAGGGTTTACCAGTGTGAAATTTGTCCGAAACAATTCACTCGGCAGCACAATCTCAACAATCATCTGAGATCACATACAAACGAACGGCCACACGCCTGTGGAGTGTGCTCCAAGACATACGCACGCTTGAATGATCTGCGGCGGCATCTTGCATCTCATTCTCTAAAGAAGTTCATCTGCGGCGGCACCCTCGACAGTGGAGAGACTTGGGGCTGCAAAGCTCGTTTCGTGAGAAACGATGGGCTCAAAAGGCATTTTAAGTCAAAACAAGGGCGCATATGCATTTTGCCCTTGGTGAAAGCGAGAAATGCCAAGCCGCGAGAAGTGTCGGGGACCGAGCAAGTTTCCGGTCCTAGGGCCCCGCCACCCTCGCAACCCGAGACACCTTGGAACCCGCCCGACGACACGATTGAGTGGTTGTATCACGCAGGTTAGGGACACGGGAATGGGCCACATCTGGCCGCAATCCGTGGCCCAATTTTGGCCCTTTGCCGCGTCCACCGCGTGCGAGGATATTGGGCGAAACGACGGAAGTCACGGAACACTACTTCCAGGACTCTGGATTTCCCACCGAATTAGTCGACTTTCAGGATGGACAGTTTGAAAGCGAAAATGTCTTAAATGCAAGTAGTCCGGGTCAGTGAACCTCCAAAGGCCGTTATTCGACTACATGAGCATGTTGACATATAATTTAGGTCAGCTTGAGTTTGATGAAAAGGAGCCACGTGAGAGCTTGACACGTGATAACATTTAATTCTCGCGCCGGTGTGCAGTGTTTATTAGACGTCTGATTGGTGCACCGGAAGTCACAGAGAATATAGCTCAGCTTTCGTTAGCCCGAAGGATCATCTGTCTTTGAAGGCAGTGCTGGTCGGTCGTCCTCCGACACAGCTGGAGATTTACAAGCCCTCCAGGACAAGAGGACGTTCTCAAGGTGATGACGCAGGGTATCAGCGACGGCGAAAATGCTCCGAAGATACAGTAGCCCGAGAGTCGTTGACGACAGCTACACCATGGAGGGCCATCCGTGGTTCACATCGGTGTGCTTGGTTGGACACAAACATGAGCTCATCTGGAAGTGTACTTACTGCTTGCCAGTCAGTCACGGCTCGGAGGTAATGCAGCACGACAGTAATGCCTGCATCATCGCGCCGGGCTCTCCTCTGTTGCTGTTTGAATTACCACGTCACTGCCTACTCGATTCATATCTGCTGGTCTCCGGGATTGGCTCGTGTTTGCTACGTATCGATTTGTTGTGTTTTGCTTCTCCAACTTCGACCCTGGAAGCATTGACAGGTCAAATACCAGCAAGGAGTAGTGCCTCATTGCAGAGATGGCTGACGGCCGCGTCCGAGTATTGGCCCTCCGCAGCGTGGAAGCCCTCTGGAACATAGTGAAGTAGTTGGCCCGGTGTGATCATGGTGTTCTCGTCATTCCGTAGATGCTCTGGAGCGGAGGACGATCACCATGCTACTCGACATCTTATTGGTGCACAAGTTGAGAAGAGAATGTACGTTCAGCGAGCCATCCAAATTACGCATCGGTGGCAGGCAATGCACTCGCATGTGGAATGATGCAAGCTTTGTTGTCACTGGAAGTACGGAGGTTTTCCACTAGCTATGCCACCCTCGATAGCGAGGCAGGATGTGACGCCCTACTTCTCCAGCCCTTACCCATCTGCGGGCATTCGAGTGTAATACGACCCGAGGCGCGAATGCTCGAAGCGATCGGTACACTCTTTTCGTATGCATTTGTCAGCAAGCGGACGGATGGGATGGCGTACGAAATGCACCGGCTCGTCCATCTAGCAAGCTGGTTATGGCTGCGCGAAAATGGCCAGTTGGGGGATACACAGCTGCAGGTCGTCGAGCATTTGGCGGCGATATTTCCAACGGATGAATATCACAATCGTGCGACGTGGCGAGCATATATGCCACACGCGGCGCGGGTGCGGGAACGGCAAGAGCATGACGGCTGTGGCGCCGAGGTGAGGAAAACGAGCCAGCTTTACTACAAAGTCGGGCGCTGTCTGCAAAAAGATGGAAGAACAAAGGAAGCACTGCAGTGGCTATATCGCTCGTGCTGCTTCCGGGCGGCGCTCGCGCTGGCCGGGGCATATCGCGCGAACGGGCAGACGAAGGAGGCGATCCAGCTGCTCGAGCAGGTCAGCTTGCGCCTCGCGTACCATGTCGATGCTGCGTAGTCGGTGGTAGTGTCGATTACCGCTCGGTGGAGCTGGCGCATCTGTTTGGGCCGGATTCGAGACGAAGGCTGAGCAATGCTGCCAACACGCGCTTGCGTTCGAGGCTTAGCTCTTGAAAATTTCCCATTTCTAGAAGAATAACGTAATCCATCAGCGAGCCGGCCACACCACCGAACCCGCCACTTTTCCTTGGCATTGAAAATGAGGTGACTGCAAACATGGTTTATTTGACTACATACCTAGTTATATAGCTGCTATGCTAGGATATGATTCAGAAGGAGCATCTCTATCCTGCTGGCAGGTTCGCGAGTTGTGTCCAGCTATTCCGCAGTTTCCACATCGTCGTTGAGTTAGAAGTCCTCGTTCAGGACCAGCTTTATCACGAGTCCTTTTCGATTGTTGAGCACTCAGACCCGCATCTACGCCTGCCTGCAATGCTCCAATACCATACTCTATAGATCCACCTTGCTGTATCTGCTTCCGTTTGCGCGATCTTCTCTTAGTTAATACTGCTAATTGCTCTTCAAGCTCTGTAATCCGTGCAGCTTGAAGTACATTCTGATGGAGCATCAACTCAGCACCTTTTACCAACTGTGAGAACCCTTCCTTAGCTTCGGGTGGAGATCTAAGGAAAGAGCTACTAATCAGCCGTGATTGAGATCCGAATTCATGCGAATTGCTTGGTGTTTGGGACTCCCATGCTGCTTCCGGTAATAGCTGTCGAGGAGGGGTGTGTAAACGTATATCAAGACGATCAATGACTGTTTGCGCGTCTGTACGGACTATCGCTGTTGCCTCAAAGGCCTTTCGACAGTTCTCTTTCGTAAACACGTCGAAAAACGCGTCCTTAAAGGCTGGAAGGAAGTTCTCTTTGTTGATATAGAAGACGCGGTTCCGTGCCAAGCCTCTGACACGCTCAGAGTATTTTCTCTTCAGCGGTGAGAAACATACTACGTCGAGAGGCTGGAGGATGTGAGATGAATGT